>NW_009952366.1:6012838-6063957 GCF_000747805.2 Chaetura pelagica | reverse complement strand
GGACCTAGTCCTGCCCCTGCTTCCGGCCACGGCTCCTCCCCTGCAGCAGCTGCTCCCCCGCCCACACACAGAGGGGGTTCAGCGCCGCGTGGAGACGCCGTTTTAAGTCAGTTTTGTCGGCTGACTCAAAGGACATTTCATGTTCGTGTAAGGAAATACCTGGTCCTTCACAGGCTCATTGCAACCTGATCCAGTTAAAGATGCACCTGCTCACTGCAGAGGGGTTGGACTAGATGACCTTTACAAGTCCAGTCAGTGATTCTATTATTCCATTATTCTAGGATTCCTTGATTCTATGATTCCTATGCTCAAGGTGCTTTTTTAAACAACACTCAGGAGAACAACCTGCATTTATAAGATGAGACACTTGACAAAGGTTTTGAAGCAGCCAATGCTTCTGTTGAATTATTTTGGTTCCCAAGAAACCAGGTATTTTGGTTGCCAGCTTCTTGAAGCAAGGCTGTGTATTGACTCACCAACCCCACACCAGAGCTGGGCAAGCCCCTTGCAGCCTCGGAGCGGGAGGCACATTTCTCCAGCCAACGGAGCCTGACCTTCCCATCACACTCTCCAGCTCCAGCAGATCTTGACCCAGTAGCTTGGGTGGTTTAACACGTCCCCAAACTAGAGCCCAAAAGCAGGGTGTCCAAGCCTCATCATCCAGCCCCGCGCAGTGCATGTCCTCATGCTCACGTCCTCCGTGCGGGGAGGTGGTGGTGGCCACGTGCCCCTGTGGTGGTCCTGGGTGGGCAGCAGCCACAGCCAGCAGCGTTTGCTGCCAGCCCTGCTTGGCCAGGCGCCTGCTGGCTCTTCTGCCGGGTGACGCCTGCGCTGCAGTCGCTCATGGCTTGTCACCCTGCCAGGATGCGCGCCCCGCGGGATGAGCTTTTGGAAATCGCAGCTGCCTGCCCTGTGAGCAATGTCCCTTCTAGGAAAGCGTGTTAAACCTGGAGCCAGCTCGTCAGCCAGATTTCAGGGTGAAATCTGATGTGTTGGTTGGGTCTGCCTGGGAAAAGGACAGAAAAAAAATAAGAAAAAAAAAAGATAAATCGTACATCCTACCTGCTGTGGCATCTGCTGGCACCAGAGGAAACGTCCTCTGGTGTGCAGCCCCATGGCAGGGATGGCAGCCAGCAGGCAGGGACCTGAGGCACCACCGAGGATGGGGCAATGCTGGGAACGAGCCCTCTGGGAGCTCCAGAGCTCATTCCCTCCCAGTCCCTTTATTCTTGTCCTCTACATGCTCACACACACGTGTCCCTCTCTGACCTGTTTGCAATTCTCTGTCTTTTCCAGGTGCCCAGAGGTGACTCACTAGAGCCCCGAGCTGACATGGAAGCAGAGAAGCCAACAACCCGTGACACTGAGCCCCATCTGCAGCTACAACAGAAAAATCACAGTCCTCAAATTCACAACAGGCTGGTCAGCCAGACTCAGGGCTTTGTTTCTGGTCTGCTTTTCTTCAGACTTTTACTATTACTCTCACCTGTTTCTATGATATGGCTCCTGCTTTAGACAGCTAGTTTCGGGGAGTGGGGAGGGAATGTTTTTCTTCAGAGGGCTGTGGGACCCAAGTACTTAATGATGGGTAAGATAAGCCTGTGTGTATCACAAAGAGGAAAACCTCTGGTTTTGCTTCTTCAAGACCTGTGTTGACATGCATTGCACCACGGCTGAGAAGCACACCCATGCTGCTTGCAGCTCTGCTCTGCAGAGTTTAGGGTGCTCCATCCTGCTCCCCGTGCCACGATGCTCGCTCAGGCAGCAAACCCTGAGCCTGCATAAGTAAGCAATCTCAGGCTTGCTGCACCTGCACCCAACTCTGCCCATCGGAAGTCTGCATTGCTCTACAAGTTGCAGCCTGAAGTGGTTTCTCAAATCTTGCAAAGTCAGGATCAGCAATGGAAAGGAAGAATATGCGATTATTGACGCTCATTTCACATGAAGACATCAGACCCAAGGGCACAGCGAGCCCAGTAAAATTCCTTCAGGAGGCTTGATTTCCCAGGTCCCTGTGCAGCTTGTTTGTTAATCCTGAGATTTTTCTCAGAAGTCTTTATAATACAGAACAGGGGTGTGTACTGATCACATGCTGCTTCTTGGAAATTACTGGGAGGCAACTTACTGGGAGGTAATTCTAGATGGGAATCTGTACAAAAGGTGTTGCTTAAGCATTTTGAAGAACAGTTGAGCACTTGCTATGCAGTTTGTTTAATAACCTGAAAGATGGATCCTTATCAGTAGTCTCCACATGCTCTCATTATTCAATTGCTTTCTCATTTAAATAAAGCCTGGCAAATGTGTCCATAAAAATAGAATTACTTCATAAAAGGCAGAATCACTGAGGTCTGCCTGCTCAGATAATTGAAAGTTGCATTTTCCAGTTATTATGTCTTTATATCCTTTTTCTTACAGTGCTGTTGGGTGCCCACTGGGCTTTCAAGGGCAATGACTGTGCTCTGCATCCCCAGCCCTGTTCCTGTCAAGGTGCCACAAAGGCAAATGTGGTTGTGTGCTCACTCTGAGCAGCCTCAGCCTAGTGAGAACACTCCCAGCCCCTTTCTGGAGTTTACAGGGTCATGAGCTGGGAAGCATCACCTCTTATTCTCCTCATTACTAAAAATCAAAATTAAGGAGTGCAAGAGTTTCCACCTGTCTGCTTCCTAGGGACCCGTGATTAGTGTGCACACAAAAAAATGCCCTCGCTCTAGTTCTCAATGATTCCCTTCAGGATAATCCAAAATTAACAGTGCAAAGAAGAAAGATTAGAGCCCATAAAAATAAATAGCTAATGACTGAAATCACAGTGAACAGCAACATGCAGAGGCCCCAGTTGCTAAAGGGGTTTGCATATTCTGAAAGTCAGAAGTGCTGCTTTTGAGGTCCGCACCAGAGCTGCGTGCTGTGGGGCAGGCTGACCCCCCGCTGCAGAATGGCTGGGACAGGCACCCCGATCAAAACTCATTCTATCAGCACAAAAGTCAAACCAGGAAGCAGGTGCTGGATCAGGTCTGAATCCAAGAAAAAGAAATAGGTACTGTTAATCAGAAAATAACTCTGACTCTGGAAATGTATCTTCAACCAGAAATATTGCTGATGGGATCTGCGCTTCAGGAGTGCTCCCAACTAAGGTGTTGTCCAATCCTGCTCTAAGCCTGATCACAGAGGCAACTGTCATGAGGAAACAGGACTTTGGGCAGTTAAGTGTTATTGACTAGACACGCATTCCTCAGGAAGGGCTATGACAGCACACACAGGAGTGTAATAACTAGCCAGCAAGTGACAACAGCCTCTGAGCATGTGCTGTAAGTTGTTGTTGAGGTCTCCTGTGTGTTCTCTCTCTGTGAATGAGCTTGCTGAGGGTGTGGGGGAGGCCTGGGTGACACCCGCCTCTCTGCACACACCGTGTGAAGATTAACACTGGCCATGCCAATTCACGTTGCCTACTTTGCACTCCCCGGGTCTAATGGGTTTGTCCCTCTTCTCAGCAGAGGGCAGTTCAAGTACTTGGCTCATTCAACCCTCTATGTCCTTTTCTAAGTCTGACAGCAAGGGCTGATGCTGTGTAGGTCAGAAATAAAAGTCCTAAAGATAGAAGAAAGAAAATATGACATTCATTTTGCACAGGCTGCCACTAGGTTGCATTTCTTTTGGGTCAGTGTGAGTTTGGATCCTTGATCGCGAGGTGGAAAACTCCATGAATCTATTAACAGTCTCCCAAGCCATCATATCCCATCTGTTAGGGGTTTATTCAGATTTCGTAACTCAAAATGATCTCAGGTATGGAAACATACAGAAATCCTTTGCTGAATGGCACCTCTCCTCTGTTCATTTTTCTTTCTCATGATCCTTACTTTGAAGTGAGTAGCTCCAAGTAGCACTTGAGGCAGCAAAAATAAGACCTGGAGTGCTTACTACATCCACAAAAAGCCCTTTCCCTTTTATTGCCCCAAAATCCATAAAAACTGCTTTTCAAAGGGAGGTAGTAAAAATGTACCACACTTCAGCAGGTTCCAATTATAGAAGGCCTAATCCAAAGTGCATTGAAGTTATTAAGAGATTTTTTGTCTCCTTGCTGTTGGGGCTTGCACCCCACATCAGTGTCAGAAATGGTATCTGTAACTCCTGCAGACACTTCAATGCAGTGACTGCTGCAGGAGTGCTCGGAGTCTTCCTGTGCCATTATCAGCTCTACTCATCATTCAGTTCTTCCCAAAGGCTTCCAAAGGAAACGGCCAGTTTACCTTTTTTCACAAGTAAAATGCTAAGTTCAGAAGTGAATTCTACTAAAATACATACTTTAAAAAAAAAATAAAAATCTGAAAAGATACTTTCAAAAATGATTTGTTTCTGGCAAATATTCCTTTTTCTCAGAAAATCAGTTTTCAAGGACACTGAACTCAGGCCAGGGGAAAAAAAAAAAAAAAAAAGCTGAATCACTAGGCTTATTTTTAGGCCTATTTATCAGGTGATGGAAAGACACCTTGGAAGTAAAAATTATTTTCATTTAGTGAAATCTGGGCAAAATCTTTTGAATATTCATTGCAAAAACACAAAGCTTTTAGGACCTGCCTTTTCAGCTCTGCTTCTACTATGCCTTGACATTAGTCTATCATTATGGAGAATATGGAAGCTTGTAAACAGATTAGCTCTCAGAGACTGTTTTTATTTGCAGTAAGAAACAAAACTGGCAGCATGACCACATTTAGCATCAGATGAGCATGCCTTTTATGTTCTTTGAATATAATATGACTTTGTTTATTTTTCCAGCCTTTTGCAAAATGTTTTATTCCACAGTTCAATGACCGTCATAACATATGACTCAAGATGGAAATTTCCCCCGCATCATCAGGGAGAAGCAGCTCAAAGATGACTGCATTTTCATTCTCCTCTGCACTCCGGCCGCAGCTCGAGGCAGCAGTGCAGCCACCGTGACATGGCTCTGCCCTGAGATCTCCCCTCTGTGACCACCCCTGCCACTTCACGCAGCTGGGAAATGGTGCTGTTAGACCTTGCCTGTTCCCATGCTAGGAGTCCACCTGTACTTGCAGAGTACAGAACAGCTTTCATAAAGCCTACTTACCACTTAGCTAAGTTAAACGGGATATCAAAATCTCCTTTGTAGGGCAAGGAAGAAAATGAATGATTACTTTTTCCAAGGACAAGAGGTTAAGCCATTCATTTCAGTGGAAGGTCCAGCAGCAGCCACCTTTGTGTTTTCCTCTCTCAAGGCTCCTAGACACTATCACAAGTAGGTGGGCAGCAATAGTACCTTTTTCACTAGGAAGACTTTTTCAACATCAGTTAAGAAAGCCAAACACATCGGGGGACAGCTGCTGCTGGCTAACCTTTGCCCCTGAGCCCCACGCACTAGCCCAAAGCCTGGAGTGGCCATGCCACTCAGTGCAAACAATCAGCTGTGGAAGAGGGACAAGTCCTTGCTGGGGGGCTACCCTGGCTGTCAGCCTGCCCTGTGCACCAGTCCTGGGGGCACAGGGGCCCCCGTGCAGGCCCCTGTCACCCAAACTAGTGGCACAAGGGAGTTGAGGGGAAGGGACAGATGGGGAAATTCACTCACTGAGTTGCCTCACTCCTGAACAATACTCAAGCTGCAAGCTTGCTTATGAGTGAGATTTAAATAAATAACATTTGCTCCCAAATTAGCCAGAGAAAAATAAACATTTTAAGACCTTTTGGCTGTCCTAAGAGAGAATGAGAGCCCTTGCTATACATCTGAAGAATTAAATTGTCTTAATTGTATCCTTGTGTAAATTAAAACATTACAGACAGAAGAAAAATATTTTCAAGTGGATGGAAAAATCCACTGGCTTAGAGGAATACTACTGTCAAGTTAAATGTGTCCTTGCATTTGTGTGGTGCAAAAACAAGCTTTAATAAAACTGAAGAGTCTAGTAGGAACATTTCCATGAATTTAAAAATAACAGCAATGGAAACAGTCTCATAAAATAAGTAAACGTCTCCCTTCAATATTTGCAACTCAAGTATTACAGTATTCATTTAGGGCCTGGGAATGTGCAAGTAACTATAAATTATGAATTAAGTGCTTTGTTGTACAATATGAGAGGCCAGGTTTTAAATTCCCTGTCTAGCCATGGCTCCTGTCATTCCAGTACCACTGCTGGGATGCAGAATTTAGTCCACCTAAAGAACAGACTAAGGACTATGGAGAAACTACCTGATACAATAGTGACCCATCAGGTTTCCAGTGGCCCATGGTAGATACACAGAAGGATCCCTGGCTTGCAAGGAAGACTTCTTTGGCTTGAGACTTCCTACCTATTCCAGACTATTTTCTTAATCATTAAAAATGCTCTACATTATTAGTTACGGATAACCTGAAATCAGCCTTACAAATGAAGAGCATGAAATATGAAGTTTACCCAAAGAGGAAGGTACCAGGGCCCCATGAGTGTTCCCGCTACTGCTCTACTGCCCAGACTTGTTGCCTTCCTGGAGCGCTGCCTTCAGGCTGGGTTAACTGGGGACGACTCCCTTGGAGACCAGTGTGTGCTAAGACTTGGTTCATGCCAGCTCAGAACAAAGTAACGTATTTGCATTTATGTGTCTGGGAGCCAGCTTCTTCCTCTAAATCATGTTTTCAGTAGTTTCGTCCATCTCCAGCTTTTGTTCCTCCAACCTGATGGCAGGGACACTGCTCCTGCCCATCTCCCTGGCAGCTTTGCTTCAGAGTCCTCACCACACTCCCTGCACTGGGCCATGCTCATGTGTATTTGCCAACTGCCTATAGACCTTCTCTAGGATGGTTTTCAACTAAAAAAAGAATATGCTGGCATTAAAGCATCATAAAACAGAAAAATAAATAAATCCCAAGGCCTACATTGATTTACATTGTTTATTTGAGACTTGTTGACAGACTTAAACTCTGTAAGTAGCCATAATAGGATACAATTAGTTAAGGTCTGAGGTATAACAGGATCACAATTTACTGAAGGTCAGAACTGTATACTGAAGATTAAAACTAAAGTAATACCAGATTGCTTTGGGACCTGCAGGAGCAGATCCTGCCAGGATATGTTTTCTGTTCCCATGCTTCTGAAAAACAAGGCAGGCAGGGTATCCTTAAAATATCTTTGTATTTCCCAATTTCCCTGGTGTCTTCCAAAATCTAGGTATAGGAAGAAGAATAATAAAAAAATAACAAAAAAAAAACAACCCCCAAAAAAACCCCAGTAAAGTTCATTCCCCAATAAAGACTTTCAACAAGCCTGTTAAACTGTTAAATTATATGGGGAAGACCTTGTAGGACGGGACGTTACTTGGCAAAGACTCTGTAGATGAAACAGTCTACCAGAACTTGCTCATAAATAAACCTGGAAACCCTGCATCCAAACTTTTTTCCCCATTTACTCTACAGAAAACTTCCCAGGGAGAATTAAGACTTATTCTGCCCCTTATCATTAGGCCTCAGAGAGCAGCTGGTCACTTCCATCACATCTGGATGTGCACCCTGTGGACTGATCCCCACTCACCTGGTCAGCAAGAACCTCATTGGTCTTCCTCAGAAGGAAGAAAACTCCTTGACAGAAGGAAAGGGGGATGGAAGTCCAAGCTTTACTGTTCTGCATAAAATCTAACCACTGGTGGTACAATTACAACTGGCTAAGAATTAGGGACAAGAGTGTTCAAGCTGGCTGCACGAGCTGCATAAAAGCTGGTAGAAAGCAAATGAGCCTGGTGGTTAGCACAAGCGGGAAGGACAGCAGTGGAGAGTATATCTTCACCAAAAAGGACTTGCAAGCTTCAGTACCCTCTCAGGCATGCAGTGGTCAGAGAATGGTGCCTGTGACAGTCAAGCTAAGAGTAAAACTTACGTTAAACAATATTGCCTGGATCCGGAGCATAGTATAAAGACTCAGCAGGCATCAAGTTGTCTCCCAGTTTATTAGTGGAGACAAACATGGACAACCCAGAAGTTGTCTCATTTTTTAGGCCCCTTCTTGCTGTTTTCCATCTCCTGCCTATCTTCTGGTCACTTTTCTACTGCATGTCTCATTGAGAACTCCCCTATGCTAAGAGATGGCACACATGCATGGTGCCTGTCTCCTTGCAGAAATGCATTAAATAGTAACAGAAGAAACTCTCACTAGGTTCTTGTTACTTCCACTTAGGGCCAGTTTCAAAGGCAGATTAAGGCAGCAGTCATCTATTGTAGCAAGAAACTGTATGTGATAAAACTTTTATAAAATGTTAAATTAGCCACCTGCAATAACTGTTGTAAAATTGTTAAATTAATGTAAGTGATTATTCTCATTCTTGCTGGGGTATCAGGGAACTAGCATGGAACAGCAGTAAAAAAAGGCTCCCATATAGTTCAGAAAATTGGTTAAACCAAGTCTTGCTCCTGCAGTGAAACCAGAAACCTTGCTGAACTCACTGCAGGGCCTCTTGCTTGCAAGGACTTTTAGTGTCACCCTATATCCCCGCTGAAATAGTACAAAAAACAATCAGGAAAGAGTTTAAGAGTGATTAATTTTTTTACTGCCTGCTAAAAATTAATCTGGCATGAAAAGAATTACAAATCACAAGGCACCACAGAAAACTAGAATGTTTAAGATTAAAAAAACCACAGTTCCCAACCCCATTTCTTCCAGCTTGAGGTGTCAGATCTTTAACATACATTTTGGTGAGTCCTCTTTGATTCATTTAACAACGTACTCGAAAGCTCCCAGTCACTAGCGAGGCTTCACTCCAGCATGTACTGTATCACAGAGGGATCCACTTCCTCTGCCATCAGACAGGCTTGCAGGCTTTGGATTGTCGCTTTCTTCCCCAAACGCTGTCTCCACAGGACAAAGGCAGCCACGACTTGTGACTGCAGGTTGTGCGGGTGATCGACTTTACATCGATAGATGTCAGTGTGGGACAGACCCAAGCACAGAACTAGGTGCTCCCATTCGGGTCCCAGCCTACTCGCCAGCTTGTTCAGCTGCTGATCTGTTGGTGTAGACTTCAAAATACACGAGGGGATTTCAGTTACATCTGTAAAAAGAAAAAAAAAAAAAAAAAAGAAGAAAAAATTTATTGCATGCATGTCTCTAGGCAATGCTGCAAATATTAACGTTAAGACCTTGACAAAGGAGGGAATAAGCAAAGCTGAGCTGAAAGAATTAATGAATTGAAGAAACAGAATACACTCACCTAGAAAAATTCATTACATAATCAACCAGAAGAAGGAAAACTAATGCTCAGTAGACCATACTAGGGAGCCTTGGGTGTGAATAATCCAGAGAGCAAAGCCAAGATTTCCAAAAGCAATTATAGATTTTGGGGTAGTGAACAAGAAAGGTTTTCAAGGAACACATTTCCAGCAGCCTCCACCCTCTTAAAATCAATCTGCTTGCACCAGTATGATACAGTGCAAATAACAAATATGGGACCAGTAATACCTTATTAGTCCTATTATGTGACTCTGTTTGTACACTTCAAAAATAACTTTGATTCTTTGGTTACTGGGTATTACACTTATTTTTTTTGCTGAGGGCTGTTCATGGGAAACTCTTCTAACTCCTCAAATGCTACTTAACCTTTTGAGCCCTGTCGTATGTGGCAAACTTGTCTTGAGGAGACCAGAGTTGGAGGACTTTTATTCTGCTTGAATAAACCCGTAAGCACGGTTCAGGTGAACCCAAATGAACCATTGACACTGTTCTCCAGTACAAATTATGTTTCCTTATCCCTCATCCCAGTTGTAGTAACACTCCTGAAACAGGCATATACATGCTACAGCCCCATTCATCTGGCCTTCTTGAAGCTATTTTCAGAAGAGTGTGAGGAAACCCCATGGTCTCTCTGCCCCAAGTCCCTTATGGGTATTGCTCAAGTACCCAACATCCCCCAGAATGCACTCTTCATCCAAGAAGATGTTTAGCATCAAACTGGTACCTGAGTCATAGAAGACACAACTACCACAGCAGCTTTCACAGGAAGCATTAAGGTAGCTGTAATTAGTGGCAGTAAAAATCTCTTAGGGACTGAATCAAGTATTTCTTATAAACACAAATGATCTCTTTGTGCATTCCCTACAGTAATAAGGTAATTAAAAAAACCCCAAACAACAACAAACACACCAAACAAAACCAAAAACATTAACACAAACAATATGAATAGCAAAGTGAGAATACAGAGCTATTCAGCAACATGCTGTATTGGATCCATCTCACCTAACTGTAGATAGCCCCTCCTGAACTAATTATAATAGGATTTATTCTTGCTAAGGAGAGAAACAGGCTCTTCTAGAATACAATCCACCTCACTGGAAAGATGAAGTCTAAAATAGATCAGATTAATTGCTACTCTAAATGTGCTCACTTCACTGACTGTAAAAGGAGCGCTGGGCTCCTTTAATAAGCTCAGATGTTGACGTCGATGCTGTAAAGACCAGTACTGGTAAAATGATTCCCTGTTTGTAAATTCAAACCACATACCAGTTGCTTTAAAGAGGTGCATTTAGAAAAGCAGAATAAAATATCTGTAAAGCATATTTGCCCTTCAATACGCTTTGTGATCACCAGGTGAGATGAAGGGTCAAATATCTGTAAAGCATATTTGCCCTTCAATACCCTTTGTGATCACCAGGTGAGATGTAGCCTTCAACTGCTGCTCTACTTTGGCTGCTGAAGATACTGCATCAAAACAGAATAAAAATATCCCCAAGAAAATGCTAATTATACCCTGTTACTCTGAAGCAGCAGACTCCCTGTAGAAGAGCAGCTTTGCAAAATCTAATTTATAGCTCCAGTATCATGCCTGCAGTCTCCACTACAGCAGAACAGCAACACTACAAAGCACCACTCCTTCATTTTATCAAAAGTAATTGGTTTTGCATAGAATACCCAGAGCCTGCAAGCGTTTGTAAAATTTAAGCCCAGTCATACATAAGTATTATACAAAGCTGCTTTGTGTAAAGGGAAAACTGCTTTCTGAAGAGTATTCAAGTCCCTTTGATCTTTCTGTCTCCAGATTGCCAAAGGAACCAAGGGAAAGTGGCTGACGTGGGGATAGGGCAGAGTATGCTGGGCTCCTGAAGAAGACTGAGAAACACTGGTGGGGCTGTCCTATGCTGTCACATCACACATGATACCAACTCCTCAGATAAGTCAGGATGGGGGAGTACCTTTCATGAATGTGAATATTGGAGGATAACTACAATTTGAAATAAATATAGCTGCACCGTGATGTTGCCAACAGTACATTTTGATGCTAAACCCTTCCATTGGCTTATGGTCAGCCACTAAGCATAAAGCAGAGTGCCCAAAGGAGAGCTACCTGCCAGCCTGGGCTTTTTGCTCTCATGCTGAAATTCTTCTACTTCATGTTCACTAGCAGAATGGTTTTATGATGCTGAAATGTGATCAAGCAGGGAGGCCTAACAATAATACATGTCAGCTTGTCCATCCAGCCTTTGATATTAGGCAGATTCTTTTACTACAAGAAGTATCTTGCCTTTAGCCTGTTATCAACCCTTTAATAAGAAATAAGAATAAAATCCATCCAGGAAATCTTTTCATCTTACGCTACCATCTGATTCAAATATGGATGTGGAAAACTCTGGGATAGAAGCCAAATGTTAAATTTAATACAAAGGACTGTTACTTTAGTCCCATTTTATTTTCTGTGATAGCTCTTTTTCAGCTCTGATACAAAGCTACAGAGGAGAATCTGAGACGAGTATTACATGACGGGCAATATTATTTAGAGGCGTGAAGAAATATTTAGTGAGATCTTTTAGTTATAAAAAATGCAAAATCATAAAAAGATCTGGATATGTTATAAGGTTAATGCCACTCTTAATTTAATAAACATAACAGCATTTCAGGTAAAAGGGAAATTATTTTTCTGTGCTCAGCAACCAAGCTGCTTTGAACACATTTCAAAAACATTAAAGATGCCTTTTTTCAGTTATGTTTGCTACAGATCCTCACTTATAATCTCCATTTGTCAGGAACTGCCTGAGGGAGGTAACAAGATTAGAGCAAAAGTTTCAATTACACAGATCTTGCAGTTGCATTTGAAAGGTACATTTAGGATGCTAAGACCTCAATTTTGAAAAAAAATGTGAAGCTATTCTTGCTTTAGGTGGATCTGACGTGGAGGTGTATGTGCTTATGTTAGATATATGCTTCAGCTTACCAAAATTAGGACTGCACTGCCACAAAGAGGAAGCAGTGGGGCTTGGGGCACCAGCAGAGGGTGTAGAGGGTTTCTGTGGAGAAGGCCACTCACGATGCTGTCACCTCCAGTGAGCACACCAAGTGAAACACCATGTCCAGCTGAAGTGCCAAGGGCCACGCACTGCAGAGATTTAGAGGGCTGAAGTCTCACTGCTCATGTTGTAGCCACGACATCCCTGAGGAATGGAGAGTGATGGCTTTGTCCTGGATAGCGAAGCAGACTGGTCCAGCACTGCTCTCCTGGGACCATGCAAATCCCGTTTCTCTGGGCTGGAGGTGGGGAAGACACACTCCACCCTGCTTTTGGAGCTGAAAGCAACCCAGAGAAAGACCCTTCTATTTGAAGTTGCAGTATGAGGGAACATGCTTCTCCCCATTTCCAGCTCCCACTGGTCATGGCAGATCATCCATCCTAAGCCTTTATTGAGCTGTCTTAGTTAAAAAAAACAGGCAATGCTGACAGCTTCTGGGCTGTGTATACATGTGTGCTTCCAGACCACTGCACAGACTGGGAGATACCACAGTACTGGTGAGGGTGGACAGGAAACAGAACTGGATATAAATAGACAGTATCACAGATATGTACCAGACAAAACAGAGTAACCCAGACACCAAAGCTAAATGTGGGGCAAAGGCAGCCGGTCGCCACTTGTGCATTTCTTTTTCTACAGGACCTCTCCAGCTTTAAGTAGGAGACTCCAAGAAGATATTGCAACAACCAGGGACTCAGAAAATAAACTGACTCCAGCTCTGTCCCACTTGGCACAAGTGGGAAGATGGAAGATAAAGTCCAGTGAAAATGGACTTCAAATCACTTAAAGACTTATTTTTCCTTTTGCTTTCTCATCACCATCTCTAGATGATGACAAATACTGAGATCATCTCTCAGGCTGCCTTGTGCCATGGGAAAAATCTATACCAGCATGAAGGAACTGACCTCCCACTCTTTATGCTTCTGGAATGCAGTGGGGAGCAAGTGAGCCTGTCCAACACAGGACACAGCAGCAAAAAGTGCTGAGGCATTTTTGGGTGATCTGCAAAGTACTCAACTGAATCCTTAGAACTGCTGGCAGCCCAAAGTGTCTTGCAGTTTTGCCTAAAGGGCCCTTCTCTGTGTAAGCATGTAGTTCCCTGTGCATGACCAAAAACATCCATTGGAATTTCAGGGACTCTTCTCCCTTATGCAGTCAATACATTTTTACATTACGCAAATTTTTGGCTTTTGCTCTTTGATGTATAAAAGCAACTTTGATGGAAATGATGCACCTGAATCCAAAGTGCTGAAAAAGGCTCAATCAGCTTTTGCCTAATCCTGCAAGGACAACTCCACAGGCAGTTCAGGAGACAGTTGGGGAGGCAGGGATACAATGGCCCACCTCTTATCTAATAACTTTCTACACCTGTCCCTTGGGAAAGGACGTTCTAAGGTCTGGTCTCAGCTTCCAGAGCTGCCTCTGTATTTTAACCATTTAAAGGACCATGTACATACTTGCATCAGAAGACAGAAGCAGCCCTGGAAGAGGAGATGGGAATCTAGACATCTCTGAGCTGCACACCGTAATGCAGAGGTGCACAGGCATCCTTCTCTTAATTTCCTTTCTCCTGAGAAATCATTCCAGAAAAAAATATAAAGATTTCCCTGGGAAGGATCAAGAATGCTTCCCAGCCTCTAGAATGGAGTCTGGTGGAGAGAAACTCTCCCGGGAATCAAGAGGTATGCTGAAACAGAGCAAAATAGCATTCAAGAGCCCTTGGCAGATAGTATGTTAGACAAATGCTCTGTTTTTTATATAATCACATCAGAAACAGGTAGATGATTCTGGGCTTTAGACTCTGGGCATAACTGGAATGGGACTGTAAGAAGGTGTGCATGTGGCCTCAGCACCTCCTGCTGAGTCCTTTGGGGATCTGGACCCAAGTCTCTTAACTGTTGTTCACTTCACCCTCTTACCAAGTCTTGCTCATAATTTCTGAAGAGTTCAAAGCAAGCATTTAAGAGTCCTCTTTAATCATCTTTTGTGGACCTGGAATACAGTTCTTCCCTGAGAAGTGCTAAAGTTAGATCAAGCAGTTCCACAAGAAGCAAACCAAAGAAGACTTGTTTCCCCCAGATGCAAGCCCTACAGCTGACTCAAGCTCCAGGACTTCTCTCTTCCAGCTGCTTACTGATTCTCAAGACATTCACAAAATTGCTCCTCCTCACAACACCAACCAGACAGGCTTCCTAAAGCTGGTCAACAGGTAAAGACGCTACTATGGCTACATACATACATGCAAGTGCCCACACTGGAGGAGTGCACAGCCTTGGTTACTGCAGGAAATTATGCTAAAAGGCACCTTGAAGCTCTTCAGAAGCATCAAGGTTAATCTGCCAGCAGCCAGTGACATTTGGAGCACTTCAGCTAAAGTGAAACATATAATAAAGAATCTAGTGCCAGGCTCTGCTTCCCTCCAGCCCTTTGGAGTGCAGAGCACTTGTTCAACTAGCCTGAGCCACAGACACAGCAGTGGGAGCTGAATGGGCATGGGCATGGTTGCCAGATTGTGTGCTGTGTGTTTTGGCAGCTTTATTATGTTCCAGAAATTATTTAATAACTGAATGTCATAACAGCAACAACTTGCACATAAGCAGATACATTTGCTTTAAAGTGAAATCCCCTTGGCCTGAGCACAATGGTAGAAGTGGATCATGAAGCAGAACAACACTTGGCAGATCAGGTTGGTACAGGCTTTCAAGAGCAGTGAGGTAGGCTTGCAGAACCTGATTTGGAAGATAAGTATGTAATGCTCCCACTAGTAGAGAGACTGGCGACTTCTGAGAGCTGCAGCCCCCCTTGAGTCATCAGAGATGCTGGATGAAAGGGAAAGCAGAGAGTAAGCATTTGGAGGGATCCCAGTGGACACTGTAGCTCACTCAAGTAAGAGATTGGATCACAGTAGAGGTCCTGGTGAGAAAGGTGGAATAAACAGAAGGTGCTGAGAAAAGGTGGGGGTGCGGCTTGTCTTGATGTGTTAGAAAAGGGGACAGGAGGTGACAGTGGGCCTCCATTTGTATGGCTGCTCTTCTGCTTTCTTGTTCAGCTGTTCTCTCCTAACCCTGTCTTAATAGGTGGAGCTGCAGGCAAATGCTTGCCCTCTTCCTACAGCACATCCAATTTTGCTCTAAGCGAACTTGTGGCAACGAATGGCTGGAGTAACAGATGGGGAAGTATCACGCTAGATATGTGACACTTGGTAGGCCTGCATGGAGAATGCAGTGCTTATTCCTTCCTGCACAAGCTGAAAATTATCATGAAGCACTGTAAGGTTATGTTGTTGCTGTCAACTTTAGAAGGTTCTGATTCAGGACCTGTTCAAACACAAGAAACAAGCTCAAATTGCTGATCAGTGAAAAAAGTAGAAGAGACTATCAAGAAACCAACAAGTACTATATAATTTGGGTGTCATTGGTTTGGTTTTTTCTTCTTGTCATTGTTGCTAATTAAACACCAGACTGATTCAAAGGCTGGGAAGGAAACATTTGTGTTTGCAACAGCTCCAAATAATCATGCTCCAGGGACTATGGAAAAATATTTATCTTCTGTCTACCACCATATATCTATCTTTTCTATACATCTGCAAACAGCATGGATCATGCACCCCATCCAAACTCTATTCAAAACCACCAGGTCCACCTCCTGCTGTCACTGGATTTTAAGAAGTGTTTGACCAACAAGCGAGAAAAATCGAACTATGAATCCTGTAGTATTTGAAGATAAATAGCTCACCCTATTATAGATATCTTTCCATATATAAAGTTAATACATTCACATACAAAATAACTTACAGAAGATTAAAATAACTTGGACAAGATGTATAGCCTTCTCCTGCTTTTAGCACATGCATAGCTGTTTCCAGCCAAATGTGAGTAGTGAGTTACATGGGTAGCTGCGAGGTGGAAGACACTGGTACTTGTTCCACTTCTCTGCACTGGTTGCCTCCACTGTAGGCTTCTGCTCACTACCAAAGAGATGCCCACCTACTTCATCCCATTTGAGGCTATCAGATGACAACATTAAGCAATTACTGCCAAGCCTGTGCTGATCTCTGGTTTCTTCTTGGGAATTCCTGCTTCTTCCTCCCATAGAGTTGATTCAGCTTGGGGATATCCTGACGATGGAAAACCTGCACTTTTGTAGGAAGAACAGGCCCACTTACTTTCCTAAAAATAAATACTGTCTTATCTAATGCAGTCAAAATCAAACCTTGGTCAGTTAAATACCCAGACTAAACTACAGAATGGAATCTGTACCATAAGCGCATTAAAAGAAAAATACCTCAAGCAAGGGTTTAGAAAGTGATACATTTTTTTCAACTGACCACATTAGAGTAAAACAAATTTAACAGAGAATTTTATGTCTTTTCTGAGCATATGCCACAGCTATGCTTTGCAAAATGCAGGACTGCAAAGTTTCTGTAGCTTGATAACTTCTGATCTGGTGAATGCAAACAGTCATTAATATACAGAATGTCCATAAATAAAATCAACCACTGTCAATTAGTGATCATAAACCACTTACGTGTAAGTGTAATTCTATCATGGTATTTTACATTTCCATGTCTTGTAATTAAATTATGAAAGGCACTAATACAAATGAAAACAAATACATTCTTAAGCCTGGCTGCATTCTTCCACATTGTGCCGGGTTTTTTTATTACTTGTATTAAAAGATATGTCTTTATTTTAAATAAACTGGAGTCTAATACTATGACAGCCAATGTGCAGAATAAATTGTGGCCATGACAGTGTGATGATCAGATCTGTGATGACTTTAAATGGTCTCACTCAAGTGAAGCAGAATCCACCAATGGTACCAAATTCAGCTCCTTCCTGCCAAAACCTTGTTGGGACTCTGTATTACTGGTGTAATTAAAAAGTACATATATCTTCATTCGTTGGCAACCTCTTCTCCTGTGTGAGCTCTAAAGCATCATGCTTTGTGACATTAAATGCATTTTGGGTATTAGGGTTGGAAAAAAGGACAGCATAAATTTGTAAATCTACAGGCAAATCAAGAACACAGATGTTTCCATTTTGGATCAGTATCAGCAGCTAACTCATATATTCTTTATCGCCTGCTAATGACTGCCTACTAGCTGTGGATGTGGCAGGAGACTGCTAAAACCTGAACACAGACATTCAGATTTCATGACAAAAGTTTTCAGTTGTATTCCTAGTATTCAGTTCCAGCAGCTACACAGTTTTCCTGAACTCTTAAAAAATGTTTTGTACCTGCACAGATCTCTGCTATATTGGTGGCCTTCAATATTAATCAATGTTAAAGAGACTGACAGAAAAGTCCCTAAATAAATTTATGCTGTCTTAAGTTTTCACCTTTTTCAAACCATGAGGACAAATCCCTGGGGTTAAGGAATTGAAAGAGATTGGATTTTCACTTCTTCATTTGCCTTTTACTGAGGAGAGCAATGAGGAAGTTTCAGCAGTTAGTAGTGTGACTGTTATTCTGTTTCCCATGCAAAAAATGAATTACAATCCCATCTAGTAGTTCTCTTCTGTTGTACACCATGAAATAAAAGAATTAATTTCATAAACAAAACGGCAATACATGCAAGGAAAAGAACACCTGTGGAAAGAAAATACAAACACAACATGATATAATATCTGCCCCTATTTTCAGGCAGAATTGCCCAACACTCCAGACAGGACTGGACTTAATCATACTGTGTTTTTATACTTAATTATGTTTAGCAGCATTTGACGTTGCTGTAGGCCCTGAAGTAGAAGTAAAACTTGCTTGATACTTCCTATAGATTTCTATATTGTTAAAAATAAATAAGCTATATGCATCAGCATTGAAGTCACAACTAATGATGGCAACCTTGCAGTGATACCTGTGGTATAAATGTACGAACAGGGTCAGCATGCAGCATTATAATCAGGAAAAAAAATAATCTACTCAGCTGGGAGGATCTAAAGAACACCTGAACTTTCAGGAACTATTTGGAAGAGCTGCTTAAAGACAGATACTGAGAACTGAGACCTTGACAAAATATATATATATTTTTTTCAAAACGAACAAGTATGATTGGAAAAGTTAGATGGAAAGAAGATGCATGACCATTTTTTTGGAAGTCAGTTGCAACTGGTCTTTAGAGAGCACAAAGGCTTCTGATAGGTTGTGAGAGGAGATATGAGAGTGCTAGCAGTCACACCAAGAGTCAACTCTAAAAAGAAGGCTGAAAATCAAATTCTGAAGTATGCCAGTGGATTTTTGCATACTGCAGTTCTTAGTGAATTCAATGGAGTTTGCTAGTATTCACGACAGTTTCAACCATTAATTATTAGTCTGAAGCACACAAAGCCATGATTTCCCTCAGTCAAGTTTCTCCTCCACATTATCACAAACAGTAATTAACAATCAGTGGATGGTTGTATGAAGACATGATGATCATAAAGCACATTCATATTTGCAATAGACTTCTCATGGTTTCATAGAAGGCAAATGTTTACCCATGCAGGCTGGCCAGCTCTGACAGAGTAATTCACCCACTCAGTCCAAAACAAAGACAACTGGAGCAATTAATGATTATTTTGTCAGCTAGGTGACAAACTCATCATGTGACTCTTGTCAGGGGATTGGAAGTTAACTCCTTTTGACAGATGCTACTTTTATGCTTATTTCAAATAGGCTGATCTGTCCTTCAAAGAGCTGAAACAAGTCTTAATCCTTCTGCTCCACTGCTTGCGAGAATCATGGCAAGCTACCCAGCATGTTTATCTGCTCAGTATAATTAGTGAGTACATTTTTTACTAGCAACTTTCCCATTAGAAATCTTTCTGAAGGCTGCAGCATTTAAACAATAAAATCACGTGCTTGGACTTCAGCTACCAGTGTTCCTTTCACACAGCAACAAAAACCATTCTGCCAGTATGAAGGACTGTTTTCTTACACAACATAACTAATTGCACATGTTTCTCTTACAGGTCTTCAACCAAGTATGACAACAAGCCATTACATTTAGGCTTGATAAAACTGTTCATTCCTCCTAGAGATGTTTTTCTTCAAGCTGGCTCTACTTTTGCCTCTGGCTGGAGCAGTTAGAAATATCAGAACTAAAGATCTGTGCAACACATGGAGCTGGGTTGAGAAGAATGCCTTTGGCTGGTGAGGATCTTTGCCTGGCAGGTGTCAAACCAAAATTAATACTGCACATATTATGCTTTACCAAGTTTCAGATTTTAGCAAAGTGAGACTGCATTCCTTCCTGACCACAAACATATATTAATAGAACAAGCCATGCAGAGCAAGCTAAAACAGTACTGTCATTATGCTGAATCCTCCGCTGCTTGGCATTTTATTTAATCATTTACACCCATGCAAAGCAAGTAAACAAAATGCAATGGGTTAGATTAGTGTCTTTTTAGAGACATTTTGCACAGGTGTAAAAGACTTCACAAAATGCCATTAGCAACACAGACTTAGACCCCTCCTTAGACCCCCTTTTTTCCTTTTTTTCTTGTGTCAATGCCTTAAAGGTGTATGAACTTTAGTAGACTTTTTTACATTTCAAAATCCACAGAAAAAACCAAGTACTGGTACTAAAATACAGTGCTCAGTTACACTTGGTCGCTATGCCTGGCTTGCCAACTGAAATTCAACAGCCTGAGTCAGAAGGCAGGGCCTTACACAGGTGGCAGGAAGGAGAGCTTCAGGTGGCATGATCTGCTCCTCCCTGCTTCCAGACTAATAGGAGGCTTAGCATTGTAACCAGCCTTCACAAGTGCCAGGTCATTTGAAGATCATAAAGAAACTGATTTAGAATCTCATGGCTGGTTTGACAGATCACTACTGTCCAAAAGCAATTTTAGCTGACTAATAGGGCAGTAATTTTAGAAGGTCACAGTCACAGGACTTCTAAGTATCTGTAAAGCAAATGTGAGATTATATTTGTGTGTGTATGCATAAGCACACAGACATTTCCAAAACTCTTTGTTAAAAAAAAAAAGTAAACTCTTAGATATCTGCAAGTCAAGTTAATCCCCTTTTTAATTTCATTTTCACAAATTCAGGTTAGGGAACTGTCACACCACCCTGTGAGAAAAAGGATTAAAATGGGAGCATGGGTCATTTTTCAATTTATTGATCGGTGACCTGGACGAAGGGACAGAGTATACCTGCAGCAGATATGCTGATGGTACCAAACTGGGAGGAGTGGTTGATACACCAGAAGGCTGTGCTGAGATTCAGTGGGACCTTGGCAGGCTGGAGAGTTGGGCAGAGAGGAACCTCATGAAGTTCAACAAAGGCAAGTGTAGGGTCCTGCACCTGGGGGGGAATAGCCCCAAGCACCAGTACAGGTTAGAGGTTGACCTGCTGGAGAGCAGCTCTAAGGAAAAGAAGCTGCCAGTTTCAGGGAACAAGAAGTTAACCATGAGCCAGCCATGTGCCCTTGTGGCCAAGAAGGCCAATGTCATCTTGGGGTGCATAAGAAAAGTGTGGCCAGCAGGTCAAGGGCAGTTATCCTTCCCTTCTGCCCTGGTGAGGCCACATGTGGAGTGCTGTGTCCAGTTCTCAGCTCCCCAGTTCTAAAAAGACAAGGAACTACTGGAGATAGTCCAGCAGAGGGCTGCAATGAAGACTGGGGGACTGGAGCATCTCTCTCGTAAGGAAAGGCTGAGAGAGCTAGGTCTGTTTAGTCTGGACAAGAGAAAACTGAGAGAGGATCTTATAAAGGCTTATAAATACCTACAGGGGGATGGGCCTAGACTCTTCAATGTGCCCAGCGACAGGACAAGGGGCAACAAGCACAGACTGGAACACAGGCAGTTCCATCTGAACATGATGAAAAACTGCCTTTCTTTGAGGGTGACAGAATACTGGCATGGGCTGCCCAGAGAGGCTGTGGAGTATCCATCTCTGGAGACATTCAAAACCTGCCTGGATGCCACCCTGTGTGACCTGCTGTAGAGGAACCTGCTTTAGGAGGAATCTCACTCTAGAGTTCCCTTCCAACCCCTACCATTCAGAGAACACTTTATGCTACCAGGAGTTTGATGAGTACTCCTTTCCCCTCTGAGTTAGCACTGACCTAACATCCCATGCTATGTCCTCAGTGGCACGGCTCGTGGCTGCCCTGTGACACTGCTGCAGCAGGTGACACCACACGCAGATCAGCTGCAGTCATTAGAGGTCCCAAGGCCTCAGTACTGAAAGTAATGAGATGACTCACAGCTGCAGCCACACATTTGAAGGCTATGAGCCCAATTACTCTTTTATTCACTCAGGAATACGATTGTGCCAAAACAACTGAAGCAAATTTCAAAATTAAACAAGCTATTAGCAAACATTTGTATTACTTAAGAGTATTTGTAGAAGATTTAAGCTAGGCACAATTCATAGGCAAAACCGAAACATCTGAAAAAATCTTTTGCTTAAACAATTGATTTTCATGTCTCATGTGTACAGAACAATGTTTTCCATCATGGCTTTGTAGTCCATTAGCTGCCAGATTTTGATCCAGAAATTGAAGTTTCAGTCATTTTGGCTTTTGTACATAGCAAATCAGAAATAAAAATGTTTAACATCAGAAATGAAAAGGCTGGAAGATCAGACAGACTATAAAAGATTTGTTTTGCTTGGTTTGGGATTTTTACACAGCTAACCTAAGTAAGATTGAAACAAAACCAAAAGGCAAACAAAAAACCGAGACAAATCTGTTCTGCCCCAGGGATGCAGAAATATAAACAGTGCTTGTGTCCCTGGGGGAGCCAAATCTGAAATCCTGCTACAAATCAAAAAGAAGGGCTCCTCATCAGCTGTTCCTGACATCACAGCTACCTCCTAGAGGTAACAATGGAAAAGCAATCTTAAAAAGGGATTATTTTTTTTCTCCTTAAGCAAACATCCTTTTAGTTCACAAACTCACAAAGAGAACAGGTTTTTTTTTATAATGCTGAAAACTTTAGTGCCAGAACTTTAAACATGAAAATTTTTCTCTTTCTTCCTTCTTCAGATATAACCGCTATGCGTCGGTTGACTTTATTAATGAAATCAAACACACTCTGCAATGACCCTTCTAATCAATTCTGGTTTTAGACAGGGGTAAATATTTTTAACTTCACACTCAATGTGTTACCTAATTTTGTGTGTGCGATCCTCAGAGAAGAGTTGAACGATCTGGTGATGCAAGGTTAACACATTCTGCAAAAGTGGCCTCAAATTTCCCTGAGCGGATATATGCCATACCACATCAGCTTACGCAAACCCAACTTTGCTGTGTACAAACCACACAAACAGTGCCCTGCTACCTAACCTGACCTTCCACTTGCACTTCACTGTGTGCAAATATGCTAATGACAGGCAGAGAGGCTTCACATGCAAGTTTACAAGTTCAAGTGCAGAAGACAGAAGAAAATTTGGCTGCAATGCTTTAGTTTTCCCTCATTTTGAGAGATGCCAGATTTCTAAGTCTGTTACACAGCCTAGGAGTTGCAACCTAAAGCCACAAGACTGAAAAACTTGAATACTTCTATTCATTTTTCAGAGTAAAAATTAGACCTTCCTGTCTACTTGAAAGAGGTTGACAAGAACATGGAGGTACCTCTATGACTCAGGAATTTCAAGATATATTATTTACTAGACATTACTTGGTGATATTGATACAGTATTTGGGTCATTTGAGAACTTCAGGCTCCCCATTAAAAGTCCTTGCTCGAGGCATCACAGAATCCAAAGATGTATAATGGTTTTCACTTCCAGAATTGCCGAGTGAATTTGGGATAGTCAAGTTGAAAACTGTGATGGCCCTCAATGTTTTCAGGAAGCTCTGTGCAGGTGGATTGTGAGACTCAGGACAAGAATTCTTGGATTACCACCACAAGCCACTACTCCTTGTTCAACAACCCAGGTCCAAAGCATTTGACAGTGACTCAACACACCCCTTCTGTAAACCAAGCAGAGAAAGCAGAAGTAATTTTTGACACGGTTCTTTGTTTCATGCCATTATTACCACATGCAAGTAGAGACACTCAGTCAACTAAGGATGCCCTGCATCAGAATTACGTTTGGAACAGCTGAACATAAGCTTAATGGCATATTTTCAAACAACATGTAAAATTGTCTCAGATACACAACTGTAAAAAATTTGTAGCTCTGGAAACTCACAGAATGCTATTTTAAAGACAGTGTCATTAAGAAACACAGCTTGAGAATATCTACCAAATAAGATCAAGAGCTAGATGCAGAACAGCAGGAGGCAGCTGAAGCAATCTACAGCACAGCACTTCTGCTCATCTATCTCTGACCTTGAGAAAAAGGCCAATTACAGCATGAATACATAGATTAGACAAAAAGAGAAAGCCAAGGAAAAGACAAAACTCTACTAGAAGAGCTGGTGAGAACTCCTCAGGTGTTATGTAAGGGTCTGCAGCTCTGTATGGCTCCATTAGTGAGACTGACAACACACTTGTGGCTTTAATTTTGAAGTCTACATTTTTCTGTGGGAATCATTACATACGACATACTTGTCCTGTTCAAAAGAAAAACAAATCTGTCTCTACTTTTTATTTCTCTGAAGCCTTAACTTAATTGTGCAACACTTGATTTAGAAACATACTTGAAGATGTTTTAGATATTACCTCATTTGTGCACCATCCCAGGCTTTCCAGGAACTCTCGACTAACAGCCTTGTGGCCTGTTTTATATCTGAACTACTGTATTTTATGGCTTCAACACCGCACTGTCTGGAAAGTCCCCATGAGACTGTCCTGGTTGTGTTAAATACAAACATGTAGAGAGGAGAGACATTATGCTGGACAGTTTGCAATCTTTGGTCCACGTTGTGAAAGAGCCATTGAATGTATTAGCTTATGTACACAGAGATTGCCACGATTATGTTCAAAGAACTCCAAAGAGCTGGGTTTACACAGGTAAAAAAGGAAAAGCACCAGAGTAGCCAACAGCCCAGCAGCTCATCCATGCTGAATTGCCTACTCATGACCACTGTTTGGAAAGGTGCCCATCTTCAGATGCTGATGGATCTCAGGTATGTCTTTGCAGACTTAATTCACCAGGTCCCAGAAATACAAACAATAAATTTTCCCAAATAATCTCAAGTATGGAATTGAGCATACTGGAATTTGAAAATCTACTTAAGGACTTACAAACAAGGTGACAGATAAGCAAATGTGTCAGTAGTTATTAGAGCTAGAAAGGCTGAAATGTGGAGACAAATAGGCACACGTGTGGTTGGGACACAGCTGGGGCTCTGGCCTTGCAGCTCTGTACACTGCTGAAGTTCTTCCTGAAATTTTTACCCATGGAACTAGGGAGACCTGGTACCAAGGAGCTCCCATGCATTTAAGATAGAGACAGTGAGATTTTAATCTATTATGTTTTCAGTCATCAAGTGACCACAGATGACTCATGAAAATATCTGAAAATATTGGTGTTCTGTGTGCAAGCAGGTGCCACCATGACAATTCCTTGAAAATTCAGGAAAACCTACACCAAGACTTTAGCTGATCCTCTGTCACCGCTTACCAAGGCATGTTCCAACCTCTCTCACCTCTATTTTGCTCATTGCTTCAAGTGAAATTTAAGGCATTGAGCTTAATCTACCAGCTCTCTGGGCTACCTGTTCCAGTGTTTTACCACCCTCATCATAAAGAAGTTTCTTTCTTAAATTCAGTCTGAATCTATCCACATTTAGTTTAAAACCATTAACCCTTGTCCTATAGTAACAGAGCCTACTAAGTCTGTCCCCAACTGTACTTTACACAAAGAGATTTTCCCAGACAGTTCACAGTGTGGGTTCTTTCTGGTCTCCTACTCTTAGCACTGACTTAGCTTATTCCCTCCTCTTGCCATCTTCTCCATCTCTCCTCTCTTCACTCTCTTGTCCAGCGGCTGCTGGAGGACCCTGGAGCTGGGGCAGAGTGCTAACGTTGTGACCATCACAGAAAGAAATGGATCTGTCTCCTAACCCACGCTGGCCAGGCACGCAGCCCTTCCACCGGATGGGTGGACTCAGCTGTGTCAAAGTTATGTTGCAAATTTTTCCGTAACAAAAATCCCCTCCTACTTTTAAAGAATGAATTTGTTTTTGGTTTGTTTTGAGGGTTTTGGGTTTTTTTTAGTTTTTCTCTTCCTTCTCCAGCTTTTTCTCTGCTTCCCTGCCTACTTTTGCTAGCAGGAAGGAGAGTGACAGGGAGAATAATGATTTCCTCAGCTTCTGTTGGAAAAAAAAACCACAAAAATTTTCCACCAAGACAGAATTTTTTTATGTTTTTTTTTTTTTTTCAGTGAGGTTCAGAAGCCACTTTTTTATTTAAGGTTTCCTAAGTAAGTGTCCAGTTAATACTGGCAATTGGTGTGGAAGGTAGCAGGGAGCTGGTACCTCTGTTTCATTTAGCACAGATCCCAGCCTTAAGTGTGGTAAGAGGTCAGCTTGAATTTTTCTCTTGAGTCATATCTTTGCAAACAACTTTTCAGGGTTTCGGCTGTATAAATCAAACCCTGTAGCCCAGCGTGAATACACAGCTTGTGGCACTTTCCCTCTGCCAGTTGGCTTTGCACACCCCTGGTGTTAATCCCCACTGCCTCCACATATTCGGGAAGGAGGGAGGAAAGAACTGGGGAGTGAGGAAAGGACCGGAGTGGCCAAAAGCCAGGGCAGAGACCAGATTGGCCAGTAAACGAGAAGAAAAAGCCCCTGAGGCTGTTGATTTTTCCCATGGGCAGGGGTCTGAGCAGGGTTGGGACCCTACAGTCACTGATGAGAACTGAGCGTGTGTGTAGACTGCACACTGTCTCTGTTTCTGCTCAGGAGTCAACCCTGTTTAAGGCATGCTTTGTCTGAGCAGATGGCAAAGCGTGATGGCTGCTGGGTTTAAGATTTTGCTGCCAAACCAGCCCCCGGCTGTTTTCAAAAATAGAGACTGCTGCTCTCTTTACCAATGCAAAAGTAGTTGTCTCTCCAATTCTCTCCTTCAAACTGTTATTTTGTGTATTACAGGAACACGTATCTAGCCAGACTATATAATTAATGTTACACAATTTTTAATTAACTACCTACAACAATCTTCCTGCTTTAACTGGTGGTGGTGTTGGGAAGGGGAGTTGAAGCTACAAGGAAAATCTGAATTCCCAGCTAGAAATTCACACAGTTCAGAGAAAAGCCTGCACCACCCAGTGCAGGAAGCGACCTGTCACTCTGGATACACTATGTCTCCCATGAAAAAACAATGCTTGTGGCACAGGAACAAGCCCAAACCTCATTTGCAATAAGTACATAAAGCAGGCCTGTACCAGAAAAGACAGTGACTGCAACATACATTGATTTAGCTTATTCCCTCAGCAGCTTTTCTAGGGGCTGGGTTTTTGTTGTTTTGTTGGGGTTTTTTTGCTTTTTAAAATTATTGTTATTGTTGTTGTTGTTATTATTATTATTATTATTGCCCAGGAACCTCCTACAAGGCTTGGCTGTTACCTGAACAGGCCCCTTCCAGCAGTCTCCAAGGGTGTACTGTGACCATAAGGCAGCATGGCTTCCTTTGGGTATCCCTCCTTCCGACAGCACAGCAGGACCCACTAGCACAGCAAGATGTAACTGTGCTGACTTGACCCATCAGCAGGGCCTTGGCCTCCTAAAACTCAACAACCACCCATAAAACATGAAGTAATCATGGAAACATAGAACAGTTTGGGTTGGAAGGGACCTTAAAGATCATCTAGTTCCAACTCCCCTGCATGGGCAGGGGCACCTCCCACTAGGCCAGGCTCCTCAAAGCCCCATCCAACCTGGCCTTGAACACTTCCAAGGATGGAGCATCCGCAGTTTATTTGGGCAACCTATTCCAGTGTCTCACCACCCTTAGAGTAAAGATTTTTTTCCTAATATCTAATCTAAATCTACTCTCTTTTGTCTTAAAACCATTACCTCTTGTTCTGTTGCTAAGAAGTCTTGTAAAGAGTCCCTCCCCAGCTTTCCTGTAGCCTCTTCAGGTACTGGAAGGTTGCTAGCCTTCTCTCCAGGGAGACTGAAGAATAAAATAAGTGAAAGTCCAGTGACTTTTGTTGGCACAAGTAAGTTGCACTCATACCAACACAAATAACAGCTCTTGGAAACATGATGAGTTCTGGGGACAAACAACCATCATCCCATTTTCCTCCACAACTCTGTGTCTGCTTGCACCTGGAAGCAGGAGTGGAAGAAACACCCCAGCCGCACACATGCACATAGACACAAGCAGCTTCTCAGCAGACCACCAGCAACTGTTGATCCAGCAACTACAGCTGGAACACAGAAACTCTATACCAGTAATAAAGCACTGATGGGTCAGATTTTATTATGTCAGTCCAACTTCAGTATCACGGCGCATGCATCAGCCAAGCCAGCTGTTCCCCCTAACTTCAGCAAGCCTTGAGCTGCCCTCTGTGGAACTGCTGCTTTCTACACAGAACCTCTCACTAAGAGCAGTGTCTACTATGGCAACTGCTACAGCAGTGCACATTTTTTGCTATAAGCTGTGTTTAGAGTGGGAAGGCATTGCTTTGTGGGCTGAAAAGCAAACCAAATGAGTGATAAAGTCTGGATCTTCAGGCCAAAGGTTTTAATATCTGGTGTTGGTGCTGCTTCCCAAAACAGAGAATAGTTAATGCACACTGTAGACATATTCTATCTGAAGCAATGTTAACATGTTATCTCTTTACTTACACTGCACATGAAATGCCCTGTACCCCCACACAATGGTCTGAATCTAGATTCACCCCATCATTGCTCGTGGGAGGAGATCTAGGTGTGTTGCAGAGGCAATGGGCCCTGATACTCTGCAACAACATCAGGCACAAAAGACAATATTGGTTCTTCCTTTCAAGGGTCCTCCCAGACTGATTTTAATATCCTCTGTGGCAAGGAGAGGCGGGAAGGTAGGCAGGTATGTGGCAGAGGTAAATTGGCAAAATCATGCTTACTGTCTTCCATGTACCTAGCAAGTCTTTTTTCTCACTTCATCCTAGAAGGGATGAGATGATAAAGAAATGCCCTAAGCTTCCCTTACTTTGTTATCTTCCCTCCTTTCAGAACCTGACTTCAAAAAAAGATCAGGCCATTGGATGCAGTCTGGACTTTTTCTTCCAAATACCTCTTTCAGCATGGAAAGGACCAACAGCCATGAAATAACCAAGCAAGTCATCCTGTTATGCAACAGACAGGAAAACTATTTGTGCCGATACGCTGCGGTTTTCATTCCTCTGAAGGCTGCTTTCCTCCAGGGAATTCCAGTAACTGGACTTATTGAAGTGTGTTTTGACAAGTTATAACAGCCCAGAAAATCCACCTACAAAATTACATCCTGGTAGCATCTTCCAAAGTAAACTGAAATCTTTGTATTACAGCTCATTTGGGAAACTTCCATGCCATAGCTTTCATTTGTTATGAGAAAATACCTGGAGTTTTTGTTGCAGATAGCAGGTGGTGTGACACCTAATATGGTGGCTTAATTTTCCCCTGTACCAGGTTTTTGTACTGGCAGGGCCCCCATGGGTCATTTCCTGAAACTCTAATCAGAATAAAAACATCTACTTTCTTTCACTTTAGGTGACTACCTCACAAAGTCATCAGCTCACCCCTAAGGTTGTCTCTCTGTCCCCAACAGACAGAGTAATTGCAGACAATCAGAGCAAGCTGCCAGTGTAAATGCCAGCCTGTTGGGAAGACAGGGACACTGGCAGAGTACAAGGACCAGGCAATGTTACTCTGAGAAAGCCTTCTTACTGCTAAAACTAGGGGTGCCCTTCAGCCCCAGCCACATGCCAGGCACAGCACATGGTTCCCATCTCTCGGGTTTTCTTGGTTTATTCAACCACTCCACAAGCCAACCAGTCTCATATGGCCTCTTGTTTGCCACTGCAACAGAGAGAAAATATTTGGCGTTGGGAGAAGTTTTTATACACAAATGATGTAAGATTCAGAGAGCAGAAGCTTTAAGATGCTCGAGGTTAGGACAGTTTGGAAAGTAAACGACAAGAAGTATGGATGGACCAAATCCGTTCCGACTCCTGGGCTCAGCTGCAGCCTGGATGAGTTAGCACGTCCTGGAAATATCTACCAGGAAGATAAAACAGACAGAGGCAGCAAAAAGGAAGGATGTCCCTGAGTAATATAATTCATTTTTCTATATTTTTCCTCCTAAATATACCAAAACAGAAAGCAGACAGATTTTTTCAGAAGTGACCAGGATTTATTAAAGACAGGATATTGATATGAAACATTCATGATCCTCAACTTAGCAGTATTTCTCTTGGATGGGGCAATGAAGTGAATTTATTACATTTCAGTGCCAAGAAGCTCATAATAAAAATACAGATTATAATTCTCAGATTCATCAGCTCAAACCAGATACTTCTGAAAAAACACTGCAGCAGGAAGAAAATAAGTCTACTTGGGCTACCCAAGCAGCATATAAAATACATATTTTATCCAAAATAGGCTACAAGGTAAATAATTTGATTTTAAAACCCTGAAACAAAGGCAGTCTGTGAAGACATGAGAAGGACACCCCTGACATGCTATCCCAGGTGTGGTGTACAAGGAGGAAGATAGATATCTATGTTAGACACAAACAAAGCAAGCAGAGATTTTATTGCATTTAGAGCTGATGATTTTATGAGATTTGAAATAAAATTATAAAGCACAGGTAAAGCAAGATAGAGAAACACTGCAACTTCTTGGGAAGCCAGGATTCAGAAAAGGTTCAAACAGCCCACTGCCACAGCAAACCTTCACGTCAGTTCTACCCTGGTCATTTGGTTCCCTTTTCCATTTCTGATCTTAATTTCTTTCTTTACTGGGACATATGCACTGGCAAATCAGCCAAGGAGGATCCATTTATTAAAATCCTAACAGTGAGTTTTGAGCATTTCATTCTACTTCTGCCATACTCCCTGCAAAAAATAAGCATCTCTCTTCAAAACACTCCCAGAGCTTGGCTGCAGTGCAACTGCATGCTCTGCAGGCCTTTGGGAAGACCCAACATGTCAGCATGCTGTGAGAGAAGGAATGTGTACGTCCCTATGTGCGACTGAAGGACAGCAAAAGTCACTACCAAAAGCTTCCACAAATCAGACTGTAATGGATCAACTCTTCAACAACTCACCTCTCCTCATTTCCAGACAAACTACTAAGGGAAAAATGTATTTTCATGTTAGTGCCACAGATTTCCAGCATTCCCAGTTCCCCACTTCTACCAGCCCATCCTCAGGAAAAACAAAGCAAAAAAACCCCAACCAAACCAACAAACCCCAAATTCCCAAAACTCCAAAGCAAAGAAAAATAAACCAAACCAAACAAATAAGTACTATAGCTTTTCTAACTTCCTTCTGAAGTACAACAAACAAAAAAGCATTTAAAATTGCATTAGTTTAAGGAAATTACTAACCATGAGATCTCTGGTGCGTGTCTGTGTTTAATAGAGAATGTAATGGAAAAAAAACCCAGAGCGTTAGTGACCATCCAAGAAAGATTTCATGAAAAACAGGGTGGAAGGGAGTTTGTTTGGATTTAATGTTTTCCCAGAAGCATCTCTAGTCCAAACATTACACCACAGGTCAAATGGAGGGGAGCCAGAAAGTGAAACACTTTAAAAATAGCCCTCAAAAAGGAAAGTGAAAGTGGTCCATCTAGTTCCATCTTTCGTGACCATCTTTTCGTAAATTCTGTGATGAAAACCAAATTTGGGCTCTGGTACCGTCACTGAATGTCAGTAAATACTGCAACATGGGAAGTCCAATATAAAAAATATAGGTCCAGCTCCTAAAATTCTTCCAGGCTTAGCAAACCAAGCTGGTACTACTGCTTATAAGTAATCTTACATTAAAATATTTTGGTTTGGAACTGACAGTTTAAAATACAATGAACTGTCTTCAGCCCTCTCTCCTAACACTTCTAAGCTACCTCCTCACAGATGAAGAAGCTCAGCAAAGCTCTCCCTCAAAACCAACTGCCACCATGATCAGAGAAATAGCAGGGGGCAGCTGCCTTGGTAACAAGGCTAGTGTTTCCAGCCTGTTGTGCACATCGCAATACTCACTTTTCTTTCGATGTTCCTTCCCACTGAAGGAAAGTACCCTTTTAAATGTTTGATAAGGCTAACACTTTGCACCCTGGTGCTGACATAGGCTCACTTCTCCTTTATGGCATTTCCATGGGGCTCAAGGTTGAATGTGCTGAGGGGAGAGAGAAGGATGGTAATGAGCATTATGGCAACAGAGGGTAGTCCCGGTCCCTTCTGGATTCTCAGTCAATCCCTGCAATCCCCCTCGATGCCACGAAAATTGGCAAGATTGCAAAATGCCTGTAAAGCAGTTTTTCTCTCTTCTCCAGCGGCACTTTGAGAAACAGACGTGTGCCATCAAACAGGGAACCTGAGGGTTAAGCATCAGATTGCCTGAAAGACAGAGCTCTTGAGGACCAGACAAGCTAAATGTCTTAGTCAAAGAAAAGGCAATTCCAAACTTCCTGTCAATTGTCATTGAGAAAGAAGTGATCTTACTTGAGGATGAAACGACCAGCACTTGCAGCACTGAAGCAAGAAATACTACATTTGGGAGAAATTCTGACACATTCTCAGAAATCCTTTGAAAAGCTCATCTCTCCTGAGGCTCAGGAGGCTGAAGGAAAACCCTCTGAGAAAGGCAAGGGAGGGGGGCACTTCCCTACTGTGACATGCCCGGTAAAGTAGCTAAGAAGGAAAATGGAGAGAAGACAAGTTCTGTATTTTGGAACTGACCCGCGGGGGAGACCTGGTCCAATGTTGGAAGCTGAGCATTTCAGGCTTCAGAAGCAAGCTCTGCATTTCTTAAGAGGAACAGGAAAACATAAACAATGCTCCAGGGAAAAGACTCTGATGAAAGGTATTGTGCTGTGTGCTCAAAAAAGAAAGAGAGTAAACTGCTCCCAACAGCTAAGGCCTCCACAGAGGTCTGAACAAAGGACAAAGGGGAAGTGCAGACTGCCAGATTTCAAAGGCTGCATTTTCAAGGGGCATTTAGATGCTTCCTGAAGGCTGAGGCTCCCTCTATGGTGTGCGTGGTGTGAGTGGGACTTGTGAGAGCACAATCCACAATACCTGGCAGATTGAGCAAAAAAAACAACCTAAAGAAATGAGAAATGCTGAGCCATTCCCCTTTCAAGAACAACTGGGCATAGGGCCTCAAGAAGGTATATCTCCATTTGAGGTTCTCAGCCTAGAATTCTCTTCCAGAGCTGGATAAATCCTTTATTTCAAAAGCAAGCAATGCCACCGCCTTCTCAATGAGATCTGGGGGCCAACCTATTCTGCACAACATCCCTAGGGACCCACAATTCATGTCTAAGGAGGTTTGAATCCACACTTCTCAGTTCCCAGAAGAATGCTCTAGCCTCTTCAGCCCTCCTAGCAAAGCTGTTTTTCTGGCTGTCCTTGGGCACTGAAAGCATGTGTGACTTTCTAGCCTCTTGCCTAGGTGTTCATGACCACTGGTTGCTCGAGGATCTGCAAATGACAGTAAACTCTTGGCCTAAGCTGCAAAAGGAGATGAGTCTCGAGCAGAGTGCAGCTGAGCTTCCTGTCCCAGGAATTGAGTCAGTTGAGGAAGCAATTCTGGTCAGTGATGTCTTTGGTTTCTAAACTGCCTGATTTAAAAAGAAAAAAAAAAAAAAAAAAGCTGTGGTAGAAGCCCAGTAAATCAATTAGTCAGTCATTTCCAGTTCAAATATTTCCATAAGTGCTTGGCAGTGTTTCCTATGTAAGGGATGTCTACTGCTTTTGAAAGATTTTTTAGATGGCAGAGAACTCCCCTTGATGACAAACTCTTCTCAGACAAGCTCCAGTCTGGGCAATTTCCCTTTGGAAGTCATCACAACTTGTTAATTTGTTCAAGCATTCTGAGTCTTCTTAAAAGAGAAGCCAGTTGGCTATCTGTTGCATTTCCCAACTTGATACACTGAGAGAGACAGTGCTGAAGTCTTGGAAAATTCCTAAATTTAAGACAACAAGAGCATATTCTGTACCTGACCTGAATACTCTGCCTTCACAGAAAACATTTACACAAGTCCTAGATGTGTCCCAAACAGTCTACAGATAAGCTATGTTTAAGAATAATTTTGTCTGCTACTGAAATTCAGCCTCATCTGAATTTTAATACAACAGCTGAAAGCTGGCAGTTCTTACATAGAAAAGTACATAGCTAAAAAAGAAATACTACAATCTTTTATATTCTGATAACATAAATTTCCACTGAAGTGCTAAAATCCAAATAATTTCAGATTTGACTGTGCTTTTTAATTTAGGCATCTTTTCTTACAGAAAATACTGTTGGTTTTTAGTCAGTTCTGTGAGCTCAGTAGTGAGTTACAAGATAAGGAGTTCATGATCTGGCTCTGCAAGCAGGAGCAATATGTTCCACTTATTAAAGCAAGTTTGAAGATCACAGCAGTTCTGCCACTTCCACTCTGCTGATGAAGGACTACATCCTTTGAGAACACCTTCTATGCTTTGTGGGTTAATCAAATTGGTCTTGCAGGTTTGCTGAAAAACTAGAAGGCTTTGCCGGGAATCCAGAAGCTGTTATCTCTGGTCCACATCCTCCCTCCAATTCTCCACCACAGCCAGCCAGCTGCCTTGCAAGTCAAGTGATGCACACATGAACACAACATGCCAGAGTCCAAACGGGAGAGCAGAGCACAGCCAAACCCTGATTATTAATCCCAGATCAGATCACACTCCCACAGAGGTATGTACAGGCTGGCCAGCACACAAGTAGGCTCATGAGCACTAGTGACACAAAGGCAAATTTTAATTACAGTACAGAAGTACATTGGGCAACAATGTCTAAAAATATCTTATTTATCCCCCAACTTTAAAAAGTGCTTAAAATGCCAGTAACAGAGGACTTGCAATCACAGCATTTGGTGGCTTTGCCTTATTTTCTTTTATTGGTTAAGCCAGCAAATCACATATGAGGACAGATGATAAATATTCCTCATACTGCAGAATGCTCTAATGCTTTCTTATAAAGAAATCTAAATGATGCAGTTTCTCTTTCTGTCTTTTTTGTTGTTGTTGTTGAGGGTTTTTTTAGCTTTGAAATGGCAACTGAAGTGCTCATCAGCTGCAAAGTGTCACCCATGCAACAATTACCTCTGCAATAACCTTCATTATATTAAATTACATGTTATCCTTCCTCAGCTCAGTGGGAAGACTAGATGGAGAATAAAACAAGAAAAAAAACCAAGCCCTTGAAAACCCTCGTACAGTGCTGTCCCTACACAACAAAGGTGAATATACTTCCTGCAGGAAAACCAAGTATCACTGGAAAACTGCCTGCCTTTGTCTGAAGTCTTAAATAAAGCCTAAGTGAAGTCCCCTCACCTATCCCAATACTCACTGCACTGATGCGGTGCTACTGCTGGAAATGCATCCATATGACTGGATAATTCCAGAGCACTGCAATACACAGTCAGGAAGAATTAAATAGCGAAGACAATTTTGCGCTTAGTGTCTTCTCAAATGTTAATAATTCTCTTAGCAACCCAAATATTCTCATGAGGTCCCTTACAGTACACAGCAGAGGTTAATATATTTAATTACTTTCCCTGAATAACCACTACTAGTTTGTTTCTTTCTATTGCATTCTAAAGATATGTCTCTCTGTCCTTGCTAGATTTTAACAAATATATTTATATAATTAAAATTCTTTGGTTTTAAAGTGATATTTTTTCTTTTCTGAAAAGCAGCTTACTGAAATGACATTCAGATGCTGCACGTCTCTATGTCTCTCTGACTTTTAGACAACACTAATGCCATTTACAAAGTATAGGCTTGGGGAACGTTTTTGGTGGTGTCTTTTCTTAACTTCCAGCCTTACCAACTGCTTAGGAACTGAAAACTCAGCTGCACTCTTTTAGATTCAGTCATTGACACTCGTAGCAACAATGATGCAGGAGAAGACATGCTCCAAGAGAACTGGGCAGCGTGAGTAAAGGCAGAATATAGTAACTCAGGAAAACAGTTAATTCAGTGACACTGAATAGAAAGCAGTTCATAGCAATGCAAGAAAAGCTGCATTCTGGAAGAAAAAAAAAAAAAAAAAAGGGAACTAGTGAGTTTCAAGGTGTGGTGGGCAAGGCACATTCCTCACTGGTGGATAACTCCATAGCAAGGCCGTGAACAACCGCAGCACCATGAGTGGAGGCAGAGAGACGCTGCACAACAGAGGAGGACTCTGGCAGCGCTGAATGGAAAGATCTAGAGTTCTGCTTCAGGATCCGCAGCCCCAGAGCGTAACTGGAATACCAAATGGCAAATCTCTTCCCTGTCCTCGGACAGAGAAGGTGGTTGGAGGGCAGATGCCTCAACAGAGAAGGTCTATGGAGGGCAGATGCCTCAGGGCTCTGCAGCAGGGGCCCTGTCTGTAGTCCTGTCCCGCCCCATGCCAGGCTTGGTGCTGCCAAAGCCTTGGGCTTGGGTCATCTTTCTGGTTACAACATTGTGTAGTCCCATCTAAGTTGGATCAGTAATAAGTAGTAAGTAATATAAACAATACATTCACTGGAAAGTACATGGACTGCTTATGCTCTTTGACATGTATTTATGCTGTGAAGCAAGCACCAGTTGCTGAAGTCCCAACAGAGAGAAGGTATTGCCAATTCTATCCCAGCCAGTTTTGATCTCTGAAAGTGGTAATTATCTTCTCTCTTCAGCCTTTAGAAATCTTGTTGGAAATTGGGGGAACTGACTGAGAAAGAAAAGGAGGCTACAAGCCACAGGACAATGATCAGTGTCCTGGAACTCATGCTCCTGGAATTAAAATGCTGCTATTTGGCAGCAATGAGATCCATCACAAGAAGCTCCACTGCTGTTCTTCAGCTCTGTATTAGCTTCTCATGAATTGCCCTTCTTCTCTGCAAGTTCACAAGCTTATTTTTACCTCCTGAAAATGAAGAGCTAACAGAGATACTCCATAATGAGAGGTTCACTTTGAGAGTTTGAGAGCTCCTAGATTTTCACCGAAACATCTACTTGATTTTCTTGTCAAGCATCCCAGAAATAATGTCCATTGGAGTCTGCACCGTGGATTTTTGATAGAAGTGAGAACACATGGCTGAGAGCTCCAAATCATTCATAGGATGTGACGTCTTCTAAACACCATGTCTGAAACAATATATTCAATTAGGGTCCCCAAATTATTGTGAAAACATCAATGATGAAATCCTCTACTGTGGAGCTGGTGAACTAAGAAGGAAAGCCTGCTGTGGGAGTTTAACTCATCTGTCAACTGGGAGGACATGAATCAGCATGAAACCTTTTCTTTTTATCTGCTGTTATAATCAGGAACAGGTGCAGTGAAGCCAGAACTTTAGGAAATATCTAGCAAACAGCAACACATTCATGACAGTCAACGTATGTCACAACACAGCAAAGCCCAGCTAAATTGCCATAATTAGATTTTATTTCAGGACATGTAGCACTAACAGCAACAATTCTTAACAATAATACTTTTTAATCTTCATGTTTATCATAGCTCCTATAAAATTTGTCATCATTGGTTGCATCAGGGATTATGTTACTGCGTTTTTTTATGACACAGCACAAAAAGCCAACATGAGAACATACAATAGGTTATATGCAGTTTCTTCTCTTGGGCAGAATTTCCAATTACTACATTGCAAGACAGTAGGAATTTAATTGTATTACATTTGAAACCATGTTGAGGAATCACACTCAAAAGTGTACTGTGGAGAAGTTGATTAGTACTTTCATTTATTTGTTTTCAGCATCCAAAAATAAGCAGCTGAAAGGAGAAAGGAGGATAATCTTTATTTGCCAAAAAAGTCTAGAAATAACAAATCTGAAGTCTGATAAAACTGGAAAAATTTCAAGGTCAGCCTCAGTACTACAGAAAGAAAAGGGGAGTTGTAGTAGGACCAGATTTGCTTTAATTCTTTCATAGCCTCATTGTAAAGACAAGCAAACACACAAAATGTGAGTGACCTTGACAAACAACACCATTAAAAAAAACTTTCCCAAGCTGACCCACACCTGCTGCAGAATGGGACACTGACACATTTTAAAGAAATAAAAAAATGGCCCCTGCCTTCTAAAAGAGACACATTATGCACTGAACCTATATGCAATCCACATACTGCTGATAACTGCCCTTAACACATATCAAGCTTGCCACTGACTGGCATATGCAAATGCACCCTGGGTGAAACTTTAGCATAACTGAAGGATCCTATGATCACAGAATAAATTAGAATGAAACGAACCTCAGAAAACCTCCAGTCCAACCTTCTCCTCAAAGCAGGATCAGCTGTGAGATCAGGTCAGTGTTTTAACGAGGTGAGTCTCAAAAACCTCCAAGGATGGAGACTGCAGAGCCTCTTTGGCCAACTGCTGCTTGACCATCCTGGTGGATAAAAGGTTTTTCTCTATATCCAGTCTAAACCTCTCTTGTTTCATCTTATGCCTGTTGACTCTTATTCTTCCACTGTACATCACTGTGAACAGCCTGCTTCCCTCTCCTCGATTACTCACATGTAAGCAGTGAGGGGCAGTTATCAAGTGCCTCTGAAGCCACCTTTCTTCCAGGCTGAACGAGCCCACGTCCCTCAGCCTCTTCTCACACAGCACAACCATCTTGATGGACCTTTGCTGAACTCATTCCAGTTTACTAATGTCTTTCCTGTACTCAGGGGGCCAAAACTAATTGCAGTATCTAGATGTGCTCTCATGAGTGCTGAAGGAGAGAACTACCTCCCTCAATCTACTGCCTCTGCTTTTGAAAGAGCCTAGGATGTTGTCAACCCTCTTTGCTGCCAGGGCACAGTGCTGGCTCACGCTTGCCTGTTGCCTGTCACATCCCTATGTTCTCTTTCAGTACAGCTGCCCCCACAAGTGGTCTCCAGCCTGTATTGCTTCTCTCACAGATGAAGGACTTCACGTTTGTCCCCACAGAATTTCCTAAGGCTCCTTTTGGCCCATTTCTCCAGTCCACCCGGGTCTCTCTGAATGTACTTTAGTGCACTGACTGGCTCCCCCAGTTTGATGCCATGTAGAAACCTGGTGAATGTGCACTTGGTCTCCTCCCACACATCACTGATGTCATACAGGGGATGTCTCAGCACCGACCCTGTGTTACTGCACTTGTCACAGGCCTCCTGGTTGAGTATGACCCATTACCTACTGAAAGACTCTCTGCCAACATCATACCACCACAGAACAACACGAGATTGCATCACCTATGCAACAATGAGTATTTTCACATCAGCAATATCACAAACTGCTTTGTGGGTTGCAGTAAGTTTCAAAAGATCATTAAAAAATATATGTTCTTATCTTATTTGAAAACGGGTCTGTTAACACTAAAAAGCCACCATCTGTGCAGAGAATATATAACCTTCTTGAAAAGATTATTTGTCCTCATACTTCCCATTTGGTAATAATTTTTTATATTTAGTACCTATCACCATGTCAGCAACACTCACTGAATACAAAGGAACAAAAAGACAGATGCAAGCCACCCTTGAGCACAGGTGCCTACCATACGTACCTTAGTAGGCTGCTTGTAACTAAAAAGCAGTAAGGAAAAAAATAGCTTTCTTCCTCACTCTGCAATTTGCAAACTCATAGACACAGGATGTTCTGGAGAGTGAAGTAAAAATGGGTTGAAAACAGATTAGATAAATTCAGGGGATAATGTCTCCAGCAACTACAAAACACAGCGATCCAACCGCAGGCTTTGGACACATTCAGCTCCTATACTTCTCCATCACAACCTCCTACCTCTCTTTCAGAAAGCAAAAATGTGCTAGGTAGGCTCTTGTACCAAGACAGTCCACAGCTTTTATCAGACCTCTCTAACAAAGAGAAATGCTTAAAAATAGGGCCTCCCATTAAAAAAAAAAAAAAAAAGGAAAAGAGAAAAAGGAAAAGGAAAAGAAAAAGGAAAAGAAAACAGAACTAACACAAAAAGCCAACCAAAACTTCCATCAACTGCCTCAGTTTCATCTTAAGCTCTAGCTGAAAGATCCTGCCATTTTGTCTCAGCTGTCATGGCAGGTGCTAAATCCTATCATGCAATATTGGGCATTGTGATGCCAGAAACAAATCAATCCAGAGATCCAAGTCTGGATCATCTGAATGCCTGGAGTAATCATACGAATAATTGCAGAACAAGACATTGGTATCTTTACTAACAGGTTGTGTTGGCATCTTCTGACACTATCCATTCCTGCAGGAGCTGGCTAACCATGAGAGTAAATCTGTTGTTTATTTCAGATAATCCAAAATTCTCCTTTGCTATGTTTCCTGGAAAACCTGAGTGATACTCGGAGCATGGAGGTGCCCAGTTCATATCACTTCGTGCTGATATCCATGCATGGTGGACCATGGTGGTTGGTTTGCTTGTTTGCTAAGTTATTGTAGTGGTGTAAATAAAGGTTGAGATTTCCAAGAGGCCCAGCAGATTAAGATCTCTGTTGGCTGGCCTGAAAGATGAATAATTCCTCTTTCCATAACTCAGAAGAAGGAACTGTTTCCTGCTAATTAGATAAGAGGTAATGAAATGTGGGATGTGCTAATTGGGCAGCTTGGAATGTATTGAGAAGGTGAGAAAGATGATATGACATAGGAAAATGAGAGCATTTGGGTATGACATTATGAGATAAAAAGTTTGGATAAGGTATTTTTAAGGTAATTGTGACATGTTATATTCAACAGTCAAAACTGGGTTAAATGTAATTAAAGTAGACTTCATATAATAAAATTCAAAACTAATGGCTTAATTTGTATTATGAAAGGCTAGGTATGTAGAGTTTTCTCCCACATGGTGACTCTATCTCTTTATCTCAACAGAAAAAGATGACCAAAAAATAAGGACGAAAGAGATCTAAAACTGCTGGAGGAGTTGTGCATTTTAATACCTCTTTGGCTTCAGTAAAAAAGAATGTTTCTACTTACACTAACTAACAACTTTCCTTTGAGTATCATGTTATTTATTCTGTGTTATGATAACTTCTGTGAAGTATGACTTAGAGCATAAACCATCTGTAAAATGAAGATGACAGTTTGCATTTGCATAATAGTCCCTGGTTAGTCCCTAAGCCTGTAATAAAATGTGTATAATAAAAATAACAACAAAACCACACCAATTAAAGCAAAGTTTCACAGTAAAAAAAAAAATCTCATAACAAATACCAATTCCCTAACAATGTATTACTTCTCATGATCTTCTCAGCCCTATGCAGAAGGATCAGAGTTGTTCCTGTGTTCTCAACACAAGTTCTTAGGAATTATAATTGACTGATTTCTGAAATACATTATAAATGCTATCCTTATTTTTAGGCCACTAATGTATTTACGCAATTACATAAACAACTTTTCTTATAGGTGGAGTTTCCATAGATGGGTCAGATAACATCAGGTAATCTGCTTGAAAAGTCACGTCTTAGATTTCTAGAGAAGACTAGTGGAGTTCAGTGGCAACTGAACCCTGATGCATGTCCATGCTTTTGGACATCTCAGACTTGGTTCACAACAGTCTGGTATTTTTGATTCATCGGACTAAGGACACAATTCAGCACAATGTCAAACACTGTCACTGCCACACTGATTCAGTGGGAGGATCACAAGCAGTGACAGAACGATGGCTGAGCTACAGGAGTCTCAGCATATCGTCTACTTCTGTAAGAAAATAATTTCACTAAATTATATGGGTTTCTTAATTGCTCCACTCATTATTAATACATAGCTCACTCATCTTCAAGGCTTGACACACGCCCTAGATTACAAGAAAAAAACAACACGTTGTTCCATCCAAGGATCAGATGGCACCCTATTCACGCAGCTGTGCCTTGTGAATTAGCCAAATGTTTTCTCTATTTTATAAATGGACATACTGAGCTATGGTACTTCCACTCCTTGCCCATCCTTGCCTTGCATTTATTTTCCAGAAAAGTCTGACTGACTTCACCAGAAGTTGTGATGTTTATAGGATTCTTCTGTTTCCTCCCTAGGTCTTACTTGCAGGGCCATTTTCCTTCTCTTAGGGGGGAGCTATGAGGTTTCTTAGCTCCATTCCTGATTGGTACACTATTCTGGTGCTGAGAACTTTCCTGGGACAGTTGCTTTGAGTTTCTCCCAGATTTGCCAATCTTCAAATTTTGACTGTGGACAGATGACCTCATCTTTCTAAATTATTGTAGCCATGTCTGCCCTCTTCAACCTCTTCTGCATATCTAATCCCAGACTTTAAGAAGGCATTTTACAAGTCGGACACTAGCTGAATTTCAAGGGCCACTGCTGGAGTGACTTTGCAGTGGTACAGCTAGGCTTTTAAGTGTCCTCAGATAGAGAGACCAGGGGCAAGTTACCACCACCAGAGTAGTCTCTCTGGTGAAACCTTAGGAGCAGACACAAAGTGGTCTACAAGATGGGCAACTGTGTGTTAGCAGAAGTAGGCTATTAGTCACAATCTTCCCAGAGACATGCTGCTTTTCACCCCATCTCATGACAGACAAGTGCTACAGCAACAGGGAGTGGCAGCCTGGACAATGGGCCATGTGTGATCTAGAGTTAGATCTAAACCCCTTCAGTCTCATCTAACCTTATCTGCATTATCACAATATATTTTATTTCAGAGTGTTCTTCTTGCACTAAGTTCAACTGTGTTTGAATACAGGATAAACTAATGTTTAGCTACAGTGCATCTTCCAGAAAATTTTCTAGTCTGTATTTGTAGATATCAAGAAACATTTAAGTCGTCAAGCAGCAGCTTCCTCCAAAGGTTAGCCACCTCTCTTAACAAAAATATGAACCCTGCTTCTGATTTGAAATTTTCTAACCTCAGCTTCCAGTCACTGATTCCTGTTATGCCTTGTGCTCCTGTTAAAGTGACCTTTTAGTATATGACTATTTTAGCAGCAAGTATTTTCTCCGCATGGAAGTACTCACACGTTACAAATGAGCCAATGCTCAAAAGAGCTCAAACTGTAAAGTTTAATGTTCTCCTTAAGTAATTGGAGGTCTTGTAAAAAAAAATATTGTTCTCCCTCATTTTTTCACTCTCTTAATTAGAGCCGAATGTTAGGAACATCCTTAGAAAGACAGAAATAGGCAAGACATCCCTGCTTGGCCTAGTTACACAGCATGACTCAACAGTCGCCACAGAGTTGCAACACATTAAAACTTAACAAAAATAATAATAATAAAAAGCACCACTTATGTAGGCAGTGAGCCAAAGTTACTCCCAGTGAACCTAGTACAGCATTGAACAGTTATAAATTATTAACTATTAAAGAAGACGTATTTTGAACTACAACAAGAGGAAAGTAAAGACCCTAACTGGAATACTAGAACAGGACACAAAAGTGCAAACTCCAGATTTCACTCTCATTTAGCTTACAGTATGAAAAAATTCAGTTGCATTTGAAAAGCCATAATATTGTAGTGTTATGTAGCCTTCTTGCCTAAAGAGCTCAGAAATTATTATTGCTACCAACCTGCTTGATCCAAAGTTCAAGAATAATTTCTTGGACTGATTTTATGTCCTTCCTGTGCAATTAGAATGAAAAAAAAAACCAAACAAAAAAAACCAAAAGAAAAACAAAACAAAACAAAACCCAGCCTGAAAAGCTTTACTAATTATTTGCTAAATTAGTTTAACATACATTTTTCCATCTTTACACCAACTTTGCATCTGTGCTTCACAGTTTCTTGAGGTTTGAACAGCAAGCTAGCAAATTAACTGGCTGAACAAGTAATGGAACAGCCTATTAGCTGCTGCTGTTATCCTTAATCCTTTAATGGCTGTCTTTGGTCCAATGTTCCCACCTGATAGCCTTCTATGATGAGATGACTGCTTGGTGACAAGGCATTGTGGCCTTGTGGCAGAGCAGACCAGCAGCCTCCAGGGCTGTGTTAGGCAGAGCATCACCAGCAGTTTGATGGAGGTGGTGACCCTTCCCTCTACTCAGGCACAGTGGGAGGGCTGAGTTCCCCAGAAAAAGACATGGACATGATGGAACAAGATCACCAAATGGCCAGGAAGATGATCAAAAGGCCAGAGGCATCTGTCATGAGGAGACATTGAGAGCCTGGTGAAGATAAACTCAGGAGGATTTCAACCATGTGTGTACATATCTGATGGGGCAAAGTAATAAAGATGGAGCTAGGCTCTACTCAGTGGTGCCCAGTGACAGGATGACAGGCACTGGACACAAATTCAACAACATGAAATTCAACTTCAACAGGATAAATACTTTTTACTGAAAGAGTAATCAAACAGTTTGCTGTGAGAGGTTGTAGAGTCTCCATCCAAAACCTGATGGGTCACAGTTCTAAGCAACCTGCCCTGGCTGACCCTACTCTCAGCAGAGAGGTTGGACTAGATTATGCTGAAGAGTCCCTGTCAGCCTCAACCATTCTGGGATGCTGTGACTGTGCATTTGAAAGCAGATATTCTTTTCATTAGGGATATCATTTTTGCCACTCTGAGAAGTCACTTGCCCCTCGCTGCAAACTGATGTGTTTTGAAACTTCCATGTTCTGTAGAATTTTGTTCTCTTGGACTTTTTGATGAATATTTATTTTTCTATGCCTCATCTACTGCATTAAGGGGAAGTAAATCCTTCCAGTCTGAAAGAGCCTAATGTGTTTTGGGGATGAAAAAGCAGGAAGAGTCAGATAATACAGGATGAATGGTCAAACAAATATCGCTTCTTACGCTAACAGAAAATACAATAGGCTATATTTATATGAGTCAGCAAATAGACTCTTGGAGATTACTTTGCCATCACCCATGATAAGTGGTGCTATCCATATGCTTGAAGATAGGCTTGTGATTAAGAACTCCATTGAATAAGGGCCAGAGTATCAAACAAGGAAGGGCACAGAATTCTGCTCAGCATATAGGCAACGTTTAGAGCAATAAAATCAGCCAAACAAGCCAAACTAACTCCAGTGAAGCTTGTTATCTTTTCACTAATTGTCCCTATTAATGAGGATGTACCCATTAGCCCTTGTGTTACATCTGATTTACTTATGAAGTTTCTACACCACAGATACCAAGTCACAATCAGTTCGGTTTACGTTCATAAAGCTGCTAAGAAATTATTTAAGTTTCAAACTCCTAAACACAAGTGATTAGAAAAAGATACTGAGGGTCCTGGGCATGTCTACACAAAGCCGAAATTACAAAGTAGCTTCACTACCAGGAAAGTGAGGTCATTCTCTAACACACACATACATGCCTATCCTGAGATAACCACTGATGTCTACCACAGTCACATGACAGAACAGGTCATGTATGTGCAACATGCCATAGCAGAGTACAACATGTAGTTTTATTCATCATAGGGACATTTTAGCAGAAAAAGGGCACCAAGTGTTCACAAAAGTAAGATATTCTAATCTTCATTGTTCTTTAACATAACATTGACCCTTAAGGTCAAGAGGACTGCGGGAAGAAGAGCAGGAGAGTTCTAACCAGTTTCACCATTGCTTACTAATAAATCAGCTTGGCTACTTGTCCTCATCTTAATTTAGATATTCTGAAGGGAAAATAAAATGATAATTTGGGGATAGAAAATTTCAGAATAGGTAGTTGCGTTGCTAGGGAGTCCCCCTATACAGAAAGGTTCTGCTTATCACATAGAATCATTCTGGCTGGAAAAGACCTTTAAGATCATCCAATTCCACCATAACCTAACACTACCAAACATAAACCTAACTACCAAGTCCAGTGATTAAACCATGTTCCTAAGCACCACATCTAAACGTCTTTTAAACACCTTCAGGGATGGTGATTCAATCATATCATCCCTGAGCAGCCTATTCCAGTGTTTAATAACACCTACAGTGAAGAAGTTTCTTCTAATATCCAATCAAATGCCCCCCAGCGCAACTTGAGACCATTTCCTCCTGTCCTACTGCTTGTTACCTGGGGGAAGACACCAACCCTCACCTCACTACACCCTCCTTTCAGGCAGTTGTAGAGGGCAATAAGGTCTCCCCTCAGCTTCCTTTTCTTCAGGCTAAACAACCTCAGTTCCCTCAGACACTCCTCATAAGGCTTGTGCTCTAGACCCTTTACCAGCTTTGTCACACTCCTCTGGGCACACTCTGTGACTGCAGTTTGGTTTGAAGAGTTCATTTTCCAAAAACAAAGGACTGATCAGACTTCCTCACCTTCCACAGGCATCAAAGGGCCCCAAAGAGCTTCCAGTTCCTCTTCCAGTCTAGCAAAAAAAATCCTCAGTTTGGAGGGTAAAAAGAGAGATACTCAGTATCTTGGCCTTGATACACAGACTCTATTAAAATAAGCAAACAAAACTCAGGGATAAAAGAGTAAGATGAATGTGGAGGATGCTCTGGACACTGAAGTCTAACGCTCTAGTCTCTCTAACCTCAATAACTGCACCTAAGTTTCAAGGACTTTTTTACTAATGCTGATTTACCACAGACAAAAAGTACTTCAAGTCATTTTGAAAGCCTAACAGTCTAATAAAAATAAAAAGCAAATCAGCATCTATGGCTGACAGTCCCTGGTTTCTGCAAGCCCCTCTGCTATTTCTATAACTCCACACCAAATGGATGTTCTGGCAGAGGTCCCAGATATACATGCCACCAAGTCACTAGGAGATTACCAATCACACCACCCTTACTAATGCAAAGCAGTGAGCTAGAGCAGCAGTTCTTCAACATCTTTTCCTCTCTGCTCTTCTGGGGAACATTCCATACGTCCTCTCCTGCCTCCCCCAGCCAGCTGGAGAACTGCTGACCCGGGGGGAAAAAATTCAGAAGGGAGAGATGGGAAACTGCAGACTGTGCCCTATGAGGAAGGGGCCGCTCTTGCTAGGAAAACCATGGGGAAGGCAGCTAGCAGTGACCAGGCAGGGATGGCAGGAGGTGGGCACCTAGAACCTACTACAGTGAGAGAAGGGCAGGCTGGCAGCCTCCATTACGAAAGACTGATGCTGCACTGCCCATTAATTAGCACATGCTCCTGGTTCTGCTCACTGTGTTCTATGTCCTCCTCCTTCACCTTCCCCAAACAACTGAAGACTCCCCCAGCCTCGTACCAGCTGCTTCCCAGGTGCCTGCTCCCTGAAACTCATCACAGCACAACCCATCCCAGCCCTCCTCACCCCCGCACCCTTCCAGTAGATTCCACATTCCCCATCAGAGGTGTGTCCCAGCTTGGCAAGCCACCACGCTGCACTGCTGGGAAAGGAGAAGAGCAAAACATTATATGGCGTGAAAAGCTGCTTGGATAGGAGGGTAGGCAGCTGGTATGTGAAAGCAGGAAGATTCAGAGGGAAAAGCTGCAGAGCAAAGCCAAGACCAGATGTGACACTGAGTGGTAGGCACAGTAACAGCAGGAGAGAGAATAACTAAAGACAAATATCTTCCTTCAAAAGAGCTGGAAAGGATTATGTAGGATTGTAGGATTATGACCACATCTTTCCTCAACCATCCAGCCTTTCAGCTAAGCAGAAAAAAGGAGAGCTCATTTTTTATTATGCACAGGGAAGTTCTGGGAAGCCTCTTTTGAGAATAGTGGCTACTTCTCATTCAGGGGACAAGAAACAGCTTTTTCTTTTGCATATTGCTTCAAGCACTGAGATAATCCAGGTGCTGGTTTCTTTCTGAAGGCTGAGAAGAGCCCTAAGTGTGTACAAAATATTCATGAACAGAACATTGAGGTCATTCCAGAAAGCAACGGGAAGGAAGAGCAAACAGATCCACTGGACTATGACAGCATTTCTGCATGCTGGAAAGTGAAGTGCATGCTTTTGGGAGCAGCCAGAAAGGGGGATGGGTGAAGACAGAGGTCACATTCGAGGCCCAGAGAAGCTCTAATAGAAGGGACCAAGGGTTTGGAAACCAGGGAGTAGAAGCAGGAGCAGCTTGAGGTTTCTAAGAGAGAAATCACAGAAAGAGTCATGACTGGGGAAAAATCAAGAGTTCTCTAAGGAAGGCACTGAAACAAGCATACATACATACATACGTACATACGTGTGTGTGTATATATATCTATATATCTCCATTGCATCATTATCTTCAGGGAATTAGCATCTCTTTTCTTTGCTTGATGGTGAGGTACCCAGGTGGGGGTACACTGTATCACCAAGAGGGGAGAGACCCTGCTGCAGGGTAAGCAGGATCGAGCACAGCTCTCACTGCCCAGTAGAAGCCACCACAGATCTGAAGCCAGATTTATCATTCTACTAAATCAATGCAATTAACACTATGTACAAGGCAAAGACAAAGAAGGAGAAAGGCAGTCTCTCAATGCTGTTTGGGGGTGCAACGTAAGCCACACTATACAGCCTTTAATCAGTCTCTCTCTTCAGCAGGTAAGATGTCCCTCTTCCCCATCGGCCCATGAGCAGAAGAAACTGGCAGATGAACTTGCTGGCACAGTTGCGGCGCAGGGTGGCAGCCACTGAGAGGACAGGCAGCATGAAAAATCACTGGGCTATTAGATTTTGGATGGTTTATCTTAGATCTGCCTCTGTGGTCAACATTGCTGAAAGGGACAAAAAGTTGTGGTGTGTTCCAAGAAAGAGAATGCTCCAGCAGGAGAAGGGGATGACAGGCTAGAGACAGACCTCATAGGTGTCAGCAGAGGCACTGTCTGCCCAGGGACATCATAAGGGTGGCATTCGCTGCCTATTCCTGACTGATGTGCAAGGCCAGCAGAGCTGTGGTGATGGCAGCCAGCATGGAGCCCTGTACAAGGTGCTTGGGAATGGAACAGCTTCAGGCATCCAGCATGTCCCTCCCTTGAAAGGTGTCGTGCAGGTTACATTGCATCTAAAACACATTTCATCACCAGGGCATACACTCTCTTTTCTTATTTTCAGTTATCTACCAATAAGTCAGTCAAATAAAAAATTAACTCTCCAAGACATCACAGGCATTTCCCATATGCAATTTCAATGTCTGCTCCCAGAAGCACAAACACAGAGACATTTTACGGAGTGTTTTTTGTTGTTGTTTTTTCTTGTTATTTTTATGCATTTCAGCTAGGCAGAAACTTATGACCAAGACAATCAGGGTATGTGAGAAAACTCTTGAGGATTAAATAATTAATCTTAAATATTAGAAGTTTAGTACTTAAAGGGAACCTGCTGGGAAAAGCAAAAAGCATTACTGATATCAGCATTATAATTAAGTCTGCACTAAAAGGCCAACTCTGCTGCTCCTCAGCAGAGAGAAAATCACAGGCTAGGAAGAAAAAATGCCTTGCAAATACAGTTTCACTCAAATTACCTGTTAGAATGAAGTGAGAAAATGGATGTTATTCCTGTCACCTGTAACTGCTAAGAACAGACTCAAGCTAGTCTCACACACCTACAAGTGCCAACAAGTCAAGCAAAAGCATGTATATCAATAGGGATGTCATCTTCTCAGCATTGAGAAAACTAGACTTTAATTTACTATGGTCGACATAAAGCAAACACTAGCCATAAGAGAGGAGATTACCAGTACCATTGGGATCTGCTGAAGAAATTCAGTCAGAGAGGAGAAGCTTTAACGCAGGAAAATGCAAGTGAAGAAAAAGAAAAGCAAAGCAATCACCAAGACAGCAGTAAGATCAATTATCTGACCCACCAAACTAAAAGAGCAGCATTACATCTTGAAATGGGTAATCATGTATCTGGTTCTGAAAGTATACTGCAGAACTGCAAAGAAACACAGGCATTATGTACTTCTGACTTATTACTTGCTTGGCTAACAACACACGGCCAGTATATGCTATGATATTGGCTCTCAAATGGGAGAAGTGTGGAATGTATGCAAGGATGCCATGCCAGGACAAGGAATAGGAAGGTATTGCTTTGGGAAGTGCCAAGTCCGAGCCTTTTAGATGACATAATCAAGATGGTTTTAGGAAGGTGAGACACAGGCTCAAATGAGTGGCTCATGCCTTCTGGAGGAGAAGCTGCTGAGATCCAAGCCTGATGGGAAGAGAAACAGTCACCTGCAGAGCTGTGGAAGAGAAAATTTCAGTTGTAATTGTTGTCTGTTTTGGACCTGCTTTCCCTTTACAGACTGTGGGAAAAGATCCACTTTGCACCCATCAGTAATACTTATAAAATAAACCTGGGCTGTGATGAATTAAGTATTTGTCACCATGTACTGACCGATTAGTGGGAGAGCACCTATACTCTTGATTGACAGCTCAATTAAACTGAGCTCAGAGTCTTTCACCAAGGACACTATTGACTTCTCTTGCATGGCAGAATTAATTGTAATCCCAAGCAGGATTAGTGGAGCTATATCATTTTACATCATGTGGGAATCAGCCTATTTACCTTAAACTGCATTTAACTTCATAGGCTACTTATTTCATCTTTTCCCAAGAGTGGTTATTATGACCCTGAAAAGAGGAAGAGAGCTACACTGGGTATTAAAACCCAACAAGATAGGTCTGATGGCTCAGAGACACATTCTGAGATAATAGGACAAGAGAGTTGGTTTTGGTTTGGTTGGGTTTTTTTCTTGGGCTTTTTTGTTGGTTTTTTCCCCCCCCCATTTAAGATACACTAAAAAGTAGCAGGCATGAATAACAGATTTCAGTTTGCAGACTCTGGTGCTTGTGAGCAAGAGAGGGATGTCTTCTGTGCTTCCTCACTAAGGACAGGATGGGGCCTGTGAGCCTAAGGACAGTACTGTTGTGGTTTCCTCTGAATACTGAGCATCACTGGACTTGAGCACTGAAAAAAGAAGGATGAGGGTGGAGAAAATAAGAAAAAGGCAGAAAAGTACTAAAGATAGAATACTTTAAATAGAGGATAAATAGAGGAAACAAGTGGAGAAGAGAAAGAATAAAATTAGAGAAAGGTCAAGCTCTGGCATTTTTAATGTAAAAAACTGTCACCGTTTCACTCAGGTCTGACAACAATGCCCTCGATCCTCTCCCCCTCCCACCCAGGTAGGGAAGGAGAGAGAGAAAAAGAGAGAGACTTGGCTGGATTGAAAACTAAACTACACAGCTTTAATTAAACAATAATGATAAAAGAAAAAAAAATATATATACAACTATATACAAATATGTTCAGATATGAGCAAAAGCCTTTTGCCTCCCCCCCCCAGCAACTCCCACAGCATCTCCTGAGCTGGGAACAGTCCTGAGAAATCCCAGAGCTGCTGCTGGAGAGAGCACAGAGTGATGAGGGTCAGGAGAGCTCGAGCCTGGGGGCTGATGGTGATGGATGGATGGAGTCCTCCCCGGATGCCGGCCACGGATGGAAGAGAAGGGAAGAAGCAGCAGGAAGGAAGTTGTCTTCTGTGATCTCTGACCACCCTCTGAGCTTACACAGAGATATGGAATGGAATATCTCTGTCCAGTTTTCCTGTCTGTCTAACTAAGCCTCATACAGGGGGGTCACAGATCTCCCCATAGTGTCTGAGCCAGCAGAGTGAAGGTGTGACCTTGAAGACCCAGCAGTTAGAAAAACTTTCCACTGTTATCAGTCTTAGTTAGAATAGACTGTTGCTAGTTACAAGAAAGGTCACTGAAGGAAGAAAAAATCAGTAAAAGGAAAATTGGCTTAATCTTGGCTCAAACCAGGACATTCCACCCCTTATTCCATACCATATATTACGTATAAGCTCTATATTTTACCAGCTGTCAAATTAAGGATTCTCCCCTAGAGTCAGATTACCTTGAGTTAATTGTACTTCACCATCCTCCATCAACACACATCAGGTAAGTCCAGGTTCCTGGAAAAAGGAACATGCCGGACAGGTTTACCTTTGCCTGAAGCAGGATAGACCCAGACACTTTTACCCAGCAGGTTTATTTCACATACCACAGGGACTTTATCCCCATCTGCAGTACGTAAAAGGTCTGA
>NW_009952366.1:6007567-6012153 GCF_000747805.2 Chaetura pelagica | reverse complement strand
TGTAGGACTCCACATGGCAGCTTTCCACTTCTGGCAGTTCCCTACGAGACAACAGGAGCCATCGGTGAAAAGAGCAAATTGTTTCTCAGTCTCTGGCAGATGATCATGTGGTGGAGCTTCTTGAACCCATCTCATCACTTCCTTGTGGTGGTATTCCAAAGTGGGTGCCTTCTGGCCAGTTTGTAATTGCTTCTACAATACCTGGACAATTAGGTCTTCCTATTCGGGCTCGCTGGGTGAGTAAAGCAGTCCATTTACTCCAAGCCACAGCTGTGGCATGATGGATAGAAGAGAGGTTATTCTACAGCTCAGGAAACTCAGTCGTCCCTCTCCTCCCTCTGGCTGGAGGCAGGGCACCTCTAATGTTGAGCATTAGATTTTGATGCACCATCCTGGGTGATGACTAGTGCAGCCTTCTTCTTGGAAGAACCATCTCCTGCCTTTGTTCTGATTAGTAGCTCTTACACACGTACCTGGAGAATATCAGTGGGTTTCTTGTCCTAGACTCTCATGTCCTCTTTAAAATAATCACACAATAGAGACCACAGGTGGCATCGCAGTTGGTCCTGTCCCTCTCACTGCTGTCTCATAGCAGGACATCTCTTCTTAATGACTGCAACACGTGACCAGTTGTCTCTAGGGAGATTCTGGAGTTTACTTTCCCATCTGTTTGGCATCTTATTCTTCTGTCAGTCATTTTTCCAACGGCTGAGGTGTGGAAGTGAAGGGAATCAGAGATGATGTCTCCATACTGTCATGCTTTGAAAGCCACCTCATGCACAGTTGGTCTTGCCCAATCTTCAAAGCATCCCATGAAGGAGAATATATGGGCATTTGCTGCTGGTACAGCCTGTGCAAACCTCTGGAACATTTGTGTCACACAGGACATCATCAGGATTTTTAAGTCCATCTTTATCATAGATCACCTCTTGCACAGCTATCTCTCTCAAATATGTGATGGCTTTCTCAAGAGGGGGTGTTCTGCTTCAGCGCCATTCAATGTCACCCTTGTGGGGGTATCTCTCTCTCACGGCCATGGATGGAAGAGAAGGGAAGAAGAAGAAGGAAGGAAGTTGTCTTCTGTGATCTCTGACCTTCCTCTGAGCTTACGTAGATATATGGAATGGAATATCTCTGGCCAATTTTGCTGTCTGTCTAACTCCTACGGGGGTTTATAGATCTCCCTGTAGTGTCTGAGCCGGCAGAGTAAAGATGCGACCTTGAAGACCCAGCAGTTAGAAAAACATTCCTCTCTTATCAGCCTTAGAACAGACTGTTGCTAGTTAAAAGAAAGCTTACTGAAGGAAAAAAAAAAAAAACAACAAAACAGTAAAAGGAAAATTGGCTTCATCCTGGCTCAAACCATGACAAAAACAAATTAATAGGAAAATTGTATGAAAGAAGGAAGTTCCTGCTTTCACATAAGCCAGTGAGAGTAAAAAGCAGATACGTTTAATTCAAGCACAAAGAAGAATGGCAACAAGCTATTACATAATTTCTATATTTAAAAAAAAATAAAATTAAGTTATTTATTCCTTCCTTTTTTTTTGGTTTTGTTTCATTTTGCTTTGTTTTGTTATTAAAATCACTCTCTTTCGAGGGCAATGTTTGTTTGTTTAATGTAGCAAGAATGTATCTGCAATTACTGTTTGTGGCTTTTTGCTCCTGAAGTGCAATTAAATTACATTAAACAAGTTTACAAGATAGCACACAGAGTAACAAATTAGAAAACTCTATTTGACTGCTTTCAATCTTAAAAACAAACTCACTGAATTGAAGGCTTTATGTTTTCAAATTCCGAGTAGAACATTTCTTAGTTCCAGAATTCCTGGAAAATAGTAACTGAGGGGAAAAAAAAAACACACACACACACACAAAAAATCAAACAAAAAAACCCAACACCCAACCATGAACAGCAAAAGCTCAACAAATAGCTACTGTAACTTAATTTAAATGTACTTATTTTCATACTCAGCTACAGAAAACACCTGCAATTGTAACAGAAATTATTGTCTCTTATTCAACTATCAGATTGAAATCACTAAACCGTGTTCTATATTTTGATACGTTTTTAAAAGAGGTTTTGCTGTAGAGGGAGGATCATCCACTAATTTTTCAAAATGCTATAAAATATGCTGTTCTGTAGTAAAAAAAAATTCCTCTGACTTGAAAAAGAAAAAAAATGCAAAGCTCTGTGATTCTACCAAAAAAAATCTTTAATAATTTCCCAGTTACTACTGTAAAATATTTGCAAGGATAAGAAATTTTGCTGAAAATTTCCTGCATTTTTTTCAAGCTTACACATACAAGAATTTATCTTGTTAAAATCAGTTATATTAAAGAAATATACTGCTTTCATCTATTACTCAGACTTTTCTACAGCTTTAAGCAGAAAAAATTAATCTATAAAAACATAATTTTTCAGAAAAACACTCTTTGAAATTGCAGCTTTAAATTATCTCTGTTAATACATACAGCCTAATATTAAAACACTTCCTTGCACTGCTGCTACGCTGGGTTTTTCGGTATGCGTAGCAGTCAGATGTTTCTTTAATACAATAACAAGAAATATTAAAATCATCAACGTTTACTACACTGTGTGCAATCCCTAAATGTAAGCCTTTTTATTAAGCAATTCACAAGCTGATTATGGTATGTATTTTCTTGAGAAAGAAGCCAGTAACCGTGGATCAAATCCAGCAGCCTTGGAGCCAGCAGCGGAGCAGAGGAAAGAGGGCAGGCTGTTGAAGAGCTTGGAAGGGGAAGGGTTTTCTCATTGGTTTTGTTGTTACAAGTTCAGGGCAAGGATGAGAAAACGATGATGATGACTGTGGCAGCAGTGGGGCAGACCCAAATAGCTACAAGGACACCAGAGATTACGCGATATGGAAAGTGAGGTGTCCCATATCCTTGATAGGGATTTGTCAGATGCTTTTTATGCAGGGAGACAACCAGTACAGCTTAATACTGCAGCAGGGACTTGGCACATTTGTTAAAGTAAAACAAAAAAAATTCCTAGATAAAGGAGATCGTGTAAGCAGAGAATGAGACCTATTTTTAGGGAAAAGAAATATGAAAAAAATTGCATTGCAAGAAAATAAAAGGACAGAAACATTGAGGGATTGTATCCTGCAAGGGTACTGGAGATTAACACAGCAAGCAAGATGCTCCATCAACAGGAGAACAGATGGAAGAGAAAGGAGCCAGATTCATACCAACATCAGGCAGAAGAAGATACACGTAATGGGAGACTGTCCTTAACCAGAGCTGAAAACCTGTTATCTGATAGGATCTACAAATAAGAATGGTATATCAAGCGGATGCGGGATATGGAGTTACATTTAAAAATTACCTGAAAAGTCTTGCATTTTACAGATATGGCAATGGACGAAGGAATGTCAGTGAGTAAGAAATAAGAAAGAAAAGAGACTCAATTCTGCAGTGTGCAGTAATAGAGCGGAAATATAAGATTATGCCTAATCCAGTAAGGAAAATGGATGTGCTTCATGAGAAAAAAAACGTAAAATGTGTACTAACACTTATAATGTGGATCAGAAGATAAAAAGAGGAATTTTAACTGCTGGTGCACAATGGGGAGCTATACATTGCAGAAATAACAGGAAATGCATTTTGGGGCTAGAACATGACTGTGATTGGGAAGGATAAAAACAAAAGTAAAAATTATGGACAAAACCTGAACATAAATAGTATCAATGGCAATGTGATAAGAAAGAAGAGCATCGATAATACAAATTCATTTAGGAGAAAGACGCTTTGCAGTAGACTCTCAGTTCCTTTGCAGCAGATTTGTTCCATTTTTCCCCAAAGAAATTTTTACCTGACACTGAAAAGACACAATTCCTAGCAGAACACAAGATTTCAAATTACGAGATACAGATAGCAGAACAAACGAATGTAATAACAGAAAGGGCCCAGTTATTTCTGGATGTGAGATCCTATGTATTTCTTTACTAAACACTGTTTTAACAAGAAGGTCTAAGTTCATTCTTAGGGTTAATTTTGGGAACAGCAAAGGTATCTGTAATGCAGCTGGATTAATAAAATAATCATGAGTTGTGAGACCATTATTTGCTGCTGTTTATTAAGCATAATGCTTGTAAAAGTTCAGGACTTCAAAGGGGCAAGTTTGATAAACTAAAATAAACCATTTAATTAAATAATCACCTGGCCTGGTGAGATATCAAATACGAAGAACTATCTGAGCTCATGAGGCATTGCTATAGAAATGCAACTGAAAAAGAAAGATCATGAACAAAAGGAATTAAAGCAAAAATTCTGCAATAAACTGGAAACTCATCAGCTGGAAATGTCAAAGACAAACCCATAAAATCACACAGAGAGTCACCCTCATATACGCATAAAAGACAATGACACCACTGAAGTGAATCAGATGTGCTTCTGCTAGATAAGTATCACTGTAGTGCTGTTGCTCTAAGAAGCAAACACTCACCTGGAACACTAAACAAAGGTTTTCATTACCCACATTGAAGGAACGTGGTGTCAAACTGCTGCAGAGCATGGTTATTGGGGTGGTCAAGGGAACAGTCAAGCTTATCCTAGATCGG
>NW_009952366.1:6000922-6007517 GCF_000747805.2 Chaetura pelagica | reverse complement strand
GAGGGCCTGAAGAGCTTTGCTTGGGTAACCTCAGAAGATGTAAGCTGAGAGGGGTACAAGATTTGTTTCTATACATATATTGCAGAGAAAGTAAAATATCTATTTAAGCAAAATGATAATATTCACTCAAAAACAAGTGGATATAAACAGGCCACAATGAGCTTCAGGGTGAAGTTAGAAGAAGCCTGCTAGCCTGACTGCACTGAGGTTTTGGAACATATTTTTAATGACAGTAGTGGAGACAAAGAACTTAATGGGATTTTGATCAACTTGCAAATGGCATAACAGGAGGAGGTTGCCTGGAACAGTAAGAGAACCAATACTAGGTTCATAAAATCTTTTCCATTCCTAATTTAAATAAATATTTGTTCACTGAAACTTGGCAGAAGTTATTCAATGTTGTCTTTTAATGACTGTCTTTGTTACTTCATGAAATCATGAAATATACTTAGAAGGACTGTTAAATGGAAAACCTTTCTGTTGAAAGACAGCATAGTATTTTTATGATGTACAAACAATAAGCATCCTGGAATCCTAACAAACACACTGAAAGCCATTAACATAAGTCATCGCAGCAAATTCATTAGGAACAGTGATAACTATAAAAATGAAGAATTACTGAAACAGTTTAAAGTTCATGCATTCTGGAGTTATGTATTTTGGTAAAATTCCCCAGATCCACTTCCAGATTTCCAGTGAAAATTCAATGAAACAATCTGATAGCTATTCTTCATGCCCATTGCAATCTTACATCCAGGCATGTACAACTGTACTGCAAAATAATTTCTCTTTTTTAAAACATTCATCTCTGTGCCATCTAATCCTCAGAGCAGAAGTACCTGGATTTACATGGAAGGGAGTAAGAAAAATAGGAAAAAAGTATTTAGAACTAATATAGGGGTGCAATCCTTTATGAATGTAAAGAATTATTTTATCAGGTTTTCTGAAAAATATACACACCGATGGCTTTGAAATACTACCTCAAATAATTCTCTGCAGAGGAAACAGTAATTTCTGTCTCCTTGTGGGACTATGGAAGAATTTATAAGTGAGTTAGAAGGAGACTTTAATCTCAGAAATTAAATCCCCGCAAATTTTAAAGTAAAATAGATACCAGACATAAAAATACACATAGGTTAAGATGGACTGGTGCCATCAGCTCCAAGTTACCCCTGAAAAACAGCCTTGAAAGCTGTCAAATTATTTTATTTAACTGATGATAGGAAAAACCATCTGTGGTTAGGACAGTGAACTGGGACTTAATAGTTCACTTCCTGAACCTGCAATAAACTCTGGGGAAACTATTAATTCTGCTGCTTAATTTGTTAGCTGCACAAGTAAAACAATAATCTGTTTTTCACTTGCCCTACATATCATGGCCTCCACACCTGGAGATGGTAACTGCTGAAGACAACAGGGCTGGCTCTCATTTTACACTTCTCAGGCTAATGCGACCAGTGAGTTATCAGGCAGGACAACTCTGGCTCTGTCAACTGATTCCCACTGCGCTGGCCCAGTTACCAGCGACTGACCAGGCTGCACTTTTACAAGTAAAATTGTGCAATGAACTGGAACCCAACCATGGCAGAAGTCAATATATTAACTAGATCAGGTCTGCATCAACCTGAAAAATCAAAGCTCTAGCTAGTAAATTAATTATCTATAAACAAAAGGCAAGACAATTATAGCCACACTTCACATGGTCAGGCACAAACACTCATACTAACCTCCAGTCTTCAAGTTCAAAGGTCAAACTCAGTCATTCTGTTAATGTTTAAGTAAAAATTAAATGCATATTTTAACTTCACCTTTAATGTATTTTCTCTTCACTGAATATACTCTACATTTTAAGATGTCTCCCTGATATTGCTTTTATTCAACTTCAGTATCTCCCAACAATGTAACAAAAGGAAATGGAATAGAAATCAAGGATCTCAGTGTGAGCAGAAAACCCCACTGCACTTCTGAAGTTTTTGTGAAAAAAAAGATTACCACATTTGCATAAAAGTTGACTTTTTAAAATCCATATTTTGTAATAGGAGGCCTTTCATAATTTTCTTGCTGATTATTATTATTATTACAACCTGTAGAACAACATAGAAACCCATCCTGCCTCCTATGAATGAATCAGCTACAAACTTTAATCTTCAGTTAAAAACAACCCAGCAGCTATGAATTAATAAGTACTGCTTAATATGACGTAGGACAAATTCTATCTGTCTGGTATGCAGAGAGCAGTTTTGTTATTTTCCTTCTGGCTGCCAGGAAATCCAGAAAAGAGATGAGGCAGTAGAGTAGATGGAACAGCTCTTTCAACAGATCTGGAAGACCACCTGTGTTAAGCAACTTCCATATCACGGCACATATTATTTCACATTACTGCTGAACAACTACACAAAACTGAACACACAAATCCTAGGCAGAAAAGAAATAACCAATGCTGAAAGTTGCACCAGCCAGAAGGCAGTCACTCGTAGTAAGACTGCTGGGGACCATTTTCCACAGGAGAAACAGACAGACAGACATCACCCTTCAGTGTACGAAGCTGGTTTGTTGTGCATCACACACCAACAAAATGAAATGCTTCAAGTCTTTGTGTGAGACTTTGTGTAAATAACACCAAACTGAGACTCCCAGGCAGTTGGGTACCATTATTCTTTATGAGATGCATTTGTCAGACTAAAACAGTCTTGTGACTTTACAGAGTAAATTTTAAATGCAAAAAAAGTTTCATAGAACCACAGAATGGTTTGGGTTGGAAGGGACCTTGAAGACCATCTAATTTTAACCCTCCTGCATGGGCAGGGACACCTCCCACTAGACCAGGTTGCTCAAAGCCCTATCCAACCAGGACTTGAACACTTCCAGGGAGGGGGCATCCACAATCTACTTTTATCCCCTGAGCCTAGGAAGTGCTCTTGGTGAATGAAGAGGAGAGGAAGGCCTAAGAGAAAGGATCTTCCCACATGCATCTATTTGTAGGACTGGAACTTGCCTTTGTGCTTGAAGGTAGATGTTTTTATTACGTGGTCACCACAGGCTACATCCTTAGAAAGAGCATGCTGCATTCTCTCCATCAAGCCAACCATGCTTGGGGAAAAGAAATGCAACAAATGCAAAGGAATGGCAGAGTAGGTCAAAAGTTAAATCTTTCATCATCTCCAGGCACAACATTTTGACAAGCACATTCTCAAACTAAAGGAGAAAAACATTCATTAAGGGCTATACTACACCAACATACAAATGGCAGCTCATGAGGCCTCCAAGCCCCAGCCTGCAGGAAGAGCATGGCAGGTATCTATTGCTATAGGGAGGTCCCTGTTCTTGCAGCTTTCTCTTAGCCACTGGGCTACTTAACTGTGAACAGATTGCTAAGACAAAGGGACCTTGGCATGGCTTCATATGGCCATTCTTAGATTACTTCTATGTTCATGTTTTCTCAAAGTCTGTTCATGCAAAAAAACCCCAACAAAACAAACAACAACTGCTGCAATATGCTGCACATGGATTAGAAGAAATGAGTGATACTTCATACAACACTGCCAACCCATAGCAGCTTACATACCAGGATGACAAAACAAAACAAAAATCTGGAAATGGCAGGAATGAGAGAGGAAGTTTATTCTGCAAATTTTCGACAGAGTAGCCAACTTGTTTTTCAAACTTTGTTTCCATAATTGGCAGGGGCAACATTTTGACATTATCAAGATTTTTTTGCAGGATTCAAGTACCTTCACAAAAAGAAAATGAAACAAGAAGCTCTAAAATTGCTACAAATCTGAGCAGCACAGTATTCAGCTTGTTAATACCCCCTAAAATCAGAACTTCCTTGTCCTTCTTCTCTCCCAGCACTCCTCAATAATAGCTTATGTAATTCATATTGCAAGCATAAACCGAACCTGTTGATGAAATGGATGTAGAGCTCTCTCTCTCCTACATAAAACTCAGGAAAGAAGGTTTAGGAAGAAAGTCAGGGTGGTGCTTTATCTACCATAGCTTAAGATTTGTCTCCCTATACTTATTGTAGGAGTAACAGCTGTTTCTGGAGAAGATTCCCAAGATGTTTCCTTGATCTTGGGAAATCTCTAGAGTGCCACAACATCCCACTATGCAGATCCCATGAACTACCAATTTCACAGGCATAAGCCTAAACTATGAGGGTGACTCTAGGGGAGCTGCACCTGTCCTGGCTTGGCAGTAGGATTCTTGATGGTACACCTACAACTGTTTGCTGTATCTTGTTTCCTAAGCTGTATAGCACCCAGGGTGAGGTTTGGACCATGAATGTATGATGTAGGGCAATGCTCTTCTGTGAAATCTCTGCTTCTGCTGCATGAATCTGAGATCCATTTGGGATCCTTCTGGCCTACCCAAGGACCAGGAGAGAATACAGCTCAGCCTTTGATATTCACCCTGCCTTTAGATAGTAAAGAAAAAATAAATGGCCAGAGGAAGAGTGTCTATGAGGTTGCTCTGTACCACAGCAACAGCAAAGTTCCTGAAAGTCCTTCCCTGTGCCAGGCAAACTACAGCCAAAGACATAAGAGCCTGCTGGTTATAAAGCCTGTTGTTAATTTTTTTATTTTCCCTTCTTCTTGTAGGCAAAACAATCTCAAGCCTGGGAACTCACTTATTTAATTTTATTGCCAATTATCAGAAAGTTTTAACAATTGATTCAGATATTGAGGGGAAAAAAACCCAAAACAAACAGCAACATAAATTTCTTGCCCTTCCTAGCCTCAGCTTCACTTGTTTGCCCCACATGCCACACTCCTCAGTCTGCGGGAGGACAGGCAGCAGAGGCAGCTGGAGTCAGGCAGATGTTCCTTCCTGCTGTGCCTCCATTATTCCTTCTCTTCCACTCATGTTTTCTCCCCTACTCCTCTGAGGACCAGGACCATGTCCCCAGCCATGTCCCCAGTGATGGTCCCCTTCCAGATGCCTCCTCCCGCTCACTCGATCTTCCCCCAGCACATGTAGGCCAGGTGGCATAGGCAGTTTGGGGATTAGCAGCTCACTGACACCCCACAGGGGGCATCCCATGGACCCCTCTGCCCAAATCCTGCAATTTACACCCCAAACCCTCACTGCCAACAAAACTCCAGAAGCCAGGGCTGTTGTAATTTCAGAAATCATGCTGTGAAACCTTTTTTTGAACCAGCAAAATGAGGAAAAGAAAGAGTGAGAAGCCAAAACATGCATCGCCTGGGCAATCTCCTCAAGCTGCTGCAGCTGACATCAGCCAGTCTGGGTTTTTGCAAGCAACTCGTTCAATTTTTTTCCAGATGAAATCCATTATAGCGGCAAAATCCAGCTGTCCAGGTGGGTGCCACTGGTATGGGGGGAGGAAGGGGTGTTTCAAGCAGAGGGAAAATACACTGGCAGGGTTCTGGGACAGCAAAGGCGCTGCAACTGCTGGGTTTGGAGCTGGCACAGCCACACCAGTGGGAGTGGGAATTCTGTGCCAGTAAAATTTTCAGGGTAATGCTCCAGAAGTAACAGCTGTAAATATTTATCTTATATCTTAAAAAAAAACCACCAAACCTCACTGCACAGAACTGCACAGAACTGCTAGATGTTGGTGCATGCACTGGAGGGACAGGAGAAGGGGAGGAGAGTCAAGGCTCTGAAGGTTGCCTGCTAAGCTCCTTCTAAGGTAAATTTTCTGTAGCCTGTTAGCAAGAAATCATCTGCTTTAGAGAGAAGCATGCATTAGTGTGTTTTGTTTTCTCAGAGAAGTGTGGAATTTGAAGCCAGGTCCTTTGGCTTATCTGTTGTAAACCATGACTGTTTCTCAGCGCCACACCACTCAGTATTTCCTAGAGAAGGGATTCTAAGAAAAAAGAAAGAGCCCCAGTTCCCTAGAAGCATTAAATTAACACAAGGGATCTGTAAACGAAACAGCAGAGGTCTGAAAGCCTTACCCTTTACTGTTTCCTGCTTTCTTGGAAAAATCTCAGTATTAAAACAGATTGGATTACATTACAGGACTAGTTGCTGCTGAAGAATTTTATTTTGGGTTATAAAACACAATGTTTGCTGTTTTTCTAATTCAATTTGCTTTTACCTTTGTTATGTCACACGGTTACTAAGGTTCCTGTGAGAAAATGCTGGTTGTTATTGCCTGCAAACTGCCCCAATTAACCTTTGCTCTCACTTTGCAAAGTAATGGTGGGTAGAAACTGTGTAGTAAGTATAATGCTGACCTATAGAAGTATGTCATAATTTCAAATCCATTTATGGCTTTTGCTTTGGGCATATAAAAAACTTACATTAGGAACTTGTTTCCCAAAAAAAACCAAACCAAAAAAACCAACCACCACCTCAAAAGGTTAACACATCTCTAAATCAAAACAAACACTGACCATGACACTACCAGCCAGTTTACATCTCTGAATTATAAAATGTAAACAAGTGATCTTGCATACTTTATTTTCAAGGGCTTATGCCTTTGTAGTGAAGTTTTCAGCTAGAATAACAACACCAGCAGCCTCGCGTGGGCTCAGAATACTTTCACCATGAAGGGCTGACTGTAACTCCAGCCTGACTTCTGCAGTCCTGACACAAGGAAGACTTGCATTTAATACAGCAGGAA
>NW_009952366.1:5982027-6000608 GCF_000747805.2 Chaetura pelagica | reverse complement strand
AGGAATTTTTGCCAGGTGATAGCCACAGGATCAAGCTTCCTGGGTAGGATAAAAATTTAAAGCAAATTTTTATATTCACATTTAAATGTTTTAAGTAGGTGAAGTGAAAATTCTTGGCACTCCCAAATGACATCAAAGTTTGAGGGAGGAAAAAAACAGAAGATTCTTGGTAGCAATATATTTAGCACCTTTCTTGGAATGCAATTGTTACTGGAAACTTTGGGGGTGTATCCATATGCGTTAACCACTCTTGTACAGTAAAGTTCGGTCTCTGAACTCATAAAAGTATTACACAATATTCTAACTACCTCAAGAGGCCTGATAATAACCATAAAATCATAGCGTTCCACAATAATCTCAAAGATAAAGGCAATAATTAATTTGCAGCTGGAAAAAATATACTACTGTGTATGTTACTGCAATTAATATTCCTGTGCATGCTACAGTGATGCTTCTCACATAGCAAGTAAGAACAGAGTTAAAAACATAAACATGGCAGGCCCAGGCAAGCAATCAATTCTGCCAAATTTATATATGTGTGCAAAAATTTTACTTACCAATGTTTTTTTCATGGGCTATGTGAAAAATAGGGGAGCGGGGGAAAATTGCAATGAAAAAAAGAAATGCAGGTCAGGATCAGATTGTTTTTTTCTGTTGTCTTTTAGTAATATTAATCTTCCTGGTTTAATCTTCCTACTGCAACCTATATGCTAAAACAATGAACTTTTAATGAAGAATATTTAATGATATTATAATGCTTGTAATCAAGAATCCTTCTTGAAATGGCACAGCACTATCGGATTTGAAAAAGAGGGAACTGTCTAAGTGAAAATCTACAGCCACTCCCCAGTCTGTGTGCTTGCTCTTGAGTGTTTGTAAGCAATTTTATCTCAAGGTAAGAGAACAACAGGACAGTCCATAAAAATCCCTTATACATTCCTTTTGGCAAATATTTTACCACCATCACCTTTATATTTGGAGAAGACATACAGCAATCCAAAACAAGACTGTAGGGCTATTTTTTTAAGCTAGATATGAAGAAAACATATATGACATGAACTAATGAAAATTACATGAGAGCCCTACAGATGTTTAAATTATTTATTCCTGTTCCCTTTTACATATTAATGTAGTTTCTAATACTATGAGCAGAAAATATAGACATCAAAACATACAGTTATTACAATATTTAACAAATACCTGGAGCGTAAACTAGTCTGCATTTTAAACTGAAATACTGAGATTTTTTTCAAAAAGTTAAATACCTAAATTATGGCTCAGACCTACCTACAATTTGCAGCTGACTCAAAATTATTTGTAAAATAACTTAGGATACGATTCACCCAGATTAATTCCTAGTTGAGTATTTGGCTCAAATAGCAACAAGGAGAGGAGCTCGTATCATCTTTAGGATGTAATTTTTAAAACTGAGTCTCAGAACTGTAGCAATTTTGACAGCACAAGGAATATAATTACAGTCCATAAAGAAGTCTTTCTGTCTACCAACTCCACATGTATCTATTAAGCTATAATAAGGTTAAAAGGTACTTGCTGAAGGAAAAAAAAAATACACATAGACAAAATTCCTGTTCAGCTCTCAGAACTTTTAGAATTATTTTCTTTAACCAGCTCTCCTTTGGAGTACCACTGACCATCAGGTTTTTCTAAGTGCAGCCACTGTCTGCCTCAGGACATGAAGGGTGCTCCTTCTTTAAATAATTAAGGCCCAGCTATATATAAAAAGGATGTAAACCATTAGTGAACTAAAAAATATTTCTGGCTGCCACAACCAACAAATATACATGTCTGAATGTTATTAAAGGAAGCTAATGTTAAATCTAGGTGCTCTATTAGAGCCACAAACATACCCAATATAAAGCAATTTAAGTAGAAAGGAAACAGTCTGAATTCTTCCGTCTCTTCTACAACAGAAACCCTACCAACTTCCAGGAAACTTCAGATTTCAGGAAAATCAGACCAACGTTACATGAGCACATTGAACTTTGTGGAAATAAAACATTTAAACTCCTTGTAAGATTCTACACCTATTTCTTTATGCATAGATACACACACACACATATATGGGCTGGTGTGTATACACATCTATTTTAGCCATCTGCATACATCTGACTTCTCAAAAATCTTAAATATTGATCATATATTGTATAATAACTACGAAGTGCTAAGCTACCCACAGCCAACAACAACAAAACTATTCTCAGGAAATATTTTAGTTAAGCTTTTGTAATATTTGCAGAAACAGTTCCATATTATTAATATTTATAACTGAAAATTATTCCACTAGCAGATTTGTAAAATAATACAGGCAGGCTGGTACAAGTCTTCAGAATAAATAAAATTAATGAATATGTTATAGCATCACTTATTTTAGATAAGTATTCAAGTTTTGAGACTATAATACACTTTTTTTAAAGAGGCCGTGCTAGCAAATAGGTTTTAAGAACTTACCGAATATACAAGATATATTTATCATGAAAATTACATGCTTGGAGGAATATACTCCTGATTTAAATGTGGATGAGATGACAAAATATTTGTTTCCAGGAGAGGGAGGGAGAGAATTAGAAAAGCAAATTCAGTCTGTCTGAATATTGAAACAATTCAGTAAACTTCCTACTCTAAATCCTACTCACGATATTCAATATGGAAACAAGTCAATATAGCTTGATAATAAAACCAGCAGTAATGCTGTAACTGGTAGCCCTGGATGCAAAGGAATAAGTTGCTTAAGTGCAGAATGTGAGACAGGTTGTGTCAGTTGACTGTCCACTGGGTTAGCTGCTTTTGGTGGGACTGTGACAATTTAAGCTGGCTGAAGTGCTACCCCAATCTTTTGTTGTTCAAACAATTCAATATGATCCCTGCTTCAGGGAGAAAAGGAGGGCAAGATTTCTAATAAAATTAATACCATCACCTGATTTCACATTTTCTTTATGTTTAAAATAGACAGAATTCTAAAAGTCAATAATAATATCTCATTGTAGATGTAGGACTGAAGTCAATAAGACACGGTAAATTCAGTTATGGGAAACAGCTTTGAATGGTTTTAATTATATTTTCCTAGAAAGGCATATAGAATGTTATTGATATTTGACCTGGATAATTCTGTTTTCTATTACAAAGTACATAATATCAATACAGCACCATTTATGTCTGCATTCAGCAGTCCTTAACCCTTTGTAGGCCTCAAATGAAAGGAGATGCAAGTGACTATATATATATATAATTTTATTTTTAATCTTAGAAAAGCAGATGCCATCAAACCAGTCACCTGTCATAAAGCATTAAATATCAGTTGAAGCAAGGAAGTCTGAAATGCCATCACATTCTAGCATGATGAAGAAAGAGAGCAGACTACTCATTTTGTGTACAATACTTGTATGTTAACTGCATTACGCATAGTTTTATTTTACAGCTGCCTCATTCTTTCTCTCTCCTAAAGCCAACCCATGGACCTGTCCTCCCCTGGAAGTCTCTGCTGTTTTTCACTTTCCAGCGTGCACATTCCAGATGATTTAATCCTTTATTAGATACCCCCGTACTGAAGAAAATCAAACCAATACAAACCAAAACAAAACCCCAAACAAATAAACCAAAACGAGGGGGGAAAAAGAAAAAAAGGGGGGGGGGGGGGGGGGGGAAGGAGAAAGCCATATAGTATGAACAAAGGAATCCAGTTTCTCAGAGCTATAAATTTCAATTCCATCTGGCCTGGGAGGGGGACAATAAAAATATATAGGAAGTGATTAAGAAGCACTTCACAACACCCGCTGCAGCTAGTTACCGCAGGTCCTGTGTGTCCATCCACCGTGTGCATTCATACCACAGCTAAGGAGCTCCAGGAGATGTATAAATGAATATCATTGCCTACAGTGAACGTAAGGGAAAGCAGACCAGCAGTCACTTGCCTAAGGCCAGGCTTTAAATCAGCACTAGAACTGGGAATAAAACTCCCAAATCATTCTGCTTTCCTGGTTTAGGCACCATTCACTAGGTTGCAGCACAAAAAAAAACCCAACACAACAAAACCAACCAAACACACCAAAGGACACAAAAAACCCCAAACAAACAACTGCCTCCCAAAACAACAACAACAACAAAAAAAACCACAAAAAAAAAACCAAGCAACCCCAAAACCAACACCCCAAAACACCCAAACAAACCCAAATGAGCACACAGACAAAATTAACAGTTTAGTGTAAAGGGAAAATTATTTCAAGATAGGAGCATTGTAACAAGGAAAACAGCAGCTGAACAACATGTGTTTGTACCAAATCAGAGCATGTACCTGAAATGGGAGTGCTGATAAACCTCAAAGAAAAGTGGGTAATTTTAGGAAGCCTGGGCATTATCAGCACATCAGTTCAGGAAAAAAAAGTAAGATTTTGACACACTGCAGCCAACAGTAAGCACCTCACTACTTACAGTGTGCATACTGCATCTATCCTGATAGATAGATAGATAGATAGATAGATAGATAGATAGATAGATAGATAGGTAGATAGATGATAGATAGACAGATAGATACAGATGCAGATAGATATACAGATACAGATATATACATCCATATAGACACAAAAGACAGCTCTCCACACTGATTCAGTAAGGTTACAAGTCAAAAGGAGCTTCATAGCACTTGATGTGATGACAGAAATGAGACAAGACAGGAAGGCCCAGATGCACACCCTGGTAAAATACTGGTAGGATACAGAAAGCTACAAGTTTGACAGCAAATACAGGTTAGAAACACACAAGAGTGTGTAATAGCACGGTATAATAGTCCAGAGAAGCTGTTTCAACACCCTGGCATGCTGCTTAGAATGATCTTTAAGATCCATTAAAAAGAGAATATACAGTGAGAGAGAAAAGGAAGCAAATGTCAAAGACAGAAGAAGACAGCCTCCTGCCCAGTTAATGCTCTGCCGGGCTGTCCCCTGCACCGACACGGCACCAAACCGAAACCAAGGGGGCACCCACACACACAGCAACTTTTCTTCCAGTTTTCTTTCTGTTTTAAATACCAAAACACCAAGGGGACACCCACACACAGAGCAATTTTTCTTGCAGTTTTCTTTCTGTTTTAAATACCAAAACAAGCTTTCTTATGCTCCATTACTTAAACGCAACCGTTAACCCTAAGAAGGCAGGGAAGGAATTGTTCACAGGAGTTTTATTCACAGCTCAATATAGGGATTCTTTCACATTTGTCAGGAAGATCTAAAACTAACCAGCCCGATATTATTTGGATGGATGGCACATCTGGGAGTGGTTTGAAGAAGCTATCTACTGAAAATGTAAGCAAAAGGCTCTTAAGGTAGTTTTTTGATGCTTGAGGAGAAAGTCTTTGGAGAGACCAGTATGTATAAGGGCAGGGAGTAAAATCAACAATCTTAAAGGGGAAAAGGAGCTTGCTGCCCTCAAACTACAACAGGATCAGTCTTGGGAAGTATAAGATGCATGGCATTTGGATAAGTGCACCAAATGTAAACAAAACATAGATGAGACCACATGCAGGGTTCAGAGATGACTTGACAACAGCACAGCAGAAGACAGCTCAGGACCTGCGAGACGGGCCATAAAAAGGCACAGTTAAGCCTGGGTGAGCGAGCCAAGAACTACGAATGCATGAGAGCTACCCAAGTGTCCTTTAAAGAATGAAAAAACCTGCTGAAAACCACAAATAATTGGAGATCTGCATGCCACAGCAGGCACATATTGATTGGGCCATCCGAGCAGGCAGGCTGGGGGAGGTTTCCCGGCCACAGTGTCCACGCCCCACCCTCACCTTTGCTGCTGACCCAACTCTGATAGCTCTTTCTCCACAGCTCTTTGCTCTTCTGCCTAAATGCCCAGCTTCTGGCATCATTTTGTCAAAGCAGCTCCCCTTAGTTGCCATGAAGAAAAAACCCTACATTCTCCATGAGGGACATGTTGCCCCCTTCACCATGCCCGTGGCTAGGAGCGGCACCTGGGACACCCTGGGCTGAGAGGCAAGTGGTCTCATTCACAGCCTCAGGAGACAGCAAATTTCTGGGATCTTGGTTTGGCATCCAGACAACATTTTATCATGGTCCAGATCAAGACCAGAGTCCCCCATTTAGATATATATTCTGCAGGCACAACTGCTGTGGAAACAACAATCTAAAATTAATTTACTTTGGTAACAATTTTTAGGAGGAGAACAATAAGATACCATGTGTGACTGTAGCCCATTTTAGCCACCCATGGGAGCAGAGCAGACAACTACATTAACTTTTTTATGTGTTTTGGTTTTTTCTATTGAGCTAAAAGGGGGAATTCATTCTCCAAACAATTCTTACAGGCATGCAGTCCATTCTGAACAAAGATCCACGTAGAGTGAATTACAGAATAGTTTGGGAAGTTCAAGATTTTAAGATTTTGTTGTGTTTCTCTTATTTCATTGCTACTAAATTAAACTACTTTCCCCTTTTTCTGTTTTGCTCATGATGGTAATGGGTGAGTGATCTCTCAGAGTCTTTATCTCCACCCATGAGCCTGTTATAATTTCTCTCCCCTGTCCAGCCGAGAAGGGGAATGATAAAGTGGCTTTGGTGGGCACTTGACGTCCAGCCAGGGTTGACCCACCACAGTCCAGTTTCCTCTTCTCTTCCAAATGCAATAAAAGTTTGTGATCACAATCTGCTGAAACCTTAAAAAACCTTGTGCTTTAGTTAACAAAGATGTCTCCTATGTTAAGTTATGAATACCTAATGTTTCCAAGTTTCCCCCCTGGTGTTAAACTCCCCTCCAGCAGCAAGGGGTGCTGTGCAAGAAAAGTTCAGATCTTTACAGGATTACAGTATTACACCATTCTTCTATGAGTACTACACCATTTTAAACATGAACTACTGTGGAACCTTCAGGGCCTAAGACTAAAGCGCTTATGCAAGATCAAGGCTTTCAAGGTTTGTTTTAAAATCAAATTTTGTGTTTCTTAATAAAAAAAATACATAATTGCCAGACTTTAAGAAGCTTTGTTCCTCTTAACAACAGCTCACTTGCTAGTCCCAATGTCTGGTGGAAATATGAGATGCTTCTACTCTGAGGTATTACTTAACACTAACATAGATTGAATTCTTCTGAATATTCCTCCTTAGAGCAGTTCACAGAGTAGACCTGAAGCCTATAATCTTCACCATGAGATGTATATAATAAAAGTCAGCAGGTGATGAACTGACTTCTACTCCATAGGTGAGGTTCTTGACAGAAATGTAAATAAATTATTAGCAAATTAAATTATTTTTCATGTCACTGTCTAAAGGTGTTACTGCATTCATTTCTTCCCAGATTACAATCCAACTGCTCAACCACAATAAAAACAAAAACAAACAAAAAAAGTATCAAGGAAAGACAGAGTGACAAAAGCACTGCCTTCCCTAGTTCCTAGTAGTTTGTTGGTTTACCCAAAACTTTGATCAAAAAAATATTCTACCAAGGTTCGTGGTCCAAGGTTCTCATGGTCCACAAGAAAACAAGAACTATTCATAAATATTATGAGAAAACACAGAATGGGCAGGACTCAATACACGAAGAATACCCTTTCCTTCTTCTTTCCTCATATTAGAAGAGCTCCTTATTGTTCAGAACAAAATAAAACAAAAAAAAAATTGAATCTTCAACTTGTGGCAGAAAAAGTTATGATTGGCTTTATCTCCAAACATGAATGATCCTTTTAAAGTTCAATTTCAAGACTTTGTGATGAAACTAGACCAATAACTAGGCTTTGAAGATTAACTGGAAGTCTACAAAACAGCTGCATATAAAAAGAAAAATTCAGAAGAAAACTACCCTGAAATTAAGTCCTGGTGTATTTTACAGCATAAATGTACCAACAGGTACAGAGGGAAAAAAAAGTGATATAAAACTATTCTACAGATGAGTCATTTAGGTTTTTTCTTTACTAAATATAATTCCATCATGCAGATTTCCCCAGGAGAAAACACCAAGAACAGTAACAGGTTCAGCTGTTTTTCCACCCCGGGCCAAAGTTTCACCAGCCAGTCTGGGTACACCAGCAAGAGAATCAGTCTTGGCCTGCCAGAAGCACCAATTCTCTTGAACAACTTCTTTTCAGCTACTTAAACACATTCATTTCCCATTGGAAACAAGCTACCAGGTATGTATATACATTCTGAACTCAAGCTACAAAAACAGGATAAACCACTCAAAGCCGAGAACAGCTCTCAACACTTTCTCATAACCTGTAGGCAAAACCAAGCTTTGGACTGGTTGTAGTTCAAACAGCCACATCCTCTTTGGCATTCCTAAAGCACCAGCCACCTTTGTGTGCAGATGCCAAGACTTATTTTATAAACCTGGAATGGTGGGGGAAGATTATTTACTAGCACATTTCCCATATCTTTATTCTAAATCATACCTTGTTTTGAGTGATTGCCTTCTGCCTCTGCATCTGAGGTGATTCATTTTGGTGTTCCAGACATGGCATATGCACTTTCTTCAAGTATTACCACTTTGCATGAAAATAATGATGACTGTAGTGTTAAAAGACAGAACTTTCATTAGCTACCTCCAGTCAAATTAAAAAATCTAAATGAGTCCTAAAATCTATGCCTAAAAAGGCAGTCACTGAAAACCATGGGATAAAATGCTTCCTGTCAGCTTATCCTTTCCTAGATCACTGTCCTGACTGGCTTTCCTATCTGGGACAGGCATCAGAGGGCTAGATGTGGGGAAACCAAAAAAATTACAGGTGATGACAGAGGAAAAAAAAGAGAGGGTTGAGGGTCAAGTGGTTCAAAAAATATACAAACATGGAGCCTCAAACAAGGCATCCTTGACACCATTTCTCAAAGACACATAAGAAATCAGCAGATGCCACCTGGCACCTCTCTGTCTGGAGACAGGACAGCAAAAGGGAGTGGAAAGAGGTCCTATACCACTGCTGGGATTCCCTTAGTCAACCTTCCTTCTCATGGTGCTGTGGTATCCAGCTTGACAGAACCTGGCAGAGGTTAATGGCGAGTTCCTTGTCACAGTGGGTATATTGAGCAAGAGAGACTCAGCATTGCTGTCCTTTCATCATCTCTCAGACCAGTGACTATGTTACAGAAATGCTGAACAAAATTTCAGGTACGTCTCATTTTACAGCTAAGAGTTCATAGATAACTGCAAGACTACTTACTATTGGAGAAGAAATATTACTAATAACATAATGGATCCCACAGGTGGGAAAAAAAACAAACAACCAACAACAAAGTCCATATGCTCTTACAGCTCAAAGGCAAGGCAAAAAACATTGGTAAGTTTGTAATGTAGGCTATGCAAGGATAGGACAGGACTATGATCAAATCTTGAGAAAGCCCCTTTTTCAAAAGCAAAGTGAGAAATTCTTGGTGGGGGTGGTAGTAGATGAGAAACTCAACATGAGTTGCCAGTGTGCTCTCGCAGCCCAGAGGGCCAACTGCACCCTGGGCTGCATCAGAAGAAGTGTGGCCAGCAGGGTGAGGGAGGTGATTCTGCCCCTCTACTCTGCTCTGGTCAGACCCCACTTGGAGTGCTGTGTACAGCTTGGGAGACCTCAGCACAGGAAAGACATGGAGCTGTTGGAGAGGGTCCAGAGAAGAGTCACAAATATTATCAAAGGGTTGAGGCACCTCTGCTATGAAGACAGGCTGAGAGAGTTGGGGCTGTTCAGCCTGGAGAAGAGAAGGCTCTGGGGAGACCTTATAGCAGCCTTCCTGCACTTGAAGGGGGCCTACAGGAAAGCTTTGGAGGGACTTTTCACGAGAGAGGACTAGTGATTTTCACCAGTGATAGGACAAGGGGTAATGGTTTTAAACTGAAAGAGGGTAGATTTAGGTTAGACATCAGGAAAAAATTCTTCACCATGAGGGTAGTAAGGCACTGGAATAGGATGCTTAGAGACGTTGTGGAAGCACCCTCCCTGGAGGAGTTTAAGGCCAGGTTGGATGAGGCTTTCTGCAGCCTGGTCTAGTGTGAGGTGTCCTTGCTCCATAGCAGGGAGGTTGGAACCTGATGATCTTTAACATCCCTTCCAACTTTAACCATTCTATGATTCTATGAAAATATAGTATAAGGAGTAACTCCATTAGCTGTGGTCAGGAATCAGTGGCTCTGTTCTTCACAGTTGCAATGATTTAAGGACAAAGTAGTCACAACTGTATGTTAGAATTTATATCAGATATGTAACAACCTGGAAAAGATAAAAGACCATGATGACAAGCGTGAATGTCACCACTGCAAAAGAAAGATTAACAGCTTTTGTAGAAGGTGGAGACTTCAGGGTCATTTTGATACTGATAATTTTTAACACAAGGAAGAAATTATACCAGAAAACCCAAACATTATATCCAGTTTCAGTGTCATGCAGAAAATAAGGATGTAGGTAACTCACAGCAGTTCCCCATGGTGAGGCAAAGCAGTCAGTTCTTATACTTTATATATACTCTGTGCCAAGAGCATTTTTTTAAACTTGTGATATCACTGGACTTAGAAACTGATAAGAACAATCACGAAATGATATAACTACCACAAACATCCTGACAAAGACAGAATATGCAATCCTAGGAAAAGGTCTGAATAATAATTTTACTTTTAGATCTTTTAAAGAAGATGCAACACAGTGATGTTCTGTTTATTTACAGAAATGCTATGAAACTCCTCTCTGCTATGTATGACCAATGTGCTCTGTGTCTTAGAATTACATCAACTATATTATAAAATCAACTGATCTGTGGAAAGGTTATACATACAGAAATAAAAAACTGAGACGGAAAAAGCTATCCAGAATGGGGAAAAGGTTCAAAATTTGTGGCTCAGACGTGACCGGAATCAAATAAGGAGAAAGGAAGCCATTTAGAGTTGGGCATTCATAGAAGGGATAAGGGATCACAAGTGACTTGCCAGGTGATTTTATACCCTGCTCCTGTATTAGCTTACTCAATAAACCAAAGGACTTCATCTATTCAGAGAGTAACTCTTCATTAATAATATTACAATATAAACACTTATCTTGGTACACGAGATTAAATTAGCAGTCTGAGTAACTCAATGGTGGTAGCTCTATGGAAGGAAAAAGGGCTATGGTAACAACTTGCACAGTCAATAGGAACTGAGCAACAAAAAAACCAAAAAGCATAGAATACAGAGAAAAGGCACAGAATAGGAAGAAAGGACTTTGTTTATCAGTGCAAACCCTGGAGGTGTACATATCTTAGCTGGTGCCACATCAGAAGGCTAATTAATGCCTGGCAGCACAAAATCGCTTAGCTCCTCCATCTCCCCACCAGAAATAGGCATGCTGTGGGACTGTGTGCCCACTCTGATGCTCCGGGATTAACAGCTACTAGATGCCCAGTTCCAGGACTTCTGGCATTCTTCAGCCTCACATGGAAAGTTCATAATTACCCCAGAGGCAGTAATGCAAGACAGTGATTAAGTCTGAAGAGCTCCAGACTTGCCTGGATATGTATATCGCAGACAATGTTGTTGACACGATGATAGTTTCCCAGACTGAATCTAGAAGGTCAGGACACGCACATACTAAATAGTGTCTATCTGTACATAAACCGGAGGGTTTGCAATTTTAACTGGACAGCATATTATTTAGTACAAGAAGCCCTAGTAATGCTGTATCCTGCATAAGTAATTCCTAACTCTTCCTCGATTCAAACTAGGAGGGATCAGCTTGGGATGAAAGCAGTACAGAGAAACAGCCATCCTATGTATTTCCTTAACTTAGAAATCTGAAGTTTTACAGACAAAAGTTACCCAATATTTTAGAGTACTAGACAAAAGAATGTTGAAGTTGAAAAACAAAGCTGAAGAAGTGTACAGTAGTGAACTTCATTTTGGAAGCCCTTTAAGGAGGGCTAGACACTTACAAGTGTATACAATCTAATGTTTAAGACTAACATGAAAAGTTTCTGCACAAAAGCAAAAAAAGCTAGTTATGCCTTTCCTAACTTTTAAAGATTATTACAGAAGACTTGCAGAGAATCTCATGGGATTGCTGTTGCTATCATTATGAAGATTGATTTTCTAAAATAAAAAAAAAAGTCCCAAAGTGATCTCAACACTTACCAAAGAGGTTTCGAATGGGAAGTAGTATATTGCAGGCAGAACAAGAGGAGGAACACTAAGTAAACTGCTTGCCTAAGCAGAATATAATCCCTGTCAACAAAAATACTCGGTGATACAGGAGCAATTTTACCAAGTGCAAGGGCTACCAAGCGTTGAAGGGGAAAGCTGTTAAATTCATGGTTGTGTTGGATGATCTTAAAGGTCTTTTCCAACCTAAATAATTCTATTATTCTAAACCATTCATAGCTGTAAATCACAGTTCCCTTCACAAAACAAAAGGGGGGAAATATTCTAAATGAGTCTGGTATGCCAAGAATTTTGTAAGATGATGCACATACCAATGGCAAAATTAACACTGCAGTGGACAGACAACGCCACTAGGAATGCCTCTCATCAGCATTATCCAGGAAAACACCTTGTCATGCAGCAGGCTAGAGCACGAAACTCAAGTGAACAACAGGTTTTACACTCCAGTACTTCTGGATATTTGTCTGACTGGAAAGTCATCACACTACTGAGATTCACTTTTTCTCTAAATGACATGATGTTTCTTTTTTTACGCTATTGTAGGTTACAAACTGAAAGACAAAATAAAAATGTTAACAGAACACAAACAAGACACATACAACCCTGTAATGTCCCTCTGGAGTCCCTGTGCATCCTTCAGTGGAAACACAGTTGTTTTCACTCCTCCAGATTCTGTTTACATATTATGGCACAATCCTGTAGATAATTAAAAGTAAATTTAGTTGCAAGTAATCCGACAAACAAATAGTGATAAATGAAAATGAGACTCTCAGTAACAGAGTCAATTCTCCATGATTCAGAAGGAAAAGACAGATGCAAGTTTATCATCAATCCCCTTTCCCCAGGACAGGTCTGAATTATTTAGCTAAAATCCATGCACAATTTCTGGGGAAAGTTTGGGACATTAAGAAGGGGATTCACAAAGGCCAGCATGCCGATTGAGAAGCTGCCTCCATTAGCCCAGATGAAACAAGGAGGAGAGGAACCCAAGCCCTAGTTTATCTCTTTCTGGAACTTAAGATATGTTTCATTCAAACTACTGGGAAGGACTTTATTCTAATCAAAACTCAAGATTTGAGCTTTCTCTTGGAGTGATGCTTCCACCAAAGGTTCTGAAACACAGCTGAGGGGGTACTCCTCATATAAACTGCACACGCGCTAACTTGGGGAGTGTCTGAGATGTCACGTCACCGGGTGGTTACCTGCCTTACACTGCGGAGTCATACAAATATTGAACTATTGTAAGCAAAGAGCTGCACCTCACTGCCAGCTGCAGCCACGAGGCCCATGTTGGATCTGGGTGCCTGCAAGAGGAATGAATGCCCCAAGAATCCTGAGTTAACTTCTACACCAAACAGCCAGCAAGCATCTCTAGCTATAACCTCAGGTTGCTTTTAAATGGAGTGTTTTGCTTCTGCTTGTGTCAGATCCACCATGAGCACAGGAACCAAGGGGGTGATGAAAGCATTTTGCAACCCTCAATGTTGCAACCCCACAAGAGCTATTCAAGGGTATGGAGATGAAAATAATGTAATATAGGACGTAGCAGAACTGGATCAAAGAGAAATACATGACTTTTTAATTAAACAGAAGAGGAGTAAGAATAAAGAACATGTCTTGTTGCTTTGAAAAGCTGAGAAAATACAGCCATCGCCTACAATAAATAAAAACATATTTAGAGAAATATTTTCTTCAGAGAGAAGTACTAGAAAGTAGTGGTTCTCCTTTTCATTCCAGCTTTCCTTTCTCAGTAGTTATTTTGCTGAGGATTCATATGCCCTTGCTTAAAGGCAGCACCAGCTGCCTATTGAGGAAGCCTGCCTCCCATAAGAGCCAGGCAGAGACCCCCAGGGCTGGCAAGGGTCTTAGTCAAGCCTTTACCCATGTGGGGTAAAGTCCTTTCACTCAACCATAGAACATGTTTTAGCAGAAAGATCCAAAGACTGCAACAGGCCATTCTTTAAAGAACTCAACATATTATTAACTACAAATGAAAGGTAAGACTTTCAGAAGCATTAGCACAGGACTAAAATTGCCTTATTTAACGCCAAGGGGAGCTTACCCTTGACCTTGGTGGGCAAAGAGTTGGGTGAGCTTGGCTTAACTATGAGTCCTTCTGAAAATTCCAGGCAAGGTGGTGAAACACTAAGATTAAGAAGGCTGCCAGAAGAAGTGGTGCACTTATATCAATTTATTCCCCCTGACCGGATGCATTAATGCTTATTTCCTGCACACACAAACTGTATAGTATAAATCAAATCGGCTCCTTGGAAGAAACACCAAAGCTTCACTTCAGTTCACAGCAGAGGTGTTTCTCAAAACACGTGTACAACTCCTTGCCAATACATCAGCATATGAGGGAACACAAATCTGTTCACAGGCAAAGCAAGTGCGGAAGAAAACTTAAAAAGAAAATCTAACACTGTACTGGAACAATAGTCCAATGATTCAAAGAAGCAACAAAACTGGTTTCCTGTATACACAGACAATTGCCAAATAGATAAAAACAGGCTTTAGAAGTATTGTAAACAAAACTATAAATATTCTGACAAGATAAACTGCAGCTGCATCACTCTGAGATAGAAGTGACACTTGGGTGTTCCAGTTCTCATTCACACAAACCTATATGATAGTAAACAAATCTTGAATAAAAACTTAGTTGCATATAGCAATGCAGGGAGGGCTTCAAGATATAATAACCACACATAATTAACTGATCCTAGAAGAACTCCTGACCTTTGTCACACAAGTGACATTTCCCAGTGAGAACTAAGTCACATCAGTGCTGATATTCCCAGTGAACAGGCAAAAGGAGCGCAGAGTCTGAACTAGTAATAGCTTTTCAGCTGCAGAAACTATTTGTCTTTGAAAGTTGAGATGTGCTGCGATGTCAGGGCAAGGAAGACAGCATAGCACCCATTCCTTCACCAGTGAGAACATTTCACTCATCAGTGGCAAGACCTGCTCTGGTCAACAGGACTCTGACCTCTGACTTCACTGGAGTCAGACTTTAACTGTGACACAGTAGTTAACATTTTTACTGTGTTCGGGTGGCGATGCAGGCTCCACAACAAACACAACCTCAGGTGGGTGTGTTTGCTGCTGGGATGTTGTATTTTTTTTAAAAAAACAGCATTCACAGACTTAATTTATGAAAGTGTCACCGTTTGACAATAGACTTTCCCCATGCAATGGGAATACAAAAATAAAACAAACATTTTCAGACGGAGCTCCAAGGCAATTCTGGAAGTGCTAAAAGAAGAGCTGGCGAGCTCTGAAGGAAAATATTAATGAAGGAAAATTTCATTAAAAGAAGTCTACAGACTTCAGTAGGAAGTTCTTTCAGTTACCCTGGAGCATATATTAGTGTTTATCTACAGGCCACAAGGGTCAATAATTAGAATCAAGAGAATGCCTATGCTGATGACATAATGCAAAAAATAATAACTGCACCTTGCCTTTTCATGTTTACAAGTGGCTTTATTGAGCTGCAGGATCAGGTCCTTACAAGAAAGTTTCCAGTCTGTTCTAGAAAACAATTATTATTGTCTGTATAAAGCTTTTTCAATGTTTGCCTCTCCACATCCTAAGACAAAACCAGCAGTGAGAAGCTAGCAACAATAAAAGATCTCAAGGATCATAGAGGACTGCAAATATGAATGTTTTAGAAAATACAAGACACAGGCATGATTTTATCATACTGTGATGCAAGTTCTGGAGGAAATTGGAAGGAGAATTAAGATACTTTGTCTAATGGAAAACTACAGGTAGTAAACTCTGTAAGCCAAGATGAGAAACAGTACTATAAACTCTGGGAAATTGAGATACTTAAATATTCAAAGCAAAAAGTATTATTCATTTGCATGCCGCAGCACTCCTGATATGATGTACATCTACATCTGTATACTACATAGGTATGTATGAACACAGAATTTCAGAAAGAAAGAAACCCAAGACTAAAGGTGTTTAGAGACAAACCCACCTCATTTATTGGCCAGAAAAGGCTTTGTCTATATTAGCAAGCAGTACAGAGCAATAGGAGAGGACTTACAGACTGATACAGATAACATTGAAGATCTGGTGTTCAGACTACATACAGCTGGAATGTTTCACTTCTAACTGGCTCTAGTCAGCCAGTTAGAAGTTAACCAAGAACACATACTCCTGTTTAGACTGACCTGAAAAGCCCATCTGGTTGTCCTTCAAATCTTTGAATGCTTTCAAACTCTGATGAGCTTTGCGCTTCACAGCCCTATCCCTAAAAGCCCACAGGATTCTTTTATATTGCTCCTGGGTAGCCTGTCCTCACTTCCACCTCCTAGACAATTGCTTTTCAAATCTGACCTCAGCTGGGAGCTGCCCTTTCAGCCAAGCTGGTCTCCAGCCATGCCTACTGCTTTCCTGTAGATACGAATGGACTATTTTTGTGCTTTGAAGAGGTTTTCCTTGATTATCAGTCAGGTCTCCTGGGTGGCTTTTGTTCTTCAGAACTGTCTCCTACAGGGTCCCTACAAGCTCAGGTCCAGGACCTACACTCTGCTACTTGCTTTCCTCTCCTCTTAGTATCTTAGACTTGAGCAGTACATGGTAACTGCAGCCAAGACCGACGTTAACAAACACAAACCTAAACAGTTGTTGCTCCTTTGTGAGTAGTAAGACCAGTAGAGCACCACCCTTAGTCTACTAATGTAGCACATTCATCAAGATATTATCCCATCTCTATTCCAGGAGTCTCCTGGATTGCCATACTGTGTCACATTCCTAGTTAACACCAGGGTTGATAAAGTTTCCTTGAGACCCAGGGTCTGCAGTTGAAGCACTCTTTTAAGCAGGCTTCATAGGATCATAGGAAAACATGGCTTGGAAGAGACCTCAAAAGGTCTCCTGTCCAACTTCCCATTCAAACCAGGGTCACCTCTGAGATCAGACCATGTTGCTCAGTATTCTATCCAGCCAGGTCTTCAAAACCTCCAAGGAAGAGGAGGCTTTCTCAGCCTCTCTGGATCCCCATTTCACTTCTTCATTCTTCTTGTGATGAAAAACCCTCCTTATAGCCAGTCAGAACTTCCCATTTCAACTAACACCCTTCATCTGTCATCTTTCCACCATGCATTGCTGTGTAGAGCCTATCCCTCTTGTCTCAATACCCTCTTTCTAAGTACTGGAAAGCTGCTATCTTCCCTTCTCCAGGCTCTACCTCCTTTTGATTGGGAAGCCCTAAAAAACATGCCACCACAATGCCTCCCTTTCTGAGCTCGCTTCAGATACTAACTCGTAAAATCTTGACCAGCCTGTTGCTGAGGCTACAGCAAAACTCCATGCATTCAAGACACACTTCTTTGAAGACACTGCTATGGCACCCTTGTCTGAGAAGCTGAGTCATGGCCTATGGCACTGCTGTTGCATGAACCCACTGCAAATCCAATGACATTCCAGTGCTGCAACTGTGCAGACTTCCACTTGCTCCCAGTACACATGCTGGTAAAGACACTTTTGTCCTACACTGTTGAGTTGATCCCATCTCTCCCCAGTAGCTCCCATTTATTGAAAAGAGTCCAAAGTGTTACCAGGACACCAGATGCACAGACAGAAGTGAATATACAGGATGCATCCAACCCTACCCAAGGTTTTTCCCTTGAATCGCAGGATGGAGAACACTGCTTGGGCTCCATCCCTTCACATGGGATCCCTGAGCCCCACAGTCATTCTTTATCTGTTGAAGTATTACTAGTGTCCACATAAGAAAGTAGCAAAGTCTGATGATTGATCAGGCCTTGGCAACCTCTGTGATGTCCTGGATCAAGTCCCTGGGGAAGCAGCAAACTTTGGAAGTCATCAGGTCTGCTCAGCAGAAGGATGTCTCCATTCCCTTCACCAGGGAGTCTTCAATCACAATTAACTATTGTGGCCTCTTAGTTTCACTGGCTGTGAGCAACTGATGAAGGACAGCTGGCCCAAACACCTCTCTTGCCAGAACTCACTCTTCCTTTCCTGTTTCCAGGGACTATACCTTTTATTAAATCTATATTATTATTAATCTCACATATGTGTGTTACTGAAGATAACACCAAGTATGGTTATATCTTTCCATTACCTGAAAAAAACTGTTGAGACAGGAAACACTATACTTCTTAACAGTGATGCCTAAGATTTAGGCTTCTCAAAATGAAAAACATGAATGTAAGCAGCATAAACACAGCTGTTTATTAACATGACAAAAAAGAACAAAGTAAATATTCCTTAAACTTTAAAAAATGAAATAAATTCTTATATTCATACATGCATTAAAACCAAAATACAGATATAGACTGCCCTGTAGAACCAAGGAAGTTGATTACTTGTCCATGCCATGATGCATGCTGTTAATATTGAGTGTGTGCGCAAACCTTTAATGCCAGACCTCACAGATCTCGCTGCAGTCAGGAACAAAGCCAAAGCCATAAACGTAA
>NW_009952366.1:5973543-5982002 GCF_000747805.2 Chaetura pelagica | reverse complement strand
TGCCTTCGAATCTCTCCAGAGAATCAGGGAACATTTTCTATAGCCTCCAGGCATTGGGATATGGCAAAAGGGCACCCCTCCATCTCCAGGTCAAGCCAGTGAGGCCAAGACTGCTAAGCCCATCCCTTTCCTTCAGACATACATGGGAGGAAGGGAGCGCACGCAGGAAAGAGCAGAGAGGAAAAAAAACACTCTTCTGGCCATCATTTTAGAGAGAGAGAAAAGGAATCAATCAGCTCCTCTCCTATCTGACATCCAAATGGAAAAGGCAAGAGATCAGGCAGTTTCCTAATGGCATTTAGATGTGAGAGGAAGCAGGACAGGAAGAGGGCAGGAAGCAGCCAGAAAAAGGTAAGAAGAGATACTAAACTTCTCCATGTCCTAATGCTGTAGCATTTGAACCTGAATTCTTAGAAACCTACAACCCAGCTGTGGAAAAAAGACTTCGGGAAAGCTGGGGAATGGTGGGGGTAGTGAGAGGGAAGGAAGGCTTTCTCAGCAGAAGTACATGTTTTGATTTCTTTTGTATTTGCATGCTCCATCCAAAGTATTACACAACACGAAGCTTTATATAGCTATACGAGAACACACGCTCACCACACACCCAGGGAGAAACACCAACCACACCAACATCTGTTCAAGTCAAAAAACCTCACCCAAGTTAAACAGGACCCTAATGCGGGCTGCTGACTAGGTACCACAACAACTACAACAAAATTATGTATTAGAAAATACTTCTTACTCAGTTGTGAGAGAACAGCTTTCCCAAGACAAATCTGTGTAACTCCATGACCCAAATGCACTAACATTTGCCAGACAGCAACAGCTGCTGCAGGATTCCTTTGGCAAATGCTGTATCTCAGTCTTTTCTCTTTCTCAATATGCTGTGATTTCCTGTGGAATGGAAAAATCATCTACACTACAAAGAGGTGCAGTGCTAACATTTTTAGAAGTAAATTATTTTATAGCAACATATAGTATAGAGAGAAATACAATGCTTGGGTAGAGGAATTCCTGAGTGGAGAGAGACTAGAAAAACATTCTGCTAAACAAATGGCGTCAGGGCTTATTTTTTATTTTCTTTTATTCGGTGCAAAAAATATTGGGTAGCTACTGTTCCTAGAAAGAATGGAATTCTGTTGCCAAGAGCTGTAGTTTTTAATAAGAATTATAATGCTATATTGAAGATTTATGTTCTTGACAAAGGCATAAAGTTATCCAAACTGGGGCAGAAAAAAACAGAATATTATTTTTCCAACAAAACAGACACACATGATTTTTGTTAACTCTTACTTCAGCAGAAGTTTTCATGTTCAAAACCAGGAACTTGTGCTGTGGTTGATGTTTATAGTGACTAAGTCTTGCAATGCCTCCCTGCACAAAGTGAACTGTTTTATCAAAAGTTCTTATACAAGCAAGAAATACACCCTATCATCTTGAAATCAATTCAAGTCATAAATATTTACCTCCAAAAGCACATTACTTCAAAGTTTCTTCTTGAGATTTTGAGTTTTTATAATGATGCTTTCCCTGCCTTAAGAAAAGGTTTCCTCAAAGCTGTGGCCATCTGACAGATACATATGAGAGAGAAGAAATGTGACCCTAGGCAAAAGGCTGTCCTTTGCATATAGTAAAGAAAGAAACAAGGGGAAGGAATCTTGGTCCCTCTGCTGCAATTATGACCCTACCTGCCTGCACATCACTTCCCTGATTCCCATGGAAAACCTACTCCCTGTGCTCTGCAGGATTAGGGTCTTCTGTATTCCTTGGAATTACAGCAGATAACAGCATTAAGTCAACTTACTTCCAGCAATAAAACTCAGGAATCACAGGTTTTAAAGTTCATTTATTTGCAAGCAGACAAACAGCATAGTCTGAGTTGAATCCTGAGCCAATTTACAGTTACACTCTATGCTGCACCAAGCTACACACCTTAAGAATCAATTACTCCATTGCCTTGGAAGGATTCTCCCAAAGGCTCCTGATGAGTCAGTTGGAGTGTCTTGTTTAGGTCTCAGACTTCGGCTTCCATTTCGTAGCTGCTTGGTCCACAATATTATATTTACACAACTATATCACCAAAAATGTTTTTATTTCTGTCCTTCTGAAATTGCTGTTTGTTTGGTTTGTTGGTTTGCTTTGGTTTTTACCAGGGAACAAAATAAATTAAAAGCTTCTTAATAATTACAGTTGTGATTTTTTTTATTTTTTTAACTAAGAACAACAAACTGTATTTCTCTGCTGAAGTAAAGACAGAAAGACTGATCTCTCTGAACAAAAAGCACAATGATCAAAAGGCCTACATAGAAAAATTACTGTGCACATGCCACTGTTTTATGTTCAGATAGAGAAAACCTAATAGTCTACTCTTACCAACTTTAAAAAAGCCAGTGAGAAAGGAAAGACTGTAAAATAAAACCTTCCTTCACGGAATTACTTGCCTCCAGTCCTTAGTCCTGCAAAATATCTGCAAAAGCTGGGGATATTTTGCTTGAGTAAACAAAAATTTAACTGAACATAAACAAGGGAACAGCAGGCATATGATTTTCATAAGTATGCATGATTCAAAGGAAAAAGATTTTTAAATCTAGGGCTATAAAACCAACTTCCATTTTAAAAGTTTTAGGGTCTAAGAAAAAGGTGGTGTGTATGTGGCAGGCTTTTTTCACTACAGATGAATTCTTTAAAAGAAACTGCCCCTGATAAATCATCATTTACAAAAACTGTTTCCAATAAGGCAAGAGTTAAGTTATCTAGTATTGCACTAATGACCACATTTAATTTTAAGTATGCTTATAGTTTTATTAGAGCCAATGGCTTTTTCCACGCTTAAGGCCAAGCATATGCTCAAGTACTCTGCTGAAACAAAAGCTTACAAGTTTGTTGTTTAGAATGCAAAGCAAGGCTTTTCATCCCAAACCACATTTTCTTGCATGTAATCAGCACTGATGATGCTGCCATAGTTTTCAATTCATTCCAGGGTATACTCAGCATTTATTAGGGCACAGATGGTACTCTCTTTCTTTGGCTTCTAAAGAACATGCCTAAATATTAAAACAAACTTGGCTATCTGCCACTTATCCTATTCTGACACACTATATTGCCACAGTAAAAATAAGAGTAACCTTTGATCTAATTTGGAAGCCTTTTCTAACTTACACACAAAATTTGGCAATAGGACTATCAAGTACAGTCAGCCCACTCAAAACCAGAGAATGTGATATGTATTAACCAACTACATCTGTCACAAGCGATCAAGACCAGGAACAAGCAATCTACAAAACAATCAAAAGAACTGAAATCATAGAATGGAATAGAATCATAGAATGTACTGGGTTGGAAGGAATTTATAAAGGTTATCTGGTCAAAGCCCCCTACAATAAGCAGGGACATTTCCAACTAGAACAGATGCTCTGTCTCCAGGGGTGGGGCCTCCACCACCTCTCTAGGCAACCTGTTCCAGTGATCCACCATCCTCATACTACAGAACTTATTCCTAATGTCCAACCTAAATCTACTCTTCTCTAACTTAAAACCATTACTCCTTGTCCTATCACTACATGCTCTTGTGAACAGGTCTTCCCCAGCCTTCTTACAGGCTCCTTTCAGGTACTTTCTAGTAACAAACTACACAATCCTGGCTGTACTTGATGGCTGTGTCTGACTTTCTCGAACTGTAAGGATTATTCAACAGCTTAACCAGCAATTAGCTAACAAACAGGCTAATTTGTAAGGCAAGTAAAGAACATTCACATGGCAGTATTTGTCATAATAGCAGGCAGTCTTTTTCAACACACTCAGTGTTGCAAGTTTACATTGTGCTAAGAACTCAAAGTGTTTTCACCTATGGGAAGCACAGGACATTTATTTCCTCAATTCTGAAAATTATTTACTCATTTCCAAGCAAGTGTAAAGCAACCCCCACGGAGACCCAACTGAAAGACAAGCTGTCACAATATTCCATGAAAATTGTCCTAAGGTAAGATAATGTCAGATTTGTCCAGCAGATCTTGACAAAATGTTCTTGAACATGCAGCTAGCCAGGATGCAGGTGCACGTGACAGTCGACGGGTCCTAGTTACCCATCTTCACAGGCTTTCAGTCTCACGCAAAGCACACTGACACTGGAAAAATCACATCATGAACATCAAAATACATACGACGAAACTCAAATGGGGCAGGAGGCATGGGTGGAGGACTTGGAGAAATATTCATCAGACTGCTTGGAAACTATGTTCCTAAGTGAGGACTATTTCACTATATTGCTGATAACATGAGCTTAGCAGCCAGCGCATGGTGCCAGAAACTAGGACAAGAAACACACATTTTAAGCAGTCATCTTGACTTCCAAACAACTCAACAACTGCATGCACAGACTCGTAAATAACTTCTGAACAAACATTAAGTCCAGAAAACTAGTTTCAGAAGTACTTTTGAATGCCAGAAAGCCAAAGATTTGACTAAATAAGATTATATAACACCCACTAAATTGGTGAGCACCTAAATTTGTTTTAAAACTAAGCAATGACTAGCAATTTTGGAAGAAATGATCATAGCTATTTGCACTCCAGTAAACATACAAACTAAATAAATCTGAATTAGTATATGGCACTGAAACAAAATTACATTAAAATCATAATAATTAAATAAGAAAACTGTCAAAATTAACAACCCAGAAAAAAAATACTGTATAACATACATAAACAATAATCAGGTATGGATTGTGAACAGACTGTACTGCAACTAGTCTAAGTTACTTTTTATAGTCCATTCCATTTGAGGTAATGGAGTCTGGCTCCTACATTTCAGCCTGTCCCAAGGCAGCTTCTCCTGCTGTCTCCCCATCTCCTGCAACTCAGCCCTTCTCACTCCCCAACCTTTGCAATACTTCCTGGCATTTGGCTGGCTTCTACAAAATTCAGGCTGTCCCCTTTTGTTGGTATCATCCTCCATAACCACACAATGCGTAACTTGACATGACTGGTACATTCAGTATGTTCAAAACAATGTCTGGAGAACAAGCTTCAAAATATCAGCAAACACAATCATGGGCTTACCTGCAGGATCTTGTACTGTAATTTCCTTGCGCTTCAGCATCAGCTTGTCTTTAACCCATGGGAACTCCTGTAAGGAATCCAAGAACGCATCAAAAGCCTTGGGTCCTCTGGTGGGGAGAATATCAAGGAGCATCATGGTTTTCCTCTGACTGGTGGTTTGGGATTTTATTTCTTGAACATGACTGTCCGTGAGAATCCCTTCTTGGTAGAGATACTGAATAACAAGTCCATCCACCAGCACTTCTGTGCAGAGCTCCAGACGCATGGAGCGTAAAAGCTGCTTGTCCCTGGCATCCATCTAGTAACCTGGACCATAAAAAAAGGATGAGGGAAGTATGTGGAAATTAAAATACTTCAATCTTTAACATCCAGAAGTGAAGCTTTATACTTGGGCAACCTTTAGAAAGAATGTCAAACTCAGAATCACCAACAGAGTGAACAGGAAAACAGGGTTAATATCTGGAAAATATTAGACAGGAAGAGAACCTTTTGCATTGTCAAGACCAGTCCTTCACTGGAATAAAACCCATGCCAAATAATCCCACTCACTAACTGGTCAACGTCCACACTAAAGGCAGCTAAACCATTTGCCAGTCCTTAAGAGACTCTACCCCCAAAAAGTTGGCAAGATGTCACACCTGACCTCTGTTCCTGGTCTCTGACACTACCGCTGTCGCAGCACTTTGCTGCAGTGGTGCAAAAGCAGCAGCAGGACCGGCAGATGCAGCACAGATGGGCAGCAGCAGCAGGGACAGAGTCAGCAGATAGCTCTGGCCTACACGATGGATTTTCATTTTAGGAGGAGTGGAAATGTACCTTACGTACTAGGATGTTCTTCCCCCTGACTAACCCTGGAAGGCTGCTCTGACTGACTGATCTGATGATGAGACATTTCCTTTGAATTTCAATATCAGATTTATCCACCTTCTATTTATAGGCCTTTCTTCTGCGAAAACTGTTCTTTAGCTTCAGAAGCTCTTCTCCCTCCCTGGCATTTACCGTTCTAATGTATTCACAGGAAGCAATCCAATACCCCCTGCCAGCTTCCATTTCACTCGACTAATACTCTGACTAGACAAAAGCTGGAAAAGATGCATTTTATAGCCACTCTATCAAAGAGGAATCAAGGTCCAGAGAGACCAAGCAACTCATCCCCGATCATACCAGGAGTCTGTGCCAAACCTATGAATTGAATCAAGATGTCTAGTCCAGTCTTTAACAACAAACATATCCCTAGGCCCATTAATGGCACTTGATAACAAAATGACAGAGTAATACAATTAAATACTTTCTCATGACAAATAATGAAGTAAAAAAACTACAGCAGGTGTTGAGAGTGATTACCAAGAGTTTCTGATAATTAATCTAGAGGCTGCTGTTTGAACAGCTAGACTTTTCAGAAACTGTATTTCATTCAGCTTCAGGATACAAGGAGAGGCAGAGAATTTCAATACTTTTGTAAGAAATCTGCTGAAGTCTTTGTGTCATCAGAGGTCCCTACTGACCCTCAAGGCCCCATCAAAGGTTGTTTGTTTGGCCTGGTTGTTAAAATCTAGGGCAGACAACCAAGAGAACATATAGGCATGTAAATGGCACCTTGAAACACAATGCAGGAACATAGGACCACAAGAGAGAGACTGGAAACCCCTGTTTGTGGCACCCTCTGATATAGCCACTTCCTGAAAATGCTTCTCCGAGTGCTGAAAACACTGGTGGACAGCACCTTCCCATGAGGACTGCATTTTTCCTGGCTTACACAGTACTGAAGCAAACTTTGAGGTGCCTACCTTCTGTCTAGGGGTCATTTGGGAATCAAACAACTATCCAGGCACATGCCCTTAAAAAATGCTAGCTGTCCAAGCACAGCTCAAACACCAAACTCCATCATAGAGTGAGATGATAGTGCAAGCAAGGAGACGGAAAAAGAGCAGGGAAGAAAAAGAACTGCATTTCCCCATCCGATGTTAGGATGCTCATTTTGGACAAGTCAGCGTGAAGATTCTGGTCTCTAACATGCAGTGCATGTACACCACAGGGAGCCTTCACTGAACCAAAGCAAAATCAGATAAAATGCAGGCAGCAGATCCCTGCCACTTCTCCCTTCCAGGATTCCCTGACCTTCCCTGAGCTCATTAAGCGCTTTCAGAGTTCAAGACAGGCACTCAGAAGAAGCTCTGAAGATGTTACCTCAATCCAGTCAGAAAACAGTTTCAGATGCTACAGAGCTCTTGTGCTTCGCATCATGAACAGAACACCAAGAGTCTCTGTCCAGAAGCCTCCTCGCCCATGTGCCAGACAAGGAACATCAACTTCTCCAGTCACTGAACAGCACTTGCTAAGTTCTCCTTCTTCATTACCAAGGCAGTTGACACTTCTCAAAAAATAAGGCCTTTTCAAACCATCTTAGTTTGCATCTTTATGCACTGAAAAATGCCTATCAAGCCACGAATCTAAAGTGGAATTTCTGCTGAAAAGGTCCTTTGGCTTGCTGACTGCAGAGTGATCACAGAACACCATGGTCACTACCCTGGTGAACTTCCAGAAGGGGGTGTACTGGTTTTTGAGGTCTTTAAATATTAAGTATTTCTTTGTGTGTGTTTACTGTGAGAAGGAAAAGTCTGAGTCATAGAATCACAAAATGGTTTGGGCTGGAAGGGACCTTAAAGACCATCTAGTTCCAATTCCTCTGCCATGGGCAGGAACACCTCCCACTAAACCAGGCTGCACAGAGCTCCATCCAGACTGGCCTTGAACGCTTTCCACAGAGGGGAGGTTCCAGTCAGGAGCTCAAGAGCCAGATACGGAAACATATCAGGATTTCAGTGCATAACAGTGCAAGGACAGAGTTAAATGTGAAATAGAATTAATTTATATTTATTTTAACTGTAACCTATATCTAGGGATCCAAAGTAAGCTGTAATGCTGGTGCTCAGAACTTCCCCAGATACTTAAAAAAATTAATTCCTTCCATCATAGAGACAAATTTTCAGAAATATACTCCCATGTCCTGCTAAATGAGCACAGTCCTTGACTTATCACCACACCAACTGGCAGGTTTGCATTTTTCTGGCACCTGTCCATGAAGTTTCAACAGAACCTGTCTGTGAACGGGGATAAAACCTTTGAAAGCTTTGACCCTAAAACAAGACCCCTTCCGACCCTACGAAGAACATCTTCTTAGTTCTCGGCCAGAAACACTCTGACGGCTCCCCAGACACCACCTGCACTGGGCGGCTTAAGGCTCTTACCAGGTCCCCATGTGCCTGCCGAGCGAACACGAGCGAGTCACGCCGGCTACCGACGGCACGTTAAAAACCTGACCCCGGAACAAAGAAAAAAAGAATAATAAATCCAGTTTTGCTTTAACTGCCCCCGAGCCGGGCAGCCCGGCAGCCCCGCACC
>NW_009952366.1:5960559-5973022 GCF_000747805.2 Chaetura pelagica | reverse complement strand
TGCCCCGCCGAGGGTCCCTGCCGGGGATCCCCGCCCCGCCGGGGGTCCCTGCCCCGCCGAGGGTCCCTGCCCCGCCGCTGCCCGGGCCGGCTGCGGGAGCCGGGGGTGTTACCCGGGCAGGAGGCTCCTTTCCGGGAGCGCGGAGGAGCTGTGCCTCGCTCAGCGTCGGGGTGGTGGGGATTTCTTAGAAAGCGGAGAAGTTACGTCTAAAATTAAATGAGAAGTGGCAAAAAAATGGGGTTTTCACATTGACATTAGCAACAACCGAGCTCGTTACTCTCTAGGTGTCCTGGTTCCCATTTGCAAGGATGTGCTGAGCCAAACCGTCCAGGTGCCGGTGTCATCGTGTTAGACGTACTGCAGTGTTGTATTCAATGCTGCATTTTTAGCTTCATTACTTTTCCTCTGAACAGCCTAACGATGAAGCTTTTTCACAGATTAAAACCGTTTAGCAAGACCCAGCATGTGTCTGCCAGATCTCAGAGCTTTCTTCCTCCGCTGCCGAACACGGAAACGTCTCTTTCACATCATTTTATACGAATATTTGAAGCCAAAGTTCAGTAGAAGAGAGGAAACAGTGATCCATAGAGCCATAAAAACGAGGCGGTGTGATTTCCTAGTGCATATCACCAAGAAACTGTGTGTTCCATCCTTAGGTAGGTGTCAGGTGTCACACGGACTCGCGGGGTCAGCCCTTTCCTTTCGCGTGGGGACCGCGGTGGTGATGGAAGGGAGTCAGATCCTGCAGACCTGCAACACGCAGCCCTGAAGCTGCAGGCAAACAGCTCGGCTTGGGAATGCCTACCCTCTGGAAAAGCAGGAAAGGTGGTTGCTGCAGCTGCTGCCAGAAATGCTGCTGCTGTGTGAATCCCGTTTGTACGTTCAGTTTAGACTAAACCGTACAGATTTGAGGGTATTTGGAAGATAGTTATGGAAACCTTTACATGTCTTTCCTAGATACCCTACCCAGGAAATATTTGCCATGGAAAAAGATAACAAAGTATTTTTGGTAGAGCTCTCATGCTACATATGCTCAACATTGTATTTCTCTTCAAATTTAGCATAGAGATGCATACGCACTGGGTCATGCTCAGAGAACTTAGATCCTTTTCCTTTCATTTTCCTGTGGCTGACGGTGAAGTTGAGTATTTATGTGGACACAGAATGTAAATCACAGTTTTAAAGGCAGAGTTTCTATGCTAGATTTAAGAAATGTTAAGAAAAAAGTATATATATCTATTATGTTACCTGCTGTTGCAGAGACGCTACTTATTTGGCAATTTTAAAGCAAAATTTTCATTCTATTGACGTAATGCTTTTATCTAGGATTAGTTCCAGATAACAGATTTGGTACAAGGGGTTTAAATCACTTTTAAATAATTGATAAATAGTATCTTACTCCAACGCATCTCTTAAACCAAGGTAAATGTTTTTTTGTCCCAGGCACACATGTTAGTCTTCTAGGAACACAGACATAAAAAAACTAAATACTCCTGTGGGTTGTTTCAGAGTGATGCATTAACATATTTACTGTGACCTCGACAACACTGGAAACCACATAAGTAAGACATCATTGGTAACTCTAAGACAAGAAGTGTGTGGCTGTTGTAGCCAGAGTACAGCTGAGGTGGTTTTAAATATTCATGTCAAGAACAGTTTGTAATGCTGGTTGTGAGAAAATACAGCTGTAAACAACACAGACTGGTACCAGGGAGCAGAGAAGACCACAGACCATCTATAGGATCGTTCCTCAGTGCAACTGCTGTACAGCTACCAAATGTTTCCTTTCTTAGCTTTTTGGATTTCTGATTGCCAGCTTTTTTTCTTTTCAGTCGTGATCTTGGGGACTGTATTATATCTGGAACTGGAGTGGCCAAACTTGGGAGACTTAAAATATCACATCACTGTGAGCCTGACAGCTGCATTTAATTGCAGATAATATGCCTACATTTTAAAATAGAAAATGAAGACAAGCAGCTACTTCCCTTGCATTTATCTTTTTGCCAGATGAGGCAATTAGGATTATTTGTTTTATACTGTCCAAGAATATCTTAGAAAGTTAGCAAAACATACGGATATGCACAGAGAAACTCTGGTTCCTGCTCAAGTAAATGGTAGCAGCATTTAGTAATGTCTTTGCTTAGAGTCTACATAGAGATGCAAGGAAGAAAAGCAGTGGAAGGAAAGAGATAAACCTAAGGAGGAGGAGGATGACAGCAAAAGTCCAAGTCTGATTAAAGGAAAAATCTAGTGTTTCCCTTTCCTTCCACTAGTTTATAGCTAGTGCTGCAAATTCACTACTAGAAATTGTAAATGTGCTACTGGTGTTTCGGCTTTGTCTTCAGCAATGCACCCCAGGTGTTTATTATACTCTGAAGTTACAGAATAAGGTTGTGCACAGGTAATACTTTAAGTCCAAGGAGAGAAGCCCTTAAACTTTTCATTTTGGTTCCCTTTGGGTTCAGCCCTGACTTTAAGTTCTTCCAGTTCATTTGTGGTCCAAGCTCAACAAAACCTCAGAAGGATGGTTTGATCCTTTTCCAGTTTTAGGGACAAAAAAATAAAACAAAACAAAACAAAAGAAAAACCACAAAAAAACCAAAAACAAACCAGTTTGGGTTCAGCTCAGCTCCCCACTAACTGCTCAAATCTCAAAGCTAACCATGTAGATTAAAAAAAGTATTTCCTAGACTTTGTAGATCAATGGACCATGGCCAATCCTGCACATCAGTATCAGCAGACTTTGTTCTGTCTACTTCTGTGGACTGAAGAATCACAGTGGTCCTTAAGCCACTGCTGAATTTGGAGTAGCAAGTCCAAATCTGTGGGAACTAGGCTGAGTGGCATCTCTTCTGACAATAGTCTTCTCTTTACATGTGGGTTATTCCAGGTCAGAATACCAGATTTTTAAAACTACCACACACTTTTTTAAAGCTCTCTTAAAAGTCCCAAATCTTTTAAAAAACTGTAAAAGTTTTGTTGTTGGTTGTTTGTTGTTTTTTTAAGAAAAAAGCTTTTGAGAGGATCCTTTGTCCTAATTAGAGTCAAGCTGTATCCTAACATGTAGATATTTTCTTTTTTTCCTACAGACTAATTTGTTTCTACTGATAACAAAAGCCAAAATGTGTTTTTAAAACTAGTGCAAGCAGATTTAATCTATTAGGACTGTCCTGTTTTCAATTGTCTGTAGGACAGCATTCCAACTTTCAGGACAAAAGAAAAGAAATATGAGCCTCTAGATTTGTTTATTAAAAACACATCTAATTGGTTAAATCTCTCACAGAACCTCTGAAATGAAGATGGAAAAAAACCCCAACATATATTGTTGCCTGTGATTTTTAGAAAGAAGAGCAGAGAAACATGTCTGAATGTGATGTATCTCAAAAACACTGTTAAAATGCAAGTCAGGGTGGCCCAAACGTCGGTGGCCTGAAGAGCAGATGACGGTCTTGCAAGCCACTGCCATCCACTGCCTTCCCCAGCAATATCCCTTCCCTTCCTCCCTCTCCTCTTCCTCCTCACCTGGGTTGACATTGCACTACTTCCCTTTGCACACCCAGCCCTCAGTGATGCCAACACTGGGCTCCTCTGTGCCAGCCAGCAAAAAGCAGGCTGATGCCAAAGAAAGGAAGGTTTTTATATGGATATGCTGCTCAGCTTGTAGACTGAGCTTAGTGCTGTACTGGGTGCTGGCAGGGTTTGAGGGCACTGGGCTGGGGGGGTGGGGAGAGGGTGTCACTCTTCAGGTGGCATTTGCTATTTCAAAAGTGATTCCTTATCACTCCTGAGAAAAGATGATGGGCAAGACTGGCGTGCATCACTGAAGGCAATCAGCCCCTGGGCTGCTGCTTAGATTGTTCTGATACTTTCTAACTTCCCTTTCGTTTAAATAATAAAGGTTTATAATCAACTGCAGTTTGAAGAGAGCAATAAATATAAAATGTAACATCATCAGCTTCTTAAAAGCATGTCCAGCTGTAGGTACACTGTAGCACAGAAAGTTCCAAAACATCTTACCCATGGGGTTTGGAATGACCACGTATTGTCTGTATGTTTACCTCTGTTTCAGTAATAAAAAGAAGTGTTTATTTGCAGTGCTGCAAATAATTATTTCTTAATGTGTTTACTTAGATGCAAATAATCTGTAGCCACAATTTGAATGCTGAATAATTATAAGAAAATATGTAGGCATCAAATGCAAAACTTTTGTATTCATTCCAGAAAAAGAAATATCTGCAAAACCCCTGCAATTAATTTTTGCAAAATGTGACTCAGTGTTTCTCAGAATTTTTAGTTCATTTTCCTTAAATGTATGAATTAATGTAGTTCTTTGTTTGCATTTAATTTAAAGGTGCTTTGAAGAGACAGATTTAAATACTGCAATCCTCTAAATATTTATTCCAGATGTATGACATTATTTTTTAAATATAAAGCAACCATTTTAATAAGGTGCGAACAAACAAAACAAATTCACAAATCAACCTGAAAATCAAACATTAACAAGTAAGAAAAAGGAATAAAATATTCAAGTCTGAAACCATTTCACAAAACCTACTTATTTTGTTTGCAATTGACAGCATATGAAATTATTGTCTAGCATTTTACATAAAAGACTGGAAGATTGGTTTTATTTAGGGTTAGAATAACTACTGTTTTTTGTCATCTTCTGTTTCTTTCCCAGCCTTTGAACTAGACAAACTCATATACATTACCTGTATTTTAGATGTTGTTACTTTCAGGTTAAGCTCTTCAGGAGCTAGTAATGACTCACTGAAAGTTTTTACAGGTAGCCTAGTGAGAGAATTGCCACTGCTTATACTTCTTCCATATGTCCTGTTTTCAAATAAAAAATAGCCTTTGATTTAAAGTTCTTTTACTCTATTTTGTTCCCATTCAAAAATGAAACCTTTCTGTATGCATGGCTGCAGCAGGCTAGTTAAGCAGCCTGCAGTAAGCACTGCATCCTCTGTCAGGGGAGTTCAAGAAAACAGAGGAATTTCCAGAAAGCAGTTATCTCCTCACAGGCAGTTTCTCCAGCAGGAAACAAGAATCTGAAGTGCTCCTGTTCCTGAAGGAGCTGTGATGCCACTTCCACTGCAATCTGGTTAGAAAAGAATCTCACTTTCCTAACTAACTTTGTTCATGCAGCCATTCCAAGATATTACCATAATTGCAGCTTAGGTTTCCGTCAATGTTCATTGAAATAAGTGACTTTTCAGCCCACACTGATAAATGACAAAATGTTATGTCCACTGCCCACTTTGCAGTGATAGGTATATTGCAGCTAATACAGGCTTTGTCTTGTTTAATACTGCTCTTCCTAAAATAAAACCGACCAGCTAAAAATCCCACAAACGGGAAGAGTTGATCCATAAGGTATTCTGCACTTCAGACTCTGTCAATAAGCAGCACACTAGGTAAGAAAAAAGCAAGTGTAAGAAGTGTCATATATGTGTCCAAAGCAACCTGTCAAATTTGGATACTCCCCTGAGACAAAATGAGTGTGGGTACAGAGGTTCAACTGAACAGATCCTATCTTGGGGTTGCAACCTAAAGAGATGCAATTAAATTGTAACAAAGCATTTTGAAAATGGATTTCACAGCTTTTAACTATCAACCTTACAACCGTTTCTTACACAGTTCCTGTTGTCAAGCCTGATCCAAATAACCTCAACAAAGTCAATAGAAGATTTTGCACTGGGCTTTGAATCTTTTCCCACATTTAACATACCTCTGCATTTCCTATTTCTCAGCCAACAGTGCACCAAATTGCCATCCTCAGCTATGAAACATCAATTACGGAACAATTTGACTGAAAACAAAAGGATTTACTTACGTAAACTCTGCCTTCCAGTGAAAGGAAAGTTGAGGCAGAAACACTGAGTTTGGGTTTTTTTAATGTATTTTGTTCTTTGTAGCACTCAGCACTAAACCTTTCTTGTGTATTACCTGTTTTAACTTTGTCGTACTAAATACCAGCTTGCTCCTTATAGAAATATAAATAAGTTTTGGACCTGCATTTTATTCTTCCTTAATACCATAGAAAGCAATGGCGTTATTTTGATGTTTCACTACCTGGAGAGTTAATGGCTCCAACTGGAAAAAAAAAACAAAGCAAAACAAAGCAAAGCAAAACTAAACAAAATAAAACAAACAAAAAACATCCAAAAAACCACACAGGCGCAATCTTTTTTTTTTTTTTTTTTTTTTAAATAATATTTAAGTAGAATAAAATCCACAATTTATCAGGCAGACACCAAAATTATGGTGTTATCTTTTACATTTCCCTAGACTTCTTTGGGGGCACTGGCTTTTTTTTTTAATAATATTTAAGTAGAATAAAATCCACAATTTATCAGGCAGACACCAAAATTATGGTGTTATCTTTTACATTTCCCTAGACTTCTTTGGGGGCACTGGCTACACAAAGCCCTGTAGGTAACCTCATTAATAAAGACAGTTAATTCCTCCCCAACTTGGCAACCCCTGGGACCAAGATAGACTGATTTTTCTGTAAGATTGTTGTGGGTTTTTTCCCCTGAAATTCCGCTATCTATCCAGATTTTGTTTGTATGTGGTTTCAAATTGTGTGCTGCCAATTACTCCCCTGGACCTTTAAGCTCTACTAATACACCTTTCAGCATCGTACTAGTCCTGATGGCCAGTTATTTGATACACCTTTTGAGAAGTGCCACTTCTCATAGGAACTGCTTGATTTTCTGTGTTCTTTCCCTTCAGTCCCTTCTAAAGACACCAAAAGCCAGACAGATAATTCCCTCCACAGCAAGCAGAACAGATTCTCATCTGGTTTCCTGGTCACTGTATTTCACCTAGCTTGCAGCATGCCCTCTGTCTAGGACAGCAGATAAGGACCAGCAGCGGTTGGCACCAATGCCCTTCACAGCCCCTGGCAGCACCAATTCCGCCTCCCAGTTTCCTTGACTGATCTTCAGCCCCTTGTAGAAATTGCCCAGTTTCAGCAATACTGTGGCAAACGGCCATGTTGTTGTAAACTGAGCTCAGACCTTCGTGATCTCAAGTTATGTGCCGATGGAATGTTGTTTCCAGGCATTTTCAGTCATACCAAGGGCTAAGCAAAATACTGAGACCTGCTGAAGTTAACACTAATAAAAAAGTGGTTTCCAGGAGCTAGGCTGGGATACCAAAGTAGCTTGTCATCCCCACTTCCTCTGTGCATACAGCACTAACCAGCTCAGACCTTCCAAGTGATTTATAGTCTATTTGGAAATGTTATGGTATACATACTAAGAGTTTCCCTTATTTCTATAGTTGTTTGTTGTTTTTTTAATAAAGCTTCTTTCAACAGAAAAGTTTCTTATTGAGAATCAGTAATACTAGTGTTAGAATTCCTCAAGCCATTACTTCCTCTAGAAGTCAATATGATACTTAGATTTATTTTAATGACAGCAAGGTCAGCAGAAGTTTTAATTTACTTTATTTTAAATTACTGTTAGGCACGACACCCACGTCTAAAGGTATCTCTTCCCATTTCCATCATGTGTTTTGGTTTAAGAACAAAGCCCTGACAACACTCAACTTACTTTCTGCTAGATCCTAAGCTTATAGCCAGAAGAAAAATCAATAGGAATTTGAGAAACACAAGAAAAACCTCTTGAATAGCACATGTAAGTAAAAAAAGTTTTTCTACAATTGTAACAGGGTCATTTACCCACAGAAACACCTCACTAAGACACAAGAGGTGGCTAAGATACAGGAATTCATGCAACTACAGAACTCTGTTCTTCCTATCATATGTATATCCTGTTTTCTCAAGGTGATGAGACTTAATAAGTGTCTCAGATTCTAAGGCTCCACATTTTTTAGTGAGGAGTAAATTCTGGATTGTTTTGAGATACAGAAGTAAACCTCTCTGTCCTCATATTCTAGTGAACAATTTTTCCTGCTTGCTAATAATTGTATATTGTTTGTCTAGAATGTGATTACATAAAATATAATTAGGACAATACTGATGAGATCAGATTAAAATAAAATTACTTCTAATGAAATGGGTGCAGCATCTTGCTTACGTTCCCACTCTACCCACCCATCTTCTACTTGAACTATTTTCTGTCTCTGGTAACAACACCAGCAGGAGGGAAATACCCACGCAACTAAAATGGAGCCACAGTTCGTGCTTGTGCTAGGTTTAGTGCTAAACGAGATGCAATCACCAATTCAATTTTCAACATTAATCTTGCAGTTATTTATTTATTTATTTTTCAAGCATCACCTTTTAGGATTGTGGGATTCTCAGCTTTCCTTTAATTAAAATGAAGAGGCTTTCAGGAACTAACATTCCAGGTATAAGCTGGTAAATCTGAAACCTCAAGACCCGAAAATGAAAAACCAGTGGAGTGGAAAAAAAAGACTTAGGATTAAAGTCCTTATCGTGATTTTTGGTTGACTCACGGGCATCAAACCTGTGAAACTGGCTTCACTGAACACTCTGTGCTAGCAATTCAAGATGACAGATATCAGTTAGAAATAATTTTTGGAATCTGAAGGGCCAACAATTTAAAAGCTAGTACTGGAAACAAGCCACAGCAAAATCCATAAAGTGGAGAAAAAAACCAACCAAACAACTAACACTAGAACTTTAAAAAAAAATGTTTGGACATGGTAGTGCCTGAAAAGTCACGAGGTCTACATGAAAGATTTTTGCACCACTGTAATCTAATCATGTGCTATCCTTGGATTTTTTTGTAATAGAACAAGTAATTCCTCTGTGCTGCCTTAGAATGAAGCTGAGCTTTCAGCAAGCTATAGTGTGGTTTAGTTTTACTAGTGCAATGCATCAACCCTAGGGCGGGCATCCTAATGAGGACAAGAACTACGCTTTCATACAAAGAGGACTAGTTCCCCCTCCAGTCTGTTCAAAATATTGTTTGGTGCTTTGAGCACACCACAGCTACAGACCCTACTTTTCCTCACAGTAACTAATACAAATGATATGAAGTGTAAGTCAGTATGCTCAACATTTGGTGACTTGTTTCCACATCACAGAAACTACTCTTGTTTATTTACAAGAATCACCACCTTTCACTTCACTAGCACTCCTTGTCTTCAGCCTGCTGCTTGAACCTTGTGCTTCAGAGAACTGCTAACAAAAAGCCCAGCAAGCTGCCCTGCACCTGCCCCATGACATTCCTCAGAGCTTGGCTCTGCCATCGAGTATACCTGGCTTGTGACTGCTTATGGTAGGCTGCCAGCAATCAGCCATAAATTATTTCTTACCTGTACAACAGAGCTGTCTCATTGCACCCCAAAGCTCTTATCTTCTCAGTCTGCTTATTCCAGCATTGACATTCATTATTTAAATTCCTAGGCCAGCGGCTAGTCTGGAGGGAACTTATTTTAAAGGACCTTAGTATAATGTGTTCACCAGTAAGACCACAAGTGTATCACAGCTAAGTATCACCTTGGCTAAAAATGCCCAGTACGGGAGAAGGTAAATAATGTAGCAGCAGATGGAAGTGCTTCTTACTATACCAGAAGTTATTCCATAACACAGCTACCTAGTCTCAAGGCAGAACTGGACAAGAACTGTAAGAAAACAGATTCATCAGAATGAATCACGTCTCCAGGAATACAATTATTTCACAGGTGCTGTTCACAGGAAAAGCTCCTCAGCTTCAGGGTGGCAGATCCCAGCAAGACAGACGACAAGCACAGAAGAACCTTGATTACAACACATACCTGGAATACAAAAGTTCTTCTGGGATGGGAACTGAAGGGTAGTCACTGTGTCATGTGAAAAACTTCCAACAATCTGCTACATTTTGGCAGAGCACAGGGAAAAAATTAATATAACATGATCTTTTGTTTTTCAGAGAAAACTCCCCTCATTTCTATACTGAAGCTTGCATTAAAAACTGTAAAAAGCTGTGGAGAAGGAAGAAAGCCACCTTTTTCCACAGAGGAACAACACTTGCCATACCAAGTGACCACCTCCTCTGCCTCAGGTTCTTGGGGTCTTCCTTGTCCCAACAGCTGTGCTGCTCATTTCTACCAGCACGTTAATGACAAAATTGAGTGCATAACACTGGGAGTTTAGATGCAACAAAATAAGATGCTCAGTGCCCCAGAATTTATGAGAAGGGACATAGCATCTCGACAATATTACAGAGCACTTAAGTCACAAGGAAAACAAAACTAGTTTATGTTGTTTCTATTTCAGCCTGGGCAAGCCTAGATTATAGTAAGTCCTGACAACCCTCAAACACAGGACTATTTGCTCTAATTAAAAAGTAAGCTAAGGAAAGAGTTAAAACTATGACATTGTTGACTGAGGATTAATCTATGCCCTTGTTTCTCTCTTGACTGCTCTCCTATTACTCTCATCTAGATATTTCTTCTATTCAATACTGCACACTTAGATGGAGGAATGGATACTGAGGGCCTTAGTTCGTTATTTCCATTTGGAGGACTGCTGTAACAGAAAAAGCAATGCCTTATGCTAATGCCTGTCTATGGGAACTCAGCAGGCAGCCTCTAAACCACTAATCTGAACATAATCCAGCTATATTTTTGAGCAGCACTGCACAGGCAAAGCAGGAGTATTCATCCTTGCTGATATATGTGCATTTATTTGAGTATTGGCTGGGAAATTATACAGGTTCATTAAGATCACTGTTTCCTGAACAACAGCAAATCCATACATACAAAGATTGGGAGATTGTTGTGCCATTTTATTTACTTTATTGAGTAATAGTCTGATAGTTACAATGGTGAATTGGAAGGAAAAAAAGAAAAAAAAGAAAGAAAAAAAAAAACCCAAACAACTCTCTCCAAAAAAACCCACCCAAATCCATATTTCCCCACATTTTGGGAAACAAGCTGAAGAAAACATTCTACACTGTAGAAGACAGCTGTAACTGCTGATATCCATGTTTTGACATCAGAACTCGGCAACTGCAAGTCTGCAGTTTACAGTCCTAAAGCCTCAATCTAAAGAGGCTTAATAGTAATAACACGGATATATCACCACTGGGAAGATGTTAACATGTTAACAAAGATTCTGGGATACCAATCTGGTATAAGCAACAACATACTGGGTTCCTATGAAAGATGTGGCATTTTTCCTTAAGGTCAGCTTTTAAAGAACTTCAAAAAACCACGTTTTAAACTGATTACTTACAGTAATCCTTTGCTTGCAGAAAAGCACAAGAACTATATTTCAATATAAACTGAATACATGATCACTTTTTTGACTGGATTTGATTAGTTGCATAACTTTGGCAAGATTATCACAATGTGATCCAGTTAAGCTTTTAGGATTATACGAACACCAGCACCAAATTAATCTTGGAATCAGACAACTGAGACACTTCTGCACTCTCATATGTCTCTGAACACTTCTGCAATCTGTCTCGGTCCCACAGCTTCAGTTAGCATTTGATAATTAGTGCAGTATTTTATGTCATTGACAAAGCAAAACAATGTGGACAGATTACTGGCTTCCCTCTCCTCACAATAATAGCATGCCACCTTCTTGAACCCTCAAGGATGCAAACTGGGATTATTCTACATAAAGTCTCCCTTTGTGGCATCTGAAATAAAAACCTTTCCCCCAGAACTGCCACTGTTTTGACAGTGAATTCCATGCTGAGCTGTATAACTGGTTACTCACTTCTTTGGCCGATGTTAAGAATTGCATTTAAAAGTTACTCTACATTAGAGGCATTTTAAAAAGACGTTTATACCTGGTATTGGTACTCTTTCAAGTACTCTTTTAGTCTTGTTGGTAACGGCAGCTCCCAGATCTGATTCGTACACTTGTTTATAGTTATTCTGCAGCGGTGCTGCAGAGATGGAGCAGACGTATAGAGAGGTTTGTTCAGGTAAAGATGAACTGTTCCATTTGAAGGCGTTTCCGTTCTGTCCTTGCACATGAGAACATAGTACTCAATCAAATGCACAACGCTGTTAAACTGTTTAAGTCTAGATCTGACACAAGTGATAGAGTCCAGTCTAAACTTGCCATCTTGATATTCTATACGTAGATTGGTTGGTCCTGCTGATGTTTTTACTGAAATAGTTAATAGATACTCTGAATGTGAACTGTCCCTAACCAAGAAAGTCCCTTCGGGGGCATCCTGTAGTCTCTCTTTGGCTTCAGCAACAGTCATATTGCCCCAGTACCATCCTGTTAAAAGAGGAGAGAGAGAAAAAAAAATGGGCTTTGTTTATTCTTGTTCGTTAAAAAAGCTGCTCCTTGGCCGAAACGCTTGTAATAACCCGTTTCCTCTGTTGTTTGAAAGCTAAAGTCCTGCAGGTATTGTAAATTTTTATTTGCTGTTTAAATTAATTTGCTTTACAACGCGTCTCGTTTTGACAGAGCCTCCCACGTCACTGCTGATATTCACATCTACGCGCACACACGCACAAACTTTCCCGCGGAGCCCTGCGAGGCCGAAGCCGCCGGGCGGCCCGTGAGGTGGCG
>NW_009952366.1:5946561-5957139 GCF_000747805.2 Chaetura pelagica | reverse complement strand
CGGGTGCGGCGCGGGGGCCGGGCCACCCCCTGCCGCGGCGGCCTCGGGCCGGGTCCGGAGAGGCGCGGGGAGAGGGGAGGAGAGAGGGGGAAACAAAGGCGAAGGGGCAGCGCTGGTGTCAAACCCCTGTCCCTGGCAGCGGGTCAGGGCTCCCTGCGAACGGCACGGTGGTGTTTGGAAGGGAGTGTCTTGCGGGATTTGACGGCAGAAGGGTTAAAGGGAGTCTTTGTGAAGTTCTCGGGAAGGAGTGACACGAAACAACACGGAATAACACCTTTAAAAATCTTTTTTTTTGGAGGGGGGCGGGGGTAGGGGCAGCCTTTGTTATCAAAGAGATCAGTAAGTAAACGTCAGGCTGGGCGGTCTGGCTGAAGGAGCTGAGCTGCTCCCCGGTGCAGAGAAAGCTCCTTCCCTGGGTCCTTCTCCCCAGTAACTCCTGAAAGTCGATGTTTGTTTGGAAGGAGGGGAGAAAAAAAAAGGAAAAAAAGAGAGAGGAAAAAAAAAGGGTCCAATCCCCGAAGGATTTTCTTTTAGCAGATGTTACTAAAAATTGTTAAATATCAGGGCATGAGTGAAGAGTATTAGAGTCGATAGTTGTCTTAAAAATAAGTGCTGTATTTAGTAATTAAGCAGATTGAGGAGAAAAAAAACAACCACACCAAAACAACAACACCAACAAAACGACTTTGTTAAGTGAATTGTTCAGTATGGTTTCATCTGTTTGTAATGCTTGGGTGCTTTTGAGTTTAATTATTCGGTTTCTGAGAAAAGGTGGTTTTAATCACTTACAGCACCACAGATTTAAAATGAGGTCTGAGGAACAAACACGGGCTTGCTTTCTTACTTAAGCATTCTCAGAAATGGTTTGAAACAATTGGTGTCTTTAAGTCATTCTTGCTTTTGTCCATGCAGTTCAGATAGCCTCAGATTCAGCCTCTAGTGAGGCTGAGTTTTCGTTGGATAGAGGTGGAGAGAGAATCAGTCTGTGTCCTTTAAAATGTAGTTGATAGTTCTGCTGCAGATGATCTTGCATAAAATCTAATTTACTTTTTCTGAGTTGCACTTGTTTCTCTATGTTTAGAAGAACAAAACAAAACAAAACAACAAACCTATTTTTATTACTAAAATAATTCTATATATGTAGATGCAGGTACAGAGCTTTTGCTCAAAAATGTGCTATTTTCAAACAAGAGTGTTCAATTTAGGGCTATTCCTTTAAAGTTCAAGAATTAATCTTGGAGAAATGGAATGCATCTTGTCTAGATACAAAGCTGCTTTTTTAGAGCTTTGCCGTAGTTCTCCTTCCTTATGTTATTTATTAATGGCATTTTTATGTGGATAGTATCTCAAGACTTCCTTTGCTTCTGCAGTTTATTCGTCACTTGAAGTCATAATAATTTGTTTCTAAAACCACAGCTGGCTGCTATAAAGGCAGAGAGAGGAAGACCATGATTTATGTGGTGAACGAGAAACAAGAACAGAAGAATGTAATAAATATTTGTTACTTAAAACTTCAGATACTGTTATGAAAAAGGTAGAATAAAAACTAAATAGGCAGTATATCAGCAGGATCTTTACTAAACAGTTCGGTCAGTTTTTTTTTTTCATGAGAAGTTAATGTCTTTCCAAAATAGTACTAAAGACCTGATAAATTTACAAGAGTAATGAAATAGAAACTTTAAAACTGCAGATTGATCTTTAAATGACACTTTTGGCACCTCGTAAGAGTACTTTGGTTCACAGTTACCCTTATTTTCTGGTATGAGACTTCTGTAAGTACTATAGGGTTGCTGGAATAAGTTAGTATTTCACTGTTTCTTTCAACAACGTGAGCTGGTTTTCTCCTCTGTGTTTCACAGAGCCACAGGGGAGAAAAAAAAATTAAGTGTAAGAAAAGGTGATTAAATTAAATTAAATTTCTTTGGGGATTGTGGGCCACATGTGGTGAATTAAACTACTTTAAGCTACTTTTTAGCTTATTTGGCATTAGGATGTTTAATACAAACTTAAGTGGTTTACTATATAAAAATTAGAATGGAGCAGGAGAAAGATATGAAATGGAGAAAGGGAAAAGAAGCTGCACAGAGATCTCAGACTCTGAAACCCTGGCTTTCTGTCATGTAAACAAAACAAGATTTTAAAAATTTGCCATATATGAAACAGTAACTCTAGACAGAGACACTGATACAAAGAGAAAAATAGTTTATACAAATGGAGCTTTAAAAATTTTAAGTATCATTCACACAAAGTGCTTTTTTAAAGTTTAGTCTGTGTGTTTTGGGGCAGTAATTCTAGGACAAATATTGCCTGTATGTATAAAATTATGAATGCTTCTGAGCCAGTGTTAGAGGCATATCATCCGACTGGAGATGAAAGGCACAAACTTAGGGAATCTCTGATTTCTTTTCCAGATGCTTTCTTCTGTGCATAAACGTTTTGGTTTGGGCAGTATACTCTCCATATAGTAATGATTTTTAATTGAGATTTAAATTAATAGTGAAAACATGAACATTAAGAGTCCTTGGAAATCACAAGCAGAATATATGATGTTTCTAACTTGTTTTTAAACGTATGTGCTCAAAAAGAAAGGGGGAGGGGTGAGTGGATTTATTTTGTAATTTTCCTTCAGGCAAAAATCCGTTTCATGACCAAGGAAGATGGCAACAATGTTTTTACAACAGTGTGAAGTGCCTGTTGCTAGAAGTTATTTTCACTTTGTTCCTGAAAAGTATGCCAGATTTACTGGAGAGCTAGCACACTGATTTATTTATATAATATGACATGAGTGGAGGAGGGGGTAATGCATTTTTGTCCCAGCTGATTTTGCTAAATTTGCTTTCATTTGCTGAAAGGTTTTACTGATTTACTAGTTACCTGGAAGAATACAAGGGGCCTTTCCTTGCTCTCTGCATCCTGACTTCCCAAGGATGCAGCACAGAATATCCATGATCTATGGCATACCATTTGGTCGGATAAAATCCTCTTTAGTTAAAAGGCCAGCTATTGCATATCACGTATGTCTATTTATTTGCTATATTTTGACAACTGTTTACCTGAACTGATCCAAATATCAACGTATAACTGCCATGGTTCCTCCCTCTCTTGTGATTACAGTGGTCAGGCAGCACGTCTGGTTCTCGAGCAGAGAGAGATGAATACTGAGCCTTTATCTCAAGCAAATTAGGGCAAGCTAATTGTAGTCCCGCACCATGAACAAGGTCTGCAGTGTGAGTTGGTAGAGAATTTCTCACTCAGCATTCAGGATAAGGTTTGCTTATTTCACAAAGAGTTCCTAAAACATAATAAATAGAGCAGAGAGCAAACAAATATTTTCATAAATGGGATCACTCTGCTCTTTCCTTCCAGCTGCCTGAGGAACAGTGTGTTTTGATGAAATAAATTATGATCTATACCAAACAATTTTACTCTTAACCAGCTGCCACCTTATTTCCTGCCACTTTATCTATTCAGATGTGAACGCTTTATCTTTCTTGAGAAAATATATTTGGTAAAGGATAATAATAAAAAAAAACAGTGAATAATTTGTATGAATTGGTGGTGTTCTAAAAGAAAACCAGCACTTGTAATTTAAAAGCAAACCATCAAGAGAGAACACTAAGACAGCAGTATTTCAAAATAACATTCAGATTATTTTCTTTCAGGGACAGTTGAGGAAAAAGAAGGATTATTTCCTTTAGTTCAGTGGATAGCCAGATGGATAATCACTGGCAAGCATGAAAATCTGACCATAAGAAGGTGGTATGTAAAATCCCTCTCTCATCTCATCTCATCATGTGCTTTCTACTTTTTAAAACTTATGGTAGCGTCTAAAGGCCTCAGCTGCACTGAGACGTCACCTAGAAACACACAGGGTTTTTATTTAAAACCATTCAATGTAGTGCTTCTATAGTTTCTCTACTATTTTAAATTTAAATAAAAAGCAAAATAATGAAAAAATAATTTGGCTGACCATGTTAGGGAAAAGTGGAATGTGGAGGTGCAGGGTACTAAGTATATGTAAAAAAAAATATTTACAAAGCAGCTTTCACCTTATACTATGTTAGGCTTCCTTATAAAAAGTGAGCAGAATTCTCTTCTGTCACTTTGTTATTTTGTGAACTACATCTTTACTCTGACTAGAACTAGCTAAATATTATTGGAAGCTACCTGATGATAATTGTAAATATACATGCTTTTGACAGAATTTTCTTCTCTATCACACACTTCCCTTTTATGAACACAATGCAAAAAAACCCTACTGGCCAGAACCATTTTGATAGCAGTCATTTTAAGCAGCTACTGGGAGAATATTTGCTATTGATTTGAATATTCAGATTATAGTATAAGGTGCTGTGACTGTAATATTTATTTACCTTGTTTTTTGGCTGAGAAAGTGTGTATGTGCCTGAGACTGAGTGCATAGGTGTCTATGCACACATACACCTATACATACACACATTCACAACTGCATTCTGGAGTTCTGGAGAAACGTACATTTTGTTTTAGAAAAATCCTAGAGATAGCACAGCTGAAAGCACTCTGAAATCTTGCATTCTCGTCCTAGATGCTGCCAGAAAAAACAAGCCTTTAATGCTTGAGGAGGCTTGAGATGTTTTCTTGCCAGTTGTGAGTCCTACTTCTCAAAGTAAAAGAGAGCAAGTAGTGTCTGTGAAAAAAGTTTTGCTGACAGACAGCATGGAGGCAGCTCTCCTGTACTCTGCCAAGCTGTAAGTAATTAAAGGTCCTTTGTTGATGAAGAATCAGTTCTGAAACAAGTAAGAAAAATTATAACAGCTGATGCAGTGGCTGTCTCCAAAGGAGAGAGTTTTGAGTGCAAAGTAAAATGAAGATGATGAAGAAGAAACTGGGTTATATGTCTCTGAATAAATGGTCTTCCATCAGAAAAATATTTATTTTAAATCACTGTTCTAGTTCTTACATTAAAGATGGTTTAATTCACCCAGAGCTATTTGGCCTTGAGGATGAATTCCTACAATTAAGTGTTTATGATTAAAAGTGCTGCCATGGAAAGCAGACAGATTAATGTCATTTCAGGAATACTGTGAATAATTAAATGAGTTGTAGAACCTTTTCCTGGGCATGAGCCACTTTTGAATTTCAGACTAAGGCTATAATAGACTTTAGCATAAGGCCTGACATATTTAGGAGTTTGAATAACAGGATAATCAACATGTATTAGTGTGTTTATATAACTGTAAACTTCTTACAGGTAATTAAAAATATATTGCCCATGGTATGTGTATATGCTGCTTGGATCAAATATATTTTTCAGATTAGTCTAACTAAGTGTTAGTGTCAGGCAATGAACTTAACCTGCCTCTGACATGCTGGCTTCTTTTGGTTCAAGATAGGCATGGCTGCTTGCCCCACTTGCCTGTAAAGAGAGGCTGGATGTGGAATAACATACAAACCTGAAGGGATAGCAAGAAAACAGTGCTAGCTGCCAGCTCCATTCTCTTTTTATTTGTCATGGATAGTGCTTGTTTTTTGTCAGAAGGCTCCAGGCATTGTCCTGTAACCAACTGGTATTTTGGGAGGACATAAAGTGAAATACAGGCCAGGCAGACAGAATCACATTTTTTGGGCTCAACAGAGGAAGCAGACGCAGGGCTACTCTTCCCAGTTAAGGAAAGAGCGTTGGCCCACAGCTCACCTTTTCTTGGCACATCCTGTCCCTTCCTAGGATTGTTTGCCCCTCCTGTAAGCAGTTTCACTATGTATCATAGCATGATAGAGTGGATTGGGTTGGAAGGGACCTTGAAGATCATGTAGTTCCAACCCCCCTGCCATGGGCAGAGACACCTCCCCCTAGACCAAAGCCCCATCCAACCTGGCCTTGAACACTTCCAAGGAGGGGGCATCCGCAACTTCTTTGGGCAACCTGTTCCAGTGTCTTACCACCAGCACACTAAAGAATTTCTTCCTATGTCTAACCTAAATATTCCCTCTTCCAGTTTAAAACCATTCCCCCTCATCCTATCACTACAAGCCCATGTAAAAAGTCCCTCCTCAGCTTCCCTGTAGGCCCCTTTCAGGTATTGTAAGGTGTCCCTGGTCCTTGCTTCCACCCTCTGTAGGCTTCCCTTTAATGTCTGACTTTTTCCAGGAGCTTCTTGTTCATCCATGCAGACCTCCTGGTGTTTTTGCCTGACTTCCTCTTTGTTGGGATGCATAGCTCCTGAGCTTGGAGGAGGTGATCTTTGAATATTAACCAGCTTTCTGGTGGTCTTCTTTCTTCCAGAGCTTTATCCCATGGTATTCTATGAAGCAGGTCCCTGAAGAGGTCAAAGTCTGTTCTCCTGAAGTCCAGGGTAGTGAGCTTACTGGATGTCCTCCATGCTGCCCGAAGGAACATGAACTCTACCATCTCATGGTCATTGCAGCCAAGGCTGCCCTTGAGCTTTGCATTCCCCACAAGCCCCTCCTTGGTGAAAACAAGATCCCACACAGCACTTCTCCATATGGAAATGTGGAAATTAAAACTCAAGATAAAATTGGATAGACTCCTTGAGGCAGTTATTATCTCCCCTTATACTGTACCTGAATCATCCCCTCCTGTGGCTCTGACTGTGCTGCTTGCAGCAGGGATGAGAAATTAACTCACACATTTCCCCCTAAACATCTTCAGCTTTCAGTTTGGTGTGTTAAGATCAACCCCAGTTTCAGTGCAGCTCAGAACGGCAGTTGTTCAGGAGCAGCTTCCTGAGCTGTTTGGTTGTGAGGCGGCAAATTCTGCCACAGGGTGGGGTGTATGGTTGGGGATGAGAGTATACTGCTCCTTCAGCCATCTGATTTTAATCCCTTACCATATGTGAAGTCCTTAGATGCCCTCTGCTGCCATATCCCAGAATTAGCAGATGGCTCTGTGTAACCAAATTCAGATTTACTGGTTTGTTAATCCCTCCGTTTTTGTAAATGAATGGTAGAGGGGAAATAATATCCATAATTATTACAAAATACGCAAACCCTTTATAAAGTGTGAGTTTGGGCTAGACATCTTTGCTGACTTTCAGTGCCATTGCCCTGTATTTCAAAATTTTAACACTATTCTTAGCATTCTCTTTAGAGCTTGCTTCTCTGATAACTTATCCCTCTGGGAATAATTTTGATCCAGAAATATGCCTGAGGCATAGCAGATTTTTTTCCCAGCATTTCAGGCCACATCATACTAGACAGAAGGAAGCAGCAAAACCTGCTGCTGTAGATCAGTCAGTGTTCTGGGAAGGAAGTAAAGGAGTGACTGGTTGTATAATTTGCATAAGACAACAGCAGGTGAGGGTTGGTATCTAAAATGCAATAGGAATTAAATTGTTGTCCCATGTTTGCCTGTGTTATGACAGTTTTTGTGTGCTGGCAGGCAGAAAGCAATCCTGAGTCAAACAGCTAATCCTGGAGAGAATCACTCTGCAGGCTTTACGAATCAAATGTTTCTGTGGTGCCTGAGCTTCAGCTGTGTTAGTTGTACCAACTACTTTTCCCTTCTATGAGGAAAACCCAGCAACACAATCCCACCTGTAAATACACAGCCCAGGTTCCTAACACTGGTTTGGCCTAGTGGGTTTGGTCCAAATGAAATTAGCAGCCACATTCTGTGTGCACTTTAACACATGCCTGACCTTTTCTGAGGACTGTTCTTTTTTCTCTAGGTGGTTGCCAGGGATGTTACAGGCAGAAGCAGGCATGGCAGAGGGAGTATGAGCTTTCCGGTGGGACATGTGACAGCGGGGATCTGTTCCAGGTAAGTGAAGGGGGATGTGTACAGAGGACATGTCAGGGGGCCTCTCTCCAGGCTACTAAAAGGATACAGTCTGGGTTCATTGAAGGGGTGAGCTTTAACACAGTGTTTTCTTGACCCCCAGCACAGTCCTCCACTTTCAGGCAAACTGGTCTAGAATATGCTACTTAGATTTTTCAGGAGCTATTGTAATTTTTCCAGACCATAATCTCAAAGAAGCCCATAGCAAAATCTTCTTATGAACAGGGGCTTTTGTTCTGCAAGGCTATTTCTGAAACTTCTGGCTCTCTGGTAGCCATTACAGAAAAGGCTGAAACATGGACTAGTTCATACCCTTTTGTTTTCAGTATGTTCATTCCTTCAAACCCCACTTTCTCCAAGAAATACGTGGAAGGAACTCTTCAGGTCCTCCAGACAGATGGGCTACATGTTGTTACGGTGGCAAACCTGGGAAGCTATACCAATTTATACAACTTGACAATGTGGTCCACTGCATATATTTTTACTGGATCCACATTTTTCTGATATCTTCATGTTCTTTCAATGGCTTTTTTTTTTTTTTTTAATTTATCCATCGAGGAGTGGAATCCTGTGTCCAAAGAATGTAAATAACAGCTGTTTCAATTCAATTTTCATTTGTAGACTTAAGACTTCAAAATAGATTATTTCTGAAATCTTTCACAATCTAGTCAAAATTCCTACTTAGTCAGAGGTACTAGTGAGATGTTACTGAAATCCCTTTGGACTGGCTATCTGGAAGGATGCAGCAACAACAAAATTCCCAAAACAAGACTGATTAGTCTTCAGACAGTTACACTTCAGCAGTCAATTGAAGCATATCTTTTAATCTCCTTGGGCATTTTCAGGATCAGTTCTTGGAGCTGTGCTAAGGGGGAGAGAGTATGAATTGTTAAAAGAGGTGAATTTTTTAAAAAATTGTGTTGAATGGTAGTTTATTTTAGCAAAATTAACTTATGAGTGCAGCTGAAAAGGAAAAAAAACCACAAAACACCACCTAGCCAGCTACACTAAGTGAAAAGATGATTTGCCAGTGTCATAGTTTTTTAAATAACTAAACCCCATATGTCCTGAGAAAAGTGAAAAACAGCTCTTTAATTTTTTATACTGCTGTTTTCTTTTGTTGACATTTCACTAGCCCTGAAATGGAAACACAGCATTTTTGTTTAGTAATGCCTAAATTAAGATTTTTAAGAATTATGTCAAGTTATTGGTTTTTTTCCTCATTAAGCTTTGAATGCCTGTCACCTCGTTATTTTGCCAAATGCCTCAACTTGAACCATTTCTTTGATCCTCTGAAGGCTGAGAATTACAGAACATTGACATTTAGTGACCTTTGGGTATGGTTCATTTACTCTGATGTGTACTGTTGAAGAAGATGCTTGCTCTTAAATCCAGATTTTGTTTGAAGCTGTAGAAATACACTTTCTTCTCTGCATATATAATTTTGTTTATCCAGAAGAAAAATCCTTTTATTTTTACAGGGTTCTCAAGGGGGTATTTATGGACTGGACTTGATCACTCAAGTTGTTTAGAGAACAGTGATTATGTGTGTGAGCTGCTGTTTTTGCACTGTGTATCAGTTGGCCTGTACCAGACGCCTTACAACGTAGTTGGCTGAAGAAAGACAATCTGAGCTCAGGTTGTTTGTGAAAACTATGTGGGTCCCAATTCCCTGATTTCAGAGGACGTATTTGCTAAATCTTGAGAAGTCCAGATGCCAGGAGGCTTGATGTATATTCACACTAGTAGGATAGTTCCCTCAAGAGCAGACTCCTAGTTTCACACCCCACAGGACTCCTTGGACTCCTTCTGGTGGCCCTCTACACCCAACATGTAATTCTATTTTTTTTGGTGTATCTTTCAGTTTGAAATATCTGAAATGACATGAAAGTCTCCTGCAGCCGGGGAGAATGGCACTTTCCTAGCATTACAGTGAGGATACATCTGACATGTTTTGCGACACGGTAATGTTTGGTGGTGCACTGTCAGCTTGAGCAGTTAAGAAGAGCAATAGGGTAAAGTCAAACAAGATGTGATCTTGGGAGTAGTGCTTGGTGTGAAAACTCCCTGCAGGGGTTTGCTTTCCAGAGGGCAAGGTGGAGCAAGGGGAAGTAAAGAAGTGTGGGGATTAGCCAGAGTGTGAGTTTGCTCTCCAGCCTGTCGCAGTAAGGACGTGCTCAGGGACCTGGAGACCACCTCTGGCTGAGGCAAAGCGTAGACTCAGGTATTTTGACTATAAAATAAACACTTGACTCTTAAAGAAATGTAAGGCTTCTCGTTTATAATTTCTACAAAGTCATGAGTTAAAATCTTGGTCATAGGGAAGGAAAACACTCACCTGGTTCTGCCAACTCAAGGTTTTGCCCTCGGTCTGGACAAGGACTGGGTAAACACTGTGTAGGTACTAAGCACAGCTGCTGTCAGGACCACCATTGCTCCTCGTCACAGGCCATTGTGTTACCTTACCAGTGGCCTCTTTGGGCTCATTTCAAATATTTTTCTTCAAAATTATGGGCATATAAAGTCCACTAACTGTAACCCAGATAAACAACAAACAGCATGCTTATTTTAGTAGACCTGAACATACATATGTATTGCCCTCTAGAAAGGGACTTTTGTCCTTTTGTTGTTCTTATCTCTGGTTATGATGAACTTACCATGAATTTTGTTTGCACTGTGCCTCGATTCTGGATAGGAAATCCTTTTCCTTAATCCAGTTCTAAAATCTGTAGAAGTTGCTGCCACCCTCAATTTCCCCATCACTAATGCCATCATTTTAGTTCATGAAAAATAGTGTAGGG
>NW_009952366.1:5935370-5946237 GCF_000747805.2 Chaetura pelagica | reverse complement strand
GAATGTGAGTTTTATAAAGATAAAAGGTATTGGGAAATAACAAGTGAACCCATACTTAAACCAGTCAGGATTAAAAATTACAAAATAACAAATATGGAAAGGGATGCAGTCTTATGCTACTATATACTGACCAACTGTTAACTAAGTAGAGGTCAAGGACAATTTTTTTTCTGGCATTAGTTTATTATTCCATTGAAATCCTCAGTGTGTCTTCACTAAAGCACTTCACTGCTGCAGCATAGCTCTGACCCACTGTAACCTGACTTCAGAAAAATACTCCTTAGCTTATTATTTGTTTATACAAGAACAACATACATTTGAATAAAGAGAAAGACTAGCAGTATTTAAGAAACAGAAATTTTACATGGGCCTATAAAACTGTTTTGCCAGCCAGTGTCAGGATTATATGTTTGTACAGTTGGGTCATGATTTAATAGTTTAATCTTCTACTTAGGATAATTTTTATTCTACATGATAATGGCTTAATGCAGTAGACTCATTTAGCAGTCACTTTTTCACTAGTCATTTTCATTTTCTGTGACACATACATGGTTAAACTTTTATTAGTCTTGGCAGAAGAGATGCTAAATAACAGCTCTTCCAGAATTCTTTTCCTGTGATATCTTGTATTTTGCTGGTAGGGACATTTTTTTCCTGAAGAATTGTAAACTTTGGTAGCAGTCAAAACTGGCCTTATTTTAAACGGTAAACTGTCTCTGGTGTTTTTCATCTCAACAAGAAGAAAAGCCGAATATCAGCACAACTCTTCTCTGTATTTATTACTTATTTGATTTTTCAGAAAGCTTAGTTGGCAGTTTCTCAGCTCCCCCAGCCATTCCAACCTCGATGTGATTAAGAACTTTGTGATACACTAATTTTTCAACTGCATCACGACACTTAATAAAGAGTGGAACTACAGAATATAAACTTCTCAAGAAGCCATGCAATGCAGAATTGTTTGGTTCATGCAGATTCCATATAGCTCTTCCTTATGATGTGCAGTGTCCTAACAGCTATAGTCATATGCAGAGGAACTAACGTTCTGTGTGAATAGTTTGAATTTTCAGAGAATTATGTGCAAATTACCCAGAAAGTTAGCATTTTGGTGTTATTTTTCTAGAGGTAACAGTTGGGATCATAAGGCCATTAAGAGGTGCTACAAAGATACATAAAACAAGTAACTATCTTATTTCTTCTGTCACTACGTACCAAATGAAACAAAAAATCCCCAAACATCTGGAGTATTATCTTTTAGCATTGGAGGGTTGATTAAATATAAGGAAGTAAGATTAAAATCTTATAGTTTAAAGACTAAGTGTATGTGAATTACTCTATACAGAAAACAGAGTTCCTATGTATGGGCTACATGCTATTGAAGGGTAACAGGAACAGCAAAAATATTTTTATCTTAAGGGAAGCATTTTTCTTTTACATATATGCTTTCTTAAATTGTAAAAAACAAAAGTAATGCTGCTTTCATTTGCCATCTGAATCTCAATTAAGCTTCATCCTCCCTTCATAGATGAGAAGGAAAAAGCACCTCCAGAGAGCAATTTGTGTGACACATTTTAGACAATAAAAATCTTAAAATCAGATCAGCTGCTTTGTGTAGATACATTTTTTTCATGTGTGTGTCAGTTGACTGGGGTTGATAAGGGCTGCCTACAAAGATTAACTTGGGCTTAATTAGTAGCTATCTCCGTCTTAAGAGAGGCATCCAACTTGTTGGTATTGTAGGTACACACTTTGTCAGCCATTTAATCTAGTGAATGGTGGTCAGTTTTATTATATTGTATACATCCTCTGTTACAGAAGAGGAATGCAGACTACATCTATGTGATCTCTTGTGTACCTTTGTACTTGTTTTGAGGATGGATTGAACATGTAAGAAATTGTAGCAGAGCAGATGCTAATATTAATAAAGATTAGATTAACTGAGAAATGCAGTGTTTGCTTTAAACAGCAATTACTGATGTGACTTGTGATGGAGCTGCAGTGATGATTTTTTCTGGTACAGCAGAATTTAGACATGGCAGTTGAAATTCAGACCTATTACAAGAGTAAACGGACACAAAGGGAACTTTCCTGTAGGGCTGAATAACTGAGCAGGGGCAGGAAGGGATGCATAGATAACTGCTCCCTCCATTATAGTTACGAGGAACTGATGCACAAAGATACGAATTTTGACACATGGGTGTATATGGCAGTTGGATCCCACTACTGCTCCAGTGTTGGCTCATGTTTTGTAAATGGGAGGGTGACATCTTTGCTATGCATTACAACAGTCAAAGCAAATATGCAAGTCCTACAAAATAACCTTTGACCCTTCGAATCCAACCACTTTCAGACCTGCTAGGGAGTTCCTTTTTCATAAGTGCTTACAAAGGTAATTAAAGAGCAGCTAATGCAGGTCTCTGTTAAATTTGATTATACGGCTAAACCCTCTGTGGTTTCAGACAAACCCAGTGGAGTCATTGTGCAAGGTTGCCTCCTGGTGGTAGTACCAAGAATCTGCAGAAGAACATAATTTGCACCGAGAAAAACGCGTTTTAAAATCATGCTTCCTTTTTTAATCCAGCTCTAACTAGAGGAAATAAATGAACTTTCCTTTCACTAGGACATTAAGATAAACGGAGCTGCGATTTAAATGGTCTGAATTGAGGGCAAACCTTTTGACTGAAACAGTTTTCTAATGGCAGGACAGCAAGCAAAGCCTGAGACTGTTAAGAGGCATTAAAAAACAAAACAAAAAAACAAAAAAACCCCAGTAACATGTACCTGTTTACTGTCCATAGCAGTTAGCCCAGTAAGGTCTAAAACAGTAACTGTGAGATACAAAGCAAATGGCTAAGTGCTTAAAATGGGATACAAAGACACCAGAGGAGCAGACTTAATATTCAGTGAATTCTATGCAACTATAGTTTTCAACATACAAAGATCAACACAAAACAGAGATCCCAAACTAGCTTTCAGATGGATTATTCTTAAGCTTGGAAGTGGGACAAGAATCAAATGGGTGGTTTTCTAATTTCAAATTTTCAAGTGAAGAGAAACAGATTAAGACAGCTTTATGTAGTTTTTCAGTACCTACAAAATCAGGGGGACAGGTTGGATTTACTGTGGGAGTAGGTTTTTAATTAAGTTGTGTTTCAGATGACCCAGGAGAAAGGTTTAGAAAAGAATATAGACTGAGAGTGGCAGTGTAATGCAGGGAAAGGTTTTTAAATACTGATTTTTACGAGCTAATGTAATAACAAAATGGCAGAGGGTACATGCAATGAACATGTGGTTTAGACTCAGTTTCCAGTAATTGGTTGAAGAGGAAGTACTGAAAAGACAGCAGTCCAGCACATCATAGATGTGCATCAAATGCCTGAAAAACATCCAAAAATGTTTGGAAAACACTGAGAAAGCCAGCATTTCTACAGTGATTTTGGATGTTTGATTAATAACAGGGTTTGACAGGCAAGAACAGACAAATAGAATAACAGAAGGTTTCTGTAAAGCAAAATGTCTTAATAGTATTAGGCAGCAATAAGCTAAAGTACTGGGGAGAGGAAGGCCAAAAAATAACTGAAAGTTTAGATTAAACCAAGAATATCTTTTCTTACACAGGAGTAAAGTCAGTGCCAAATAAGCTCTCAGCTTTCCAAAAATAAAGGGGGCTCAATTTTGTTCAGTGGAACATAACAAAACACTACACGAGATGTTAGCTCCTCACTTACAAACCAGCAGCAGTACCAGGCACCATGAATTGACTAAAAGACTACAATTTGTCATACTACAAATTACTAGAAGCTATTTTAAGGTTATATTCTAGGCAGAAAAAAATGCATTTTGTGATTCAGCTTGCAGAGTAAGCAGCAATCCTTCTCATAGACACAACAGACATTCCTTCATGATAACATTTGTTATCATGCAAACAACACATCATACAACTTGAAGCCAAAACCCAGTTGGCTGCTGTAGACTCAAGCATGGACTCAGATATCTGACAAGCATAACAGATGATAAGCAAAACAATTTCATGCTCTGCTGTGATAAACCATTATCAGTTAACTGGCATTTGGATTTAAAAATGCATTCTTAAAATCACACCAAGATAAATACTTAAGACTTTACGTAAAGTTTTACACAAGTATTTAAAGGCAGTCTTTTTGTACACATCCAACATGGCTTTTTTCACAATTGAAGGAAATGCAAGGGAAAAAAAAAATTACTTAGTAGTAACTTTAGAAAAGCAGGTGTTCTTTAACCTAACAATGATTGGGATTAAAAACTGTATATGGTACTCAACTGCTAGCAAAATCCATAGATAACACAGGCTGGCAAAATTACACTAGACTAACAGAAGAAGCAAGAACCTTCCCAGCTTAACCACGTAGCTTTGGAATAGAAATACAAGCAAAATACATACCATATATGGGATAATTACTTTCTGATTATTTATTAGGCTTTGCTAAGATGACTTAAAGAAGTCACTGGGATCTCTGAAGAGGCACAATGTTCCACGCTAGCCCTTTTTATCAGAAGCCTGATGCTTAAAACTGTAGACTGGAGTCACAAATCTCTTTGTGAGGAAAAAAGAAAAATGCTAGATAACATAGAATATTTTTGTAGTAGAAACATTTAAGCACTGCAAAATGCTAAAAATACAAAGCAGAGTCAAGCCACGTTTCTTTAGCTTTAGAGTGTGTTGAGTTCTAGACTTTCCATTTTAACATACTACTTCTCTGCATTCTCTTTGCCTCTAACAGGAGGTGTGTCAGTTTAACAGGATCCCTCCGGCACCTCTTCTAAGACAAGCACACTCACTGCCCATGCACATACAATAGCCTTCACTGGATCCTTGTTCCAGTACTGCAGCTTTATTGTTCTGCTGTCAACTAGCTGAAGCAGAAAGTAAGTAAAATTTAGTTAATCATGTTCTAGTTATAACACTCACATAAAATTGCCAAACATATCTTCTCTACTTTTTATTTCCAATAAAGATTAATAGTACAGTGTTGATGCACAAGAAGGCATTTTAATTATCTGTCTTTAGGAGGATTAGGATTCCTGCGTCTTCTATGATACCTAGAAGAAAGAAAGGCTGCAGTGAATGCAAGCTTTGGACAAGTCTTAGTCTTCTGTTATCTTCCCCCTAGTAAGTGGTCTGGAGGTTACAGAAGTAAGCAAAACACAAGATCTCCAAGTACAACCCAGTTCCACTTGTTAGGTGTCACCTCTGTTGTCTATGGAGTCACATAACTACTCACTTCCACTGCTACATCTGCTTCAAGCATGCAATAATCCCATCAGTTCTACAGCTGAATAGGTACAAAGGCTGTTTATTCTTAATCCTTTGTATGAATTTAATTTTATTACATGGTCAGCTTTTCCTTTGGCTAAAATGATTGCTACAGAACAAACAGACTTGATGTTTAAAGGATTTATGCCTGACTGTATCTTAAATAGCATAATAGTTTGCAGACAAATTAAAAAAAAAAACAAAACCACCTCTTCACAACAAAAATGATCCCTACTTTCCTCTTATTTGCCCTAAACCAATGAAGATTCTGTTTAATGTTCATTACAGTGACAGCTACCCTTCAGCTGTAGGGAGTTATGCCATTTCATTCCTTTACTCCCAAAACACAATAACTAAAAAGATTTCTGTGGACAAAAAAAAAATATTAAAAATCTGCCTTCATTGAGTCTCCAAAAGTTATAAAATTAGCAGCTACAGAAAGGTGTAGTAACACAGATTGGAAAGTAGGAACAGAAACTAGAATGCCATTTGTTTCCAGTGGTATACCTGAAGGTATATAGTTCCTCATTAAGCTCAGTCACATATATTTGCACCTCTCATCCTCCTAGCTTTCTGCATACAAGGGACACCAAGGTGCACTTTTTCACCATTTCAGATGAAAATCCACCAGTATTTTTAAGTCAGAGAATCATCCCATTAAGTTTTTTATTCCTGTAAATTTTTTAAGGAATAGACAATGCATGTTTCCAAGCCATATTTGGTTATTCCCATTGTGAGTACTTCACATACTAGATTCTCTTGTGCTGACTGCACTTATGCAATGTTAATAAATCACCTAAACGAGTAGCCAGCAAGATAGTATGAGAAATTCCTACTCCGTAACAATGTTTGCAAAAAAATCAAAGTTGCAAAGGCTACCAAAGAGGCAGTGTTTAAAAAACCTTACAAAATAGTCTTCCATTTACACAACACTGCATTTAAGGTTTTATGTAGGAGCTCAAGTGCTAACAGTATCTTGTCTCACATGAGTTATCCAGGGGTGAATCTAGTGATTTAATTATTCCTGTACTATGTCCTACATCCCAAAGGAATAAACATTGAAAAGAAAATACTTACTGTCCCACAGGATACCAGCGATGTTTTGTTGTGTAAAACATTTTGCTGAGCTCTTCAGTCGTAGGACCGCTGCTCTTCAGCTCTTTTTCATTCAGTCTGGATTTCAAAACTTGATCTAGGGTTTCTTCTTTATTATTCACTGGATCTGGCCGTGGTATGGGCTATAAAAACAGAAGCATATATGTTTCCTTTCTCCTTTTTTTTTTTGAGAAAAACAAAGCCAGGCTACATAGAGAGCATTACAATTTACTTGCAACAGCTGAAACCAAAGCAATACAGAAGAATACTTACAAAGGCTGTTTACTGCCCCCACCCACCCAAACAAAACCAGACCACTGTGGAGCAGATGTCCAGAAACATCTAATTTACCCCAGGTGCTACAGCTGATTACTCTAGCCCTAAAAATCAGCACTGCTGTCATCATTATTGCTGATCTCATCCTTACAATTTACCAACTGAATCATAAACTTCAGTTCTACTAATACAAAAGTACTCATATAATTCCTATTTAGAAATTTATTCATAGTGATGATGATCATCAGTAAAAAAGCTTTAAGATTATTTTTACCTCAGAGAAGAACGTCACTTCCTAATTGTCAGTGCATCTGCTAAGACCAAGACATCTGTTTCTCAACCTGAAACCTAACTATAGCAGCATTACAAATCTTCCTCAGTTTGGTCTTTTAAACCTGTTTTTCCTCAGATATATGCAACTGATAAATGTAAAGATACCGATATGTAACTTGGAGGCAAAGAATGATAAAATGTTTTAAGTTTTCAATGGAGGATTTTCATATTGGGCCCTTTAGCAACGTAGCTACCATTTGCAGTATTTTACTAGCACATGAGAACTGGAAATTGAAAAAAAAAGTGTACACTAGAAAAGTTTATCTAAGGTTACTTTTGTCAGTATAAAGAGCACATTGAAAGTACTACTGCTAGATAAAAACTCAATCTTTAAAGTTGTTTTGTGAAACTTAGGAACCCAGAGTGCTGAATAGAATTTGGAGTGTGAGATGAAGCAAGCATCAGCAACAGCACTTCTTTATATCCTCTTGCCCGGACTGGCACACCTGTACATTAGGTGTGAACTATAACCTGGACTCCAAACATCTTCTTTGAGGAGTACACTCACAGACAGACACTAGTTTCCTCTGTAGCGCACAAGTATTTGAGTGTCTCATTTAATTCTATTTGAGTTACTACACACTGTGGTATCTGAACACTTCTTGCTCTGCAACTTTGCCTCAATTCAACTACAAATAAGTTCAACTACAAACAACTGCTGTCTTGTGGCAGCAGCTCTCTTCCTCATTCACTTACTACACAGACGTGCTGATCACATAATAAAAAGTGTTTTAAATTTTTTTAAATGCCCTAACGGCTCAAAATTATGAACTATTTGTACCTTTACAGGGGAAAGAAATAAATATGTACATTTGGACATACTTTTGTATGCTCATATGGAATCTCAAGCGAAGGGTGGTAGCAGACAATTGTCTTCAGATCTGATGTCAATGCAAGTTCCACTTTGCTATAGAAATAAAACATTACACACTTAAATATATCCTTGTATGACACAGATGCTGCATTTCTCACTGTATTTGTCCCATCCTCTCTGGTTTCTAGTTAGGCTTCCCACGCAGCAGCACAAAAATACTCAGACTTTGTCTTGGCAACAAACATGAATGAAAATGACTGCTCTTAGCTACTCTTGCTTTTTCACAAACAAAACTGCAAGGGTAGAGGGGCCATCACTACATTTAGAGTAAGTCCTGCATGATTTTTCACAAAGCTGATTTTTTTCAAATACTAACTTCACAATCATTATAAGTTGAAACAGTACTTCAGTTAAAATCATTACATGTATCCAAAACTAGCATATGTATTTGGTACTGGTATATGACAACTTCATGACAGAGAATGCAGGCCTGGAGTAAAAATTACATGAAAAGGACACAGATCAAAGCACATTTAAGTACCAGTTGTAGTCTTCAGGGAGAACAGAGTATGTAGATTTATGGCAAGCATGATACACAGCTCCATCTGCAAAAAGAAAAAAACCAACATGTAAAGAACACTAATGTAAAAAAAAAAACAAACCCAGAGCTGTGCCAAATGTAAGTATGTTTATATTTTCATTCCATTCTAAGACTTAATTAGGGATTATAATCATGTTCAGTTTTAGATTAACAAAACTCAAAAACTGTCTAAATCGAAGTTCACTTTACTACACAGACTTCTAGTACAAAAAATACAGTAGCCCATAGCTACCTAGATACATTTACCTGCCCAATTGTACTATTTCCCTAAGAAAAATCACAGTATGAACAAAATACCTACAGATTTCACCATCAGAACATATTCTTTAGATATGCAAATAACATTGCCTTAGGACTTACAGGGATGATAATAATTTCATTCACAGTACAAATCTGGCTTTTATATTTAATATTACTTTGTCTATAGCTGTAGACAGTGATAAGAGGGGTGGTATTTATAAACTAATTAATAAATTAGAGGAGCGTCATATGTGGACCATGGAAGCTTTAAAAGAAAACAACCAAAATCAAGATATCCTTTAATTATTAGAACACAGAATATCAAACATGATCCTGTCCAAATAAAAATTCACTTCTATGCTTCCACTACTTAGACAGTATAGGAGAGAGGCTCTTCCTGAACAAATACAGGACCTCTACAATTTTGTCACTACTTACTCTGCAGCAGGGCCTGCTTACACCTGGGCCATGCAGTTCTAAGTGATGCAGCCATGGTGAGAGCAGAGAGGAAACCAGTCCTGGGCAAGATGGAACTCAGACAGACACTGTATCACTTTTTTGTGCAGAACACCCTCTGAAAGAAACAAAACAAAAAAACAAAAGAGTTAAATAAATGTTCAGGGTACAAAAGACCAATATCTCAATGATAAATAAAATGTGTAGTATATTCCTCATTATTTGCCAATTGTTTAGGAGCCCTTACTATTTACAATACTTGTACCTGCCTCCTTAATAGTCAAAAGTGGTATAAGACTTTATTTACTGAGAGGTACTCTTTGAAGATACCTCATTAAGGAAAGTTTCCAAGCTTGGGTCTTCTCAGTCTTTCTACATCTAAGTTTTGCATCCTTCCTTCTGCGCACTCCATGTGCTTTTCTTGTCCATGATGTAAATATCAACATCCAGTATAAAAACAGAAGTACTGATAAATAACACTTGCTGTAATTAACAAACTGCCTAGATCTAGTTGATTTCATCCACTTCAAAAGCAATATACCTAAACTCTATGAAACACCATTCAGAACATTAAATATTACCCTGAAAATTTCACAGAAGCAGAAAGACACACGTAAGTATCCTAAAGTTTCCATTGCCTGCAGAAAAAAAAATGCTTCAAAGATAAACTTACAATGATGCTTTAAAAGTAAACAACAAACATAACTGGGGATAGTTTATAGACATAGTTCAAAGCTACTTTGGATTTAGTGCTTAAGAACACCACAACAAGTTTCTACTTCACAACTACAAATAATTACTATTTTTTGCCTATGCAAACACTGCTGAAGTTAGAGAACACTAACACAGCATTAACAAAGCTCATAACTTCCCTTTGAAAGCTCATTAACAAGAGGTGAGAAGAACACAATGGATCTGGGCCACCTTGTCAAAGGACAGGGTTCAGGCACCAGCCTGTTCTAGGCCTCATCTTACGGATCACTGCAGTTTAAATCTAGACATCCCTATCCCTGAGACAGCACACAAGAAACCCTAAAAGGTCTGTCTGCAACAAGCAGGAACATAAAGCCTGACACTTCTATTATTAATATCTATATTTAGCTTAAAAATATATATAATTGATGAATTCACCAAAACAAGAAAAAGTGCCTGTTATAAAACTGGATATGCAGGCTATATAAAAAAAAAATAAAAATCACAGAATGTCTTGGGTTGGAAGTGACTTATAAAGGTCTTCTAGTCCAACCCCCCTACAATAAGCAGGGAAATCCCCAACTAGAACAGATGCTCAGAGCCCCATCAAGCCTCACCTTGAATGTCTCCAGGGATGGGGCCTCCACCTCTCTAGGCAACCTGTTCCAGTTGACCCACCACCCCAATATTACAGAACTTTTTCCTAATGTCCAACCTGAATCTACCCTTCTCTAGTTTAAAACTGCATGAAGCCTTCTCCTACCGTTACATGCCCTTGAGAACAGCTCTTCCCCAGCCCTCCTACGAGTCCCTTCCAGCTACTGGGAAGTCGCTAAAAGGTCTCCCCGGAGCCTTCTCTTCTCCAGGCTGAACCAGCCCAACTCCCCCAGCCTGTCTTCGTGAGAGGTGCTCCAGCCCTCTGCTCCAACAGCTGCACGCAGCGAGTTAACCCCTCGGGGAGTACATAAACTCCCTTTTTCTGGCCCAGACAGCGAGCTGGCAGCTCCCCACGCGAGCCGGGCACGTCCTGACATCACTACAGGAGCACGGCGGGGGAAGGGCGGGGGGA
>NW_009952366.1:5923400-5935077 GCF_000747805.2 Chaetura pelagica | reverse complement strand
GGCGGCCGCCGGCGCCTCCCGACGGCGGGAAACGTTCGTCGCCACAGCCAGGCCCGAACGGCCCTGCGGGGAAGCACCGCTTGGTTACACCCTTGCGGGAATGGGTGACCTGAACGAGCAGGCACACCCACAGCAAGGTGAGTAACGGTTTGTGTTCCCTGTTTCCCCACTGGGCACTGGGCGGTCCCGGTCCATCCCACGCTGCTCATTATCCCGTAAGTTTCCCGCCCCTGTTTACACGTTCCAATCTAGCAGGTTACTTTTTACCTTTTACGGTATAATTCCGACCTTTCTTGCCCCCTCGGCTGCCTTCCCAGTCACCAAAACGCTCTGCAGCTACTCGTGTCGTCCTGCCCCGAGGAGCAGGACAGAGGGGGCTTTGCTGGGCCTCATCCTGGCCGTGAATCCTGCCCCACGTTCGGGTCCCCCAGACGGAGCCCAATTCACTCCCTCCGTTTCCTGGAGCGTGAACCACCCCAGGTGTCACTGGAATGTGCAGATCTCTCACTTCTCTCAAACAAACTACTACATTCCTAACACCAGGGTATATATATATATAATACATATATACACACCAACCCAACAATATGCTTCTAAGACTAGGATGCAAAAACAACACTACATTCCATTTCTAACACTGACACAGCCCCAGCACCTGAACTGGAGCAACCAGGAAGGGCACCTGAACGCCCCTGATGTGGAAGGGGGGTGGTTTAAGTCACTCGGGTTTCATTTGCTGCTACGTGGCTCAAGTCATCTTTGTACAGACAACAAGTAAAACTGCAGAACGATGGAGGTAATGGATGGAAAGGCTTTTCTCCTGCCGTGGTTTCCCTCTGGAGTGTGTTTTTGTGGTGTTTTTTTTCCTGCAGGAATGGAGCAGCACTGCAGCAAAAGATGGTGTGAGATTTGCATGCCCTTCGTATTGTGTGTCAGGGAGTTTCAGTATTTCTACCAGGAAAAAGACAGAATCCAGGCACACACAGGCAGACAAAACAGGAAATTATTGGCATGTATTTTGTCCTCAAACAACAATAATTGGGACTTCTGAGGCTAGGCCTGTGTTTGGTTGATTTTTTGGGGTATGAATTATAACAATGTGTGTTTTCACCTGTTGCTGCTCCACATAAGGAAACATTTAAGAATACAGCCAACTGCTGAAAAGGGGGGATTTCTGACAGGTAGCATGCAGTCACTTGCCTGGAATTCAGCACGGGTATAGGGATTAAAAATGGTATTTCATGGAAGCTGCCCTGGGATCTCTAATGATCCCAAGAGGTCAGGCTTTCCGTTTTACATCTTAGTGAAAAGGTAATAACAGTGCGATGCCAGCTCCCGTTGTACCATTACATGGATTCAGTTCTTTCTAGGAAGAAGAATCGCCAGATACCCACCACCTCTTATAGCCTGGGAGGTGTTTTCTGGTGGCTGGGGACCCCCCTGAAATCCCACAGGCCCACACGTGGGCTTAGGGCCCACAAGGTGAGAACTTGAGAAAGCCTTTTCATGCACCGCATTATCTGTGACATCCAATTCCCGCGGCGGCAACAAACCCTGAGGCGCTACAAAACACCACGGGCCGGGCGGGTCCTGGGGAGAACGGGCGGAGCCCTGCCACTCGTCCCGCTCCCGATGTTCCTTGGCGATCCCTGTGCTGAGTGGGGGTCGGAGGGCAGCCGGCTGGGATAATTCGGCGTCGGGAGCAGGAGCTGAAGCAGGGGAAGAAGGCTCGAAGTCCCCGCGCCGGGCAGCAGCGCACCTGTCCTCCCCAGGGACGTGGCACCGTGTTGTATCAGCTGAAGAATAACCCCTCTAATCCTATAATTGAAGGGACAAGCTTGTGATCACAGCCTGCTTGCTTTCCAGGTTAAGTGTAACCTTCGGAGGACCTGTAATACCCCTTCACCAGGAAAGCCTGGGCTTTGTGTACGTGAAATATTTGGGTATTTTAAGGCATGCAGAAAACTCACTGGAGTGCCCCAGGCACACTGCTGCTCAGGGACTGCTTGCTTTGCTTCTTTCAGAGGCCAAATCATGAAGTGTTTCAAAGGCAATGTTATATTTACACAACATTGATAAAAGACAAGAAGTAGAGACAAAAATCAATTATCTAACCTGTTTTAGTAACTGAGATGGCTCCAGCACCATAGGCTCTCTCACGCCCAAGAAGCATCTCTTAAGTCACACCAGCCAACTGTGTCTCAGTTTCTTTTACAGAATTACTCTTTTGAAGAGTCTTGGATAATGTCACCTGGAAAGGTTGCAGCCTCTTCCAGATATACTCAATTACATCTTTTCTGGTTGTTAGGTGCAGTACAATGATTTCATGCAGTCATCAGTGGAAGTCTCACTATTTCAGCAATGTCTAACTTTGTTCTGTAGTGGCAGAGTTGTAGTTAAAGTGATAGCTTCCAGAAATCAGGAGTCAAGAGCTGATGGTTCCTATTAGCAGTGGCAAAGATGTCTTTTTGAATGTTTTTCCTGACAGTGGAAGACGGAAGACATCCATTCTGGGCCTTCTTGCAATATTGGGTTCAGTAGGCCATAAAGAGAGTAGGCAGAGATGGGCCAAAATGTTTTACATACTACTTGGGGAGATGTAACCAAGCTTGGAGATCACATCTCCACTACAATAGCCCTCCAAGTCTGTGGAGATCAGCTCTCTCCATCATTTTCATCAAATTTCTACAAGCAGCTACAGAGGGGTCTGATCTGGGCTCCAGCACCAAACAGAAGCAACACAGTTCTATGTAGCTTCTACTGTGTGTCAGGTCACCGTCCCCACCCATGAGGGCAGCCTTTGGATGAGGAACAGCCTTTTGAAGCTGTACACAAATAAGATAGTGGTTATACTGATAGGCAAAGAAAATGTGGAGCATTTTAAGCTCAAGGACAGTATGGACAAAAATAAACAAATGGTTATAAACTATCTGACACAAGTGTGGTCTGGGAATGAAAAGCAAGGAGTGAAACTGTATTTAAGGAGTGAGCATCAGGAATAACTTGTCCATAGGCATAATGGGGACAAACAGAGTTACTTCAAAGTGACTCTTGCTGGATATGTGAAAAGAGCAGATTATGACAAGAGGGGAACTGCTGCCCAGGATCCTTGCCTTTCTCCTGGACAGCTGCAGTGTGACAGACCTGCATGTGAATGCAGCTTGCTACAGTCCCTAGGCACAGAGCACTGCTGTGTGCACTATGTGTATGTGTTTGTGTGTGAACCTGTGCCACATAAGGCCTTGTTCTAGTTTCCTAGGAAGTATTAAGTAACATTAAGGCTTCTCCAACTTATTCTGAAGGTGCTGACAACTTAGTTGTCATAGCTTCTTTAAAAGATTGCCTAAACTCAGTGATGATGATGACTGTGGTTGACGCCTCTGAGTCTTAGATGCCTTCTCAAAAGGATATTGTTCATCCATGCAGGAGACAAAAATCTATTGCTTTTCAGTAGAAACCTTGAAATTAACTCCAGAGCTGGAGGTGACTCCGAATTGCACTTGCTTCTTTCTCTTGTGTAAGACACTTTGTTGTGTTTTTTTTTTTAACTTCTCTTTATATTGAGAAGCATCTGTTAGAAAAAGTAATTTTTAAGACCTTACCACTAGGTCCTTAGAAAATTGCCTTCTCTATAAAAATTACTAGATCTTGATATGCTTTAGTATATTAATAATCATGTCAAGACAAGCCTTCTGTAATGCTCCTGCGTTGCTGCTTCCTATATCAATTTATTTACTTTTATCAAGACAATTTTTTTACTCTTTAATGCCATCTCCATTTTTCTGAGCATTGTTGTTGAACCTGAGTCAAACGGTGACAACCACATACAGACACACACTCCCAGGTAAGTGCTCTCTGTCTCCTTAGACACAAGTTTGAGAAAGTAGTGTTTCTGATGTTACTGATGAGTGTGACCAACAAGTCTTGTAACGGTGGGATTTTATAAGCTGGTGGTATTCAGTTGTTAACAGCTAAGGAGCTAATTCATCAACAAGATTGTAAAGAACAGATCTTGAATTTGAAGTGTTTTGTTTTTTAAGAAATGTTGCACCACATGCCAATTAGTACTGCTTGCTTTAAATTATTGTATATATATTTATTTTTTTTTTCTACATAGAAACTGATACATAGCTCTCTGGAGGGGATTTTCTGATTCCAGGCAGGAGGGCAGCCACCAGGAGGATTACTGGTGTCTGTTGCCTAGTGCTACCACATATTTAGTCTTCTCATTCACATCACTGCAATGGAATATCACTTGCAAGGTTCATCAGAAGTTGTTAGCCATCTTCTATCCCTGGTATAAACTCATTGGGAACACTTGACAGCCTTCTGGAATCTTGACTCACAAAGCAGCCATAACTAGATTTTTCAGATTCCCTGATTTCATACCCTCATCGCATAATTATTTTTAAGTTAGAGGTAACCTGTGGCTATTTCTGTAATGATTTTATTCAGGAAATGCATGCTTTTAAAACCTCATTGTAACGGCAAGTCTTGTCACTTAAATCCTGGTTCTAAAAGGTTGCAACTGAATGTGTTGCAAAACTTCATTTCTATTTTTTAAAAAAACTAAACCATATTCTCTCTTATGCTTCTGGACTATTTTTAGACATTTTCCATAAAAAGATTTTTTAGGAGACAGAAGATGAGGTCTACCCCCTCCCTGACACATAATGTTCTGCAAGTCTATTCTTAGAAGCGTGTTCTGATGGATTACAACTTTCTGGTAGGGAGATGGGAATTGCTTACAGACAGCTCAGAAGCGTGACTACACACTTCTGCAAGATGTCTGGAGATGGGCTTATTAATAACTGCCAACAGCCTTGCTTGCTTCAGCAGGTTGTAGACAGAGAAGAGCTGGCCAGTCTGTATTGGCTCAGCAGAGAGGAGGTTGTTCTCACCCTTGACTGTGGAGATACTGTGGAGGTCCTAATGGAGATGAGTTGCAGGCCTCTGGGACTTCATGTCTTGGAAAACCTGGAAAATTTTGTTTCTAGGTTGCTCCCTTGCTGAAGAAAAAACATCACCTATTCTTATTGAAATAGTCGGTTACAAACTTCTCCAGGAAACATTCTAACTGATAAAGCAGTTTCCCTATAGCTAGGCATCAAATGCAGTGTAGTGATGAGGGCAGGACTGTGTTGGTTGGCTCTTTTTTATAAATCTGAGCTGGCATCTGGATTGGCATGGGTTTCATGTAAGCAGTTGTGCACACACGTGTACACAAACATTCCCTTGTGGGAAATGGAAAATTGGGACCTGGCTCTTCTAACACTTTTGCTGGTGCAGCATATTTAGGCAATTGTTTCTTAGAAAAACAATTCAGGCTGCTTGTTAGCAAACTGAATATTATAACTTCTTTTTTTTTTTTTTTTTCATAGAAGCCAATGTTCCAGAATCTTCCACAAATGAGCATTTGGTTTCCTTTGTTTCCTTTAAGCCTGGAGTAGAAAAGGCACTATGCAATCAAACCTAGAAGTGGAACTGAATTTGTGAACAGATGGGTTTGTTTTATTGCAAAGGTTGTGTTTCAACAATGGAGATGGATGAGCCTTCAGCTCCTGAAATAATGCATCTTAATCTTTATGAGGTTATTCTAGAAATTTAGGACACAAATTTCTAATGAGACATTGTCATTTATTTATGGTCATTATTCTCAAATCTTCTCAAGTTATGCTCTAGCCAAGCAGATTTCTGTGTTTAAGTCAATGTGTAAACACCCAGAGTAAACACGAACAGTAATGTCAATAGGCAACCTTCATTCTTTAACAGACCTCCCCCCTCCCATCTCATCACTGGTCCACACAGTTACTTGTAAGAAGTGAAGCTGCAACTGTAAACAACAGATGACAAAACTTAAGTGTCTGTAGTGGTCATATGTGGCCTAAATAATATGTTCCTGCTTTTTTTTTTAAGTAAGCAATATTATGCCTCTATTCAAGCAGTCACTTAATGAAAAAAAAACAAACAGGTCATCTGCTGCAGCAAAGGCACCTACTCAAAGCATCCCATTCTGATGTCCAAAGTTGTTAAAACATGTAACTGATGGGGTTTTTTTCTTATCTTGGAACAGTTTAATGCAATGTTGCCAGTTAAGATCACTGAGAAATTGTCCATTACAGTTAGTGCTAAGTGATAAACATTGCACTTCTGTGCCTCAGTTTCCCCATTTGTACATAGACGTCATACCAACTCTTGTAAAATACTCTGGGAATTACTGAAGAACATTTTTAACAAAAAATCTAGATATTACTGTGAGAATTTATTCTGTATGTGTACATACATACACCTGTTTTTTGCTGTTGAACAGGCTTTCTACAATACTTGACTAAAGTATGAAGAGGCTTTTATGCAAAATAAAGAATCTGGCATTTGAAAATGGAGTTGTAATTGCAGTAAGACTTATAACATTGCAAAGATGGGTAGAAGGAGGAAGTAAGATTAGTCAGCTGCAGGCTCAGCTAGCCTGGACGCACCCACTCAATGAGTAACTCAGTGACAGCAAAAGCTGTCATAGAAAGATGGTCAGCAGCTGTGTGGAATTGTTCTGGGAGTATTAGTTGCATAATGGCAATTATTTGATTACTTTTTCTGCCTACAGGGACATCATAGAACAATTTGTTGGTGAATAAGGTGGTTGCTTAACTTTGTTTTCAGAACCACTTTAATCACAGCAATGGCGCAATGGTCATGGATTTGTGGGAGGAGGATCATGCTCTCCATCCTGGCCTTCACATCAGTGCAGCAGGACAAGATCAACTCATCCCCTGTCACTGCTGCTGGAAGGGGTAATCCTACAGATGCCACACCTCACTCTGTCTCCTACCTCTTCTCTTGTGCCAGCTCTGATGCTTCAGTGAGCTGTTCAGAAAAGTAACTCAACCAAAAAACCCACTGCATATCCCAAGAGATATGCAGCAATGGGAGGAGTGGACCAGGAATATAGGACAGAGTTCAGGGAAAGGGAAGAAGAGCTCAGCGTTGCCTGCAGCTTCTCTGAAAGAATAAGGCACATCTGAAGTTTGGTTAATAACTCATGGATACTACAGGGGGCAATTTCAGTCCCACTTCTCTCACTTCCCTTTTGTCATCTCTGGTGCTTGCTAGACCCCACTATAATCCAAATCAATTCACTAGGCCAGCAGAAAACCAGATTAAGTGGCTGTTTTTCTGCCAAGTTAGTACATGGAATCAGCTCTGCAGATTCTGACAAGCCCTAGGAGTGAACAGTGGGGGAAAAGCTGTGCGTGAGGAAGGGGAGTAGAAGAAGTGAAATGGGAAGGGGAAGTAAGAAGCCCTCTTTTTGACAAATTGACTCAGCTGTCTGGTATAACTTGACCTCAAATATATGGCTTCACGCTATCCCTAACTATGCAGTGAAATATAAACAGCCCCCTTCTCACAGGCTCAGGTAACAGGTTCCTGTCTCCCTTCTTTTACCAGACCTACACTACTGCGTGGCTGCCTGTGGTTCACATCAGCTCTCTGCTTCAGGTTTTTGATCAGCTCGTCTTCTGTGATACCATGTGTGCTGAGGGAGCAGGGGTGTGTGGCAAAGGAGGAAGGCAGCAGCCCTTTGTAGCAGCAATACAAATACAAAGTGGCGTAACCCTGACAGGAAACTGTACCCTAAATAACCACTGTGGAAGCAGCCCTCGGTGGAGCTGGGCTGCAGGAATCAACTCTGATTTACAGGTGACTTCAGTTTCTGCAGGTGGCATCAGTCTTACTGCACACTGTATCTCAGGTTTTCTTTGAAGTGCAAATACAAATATTGCTTTATAAAAGCCAACCAAGAGGAACTGTAGTGTGACAAGATCACTTTTCTAAAATGAACCTGCATTTTCAGGTGCTCTAAACTCAGAAGCAAATCATCAATGAGCAGCAAAGCTGGCACTGCTCCCTTGGGGTAGGTGAGCCAGGACCCAAGGGCACCCCAAGGTGAGCTGAGCAGTGACCCCACCAATAGGGTGCAGCCCTACAGTGCCAGAGGCAGATAAGCTGAGCAGGGTGGTTACTGCAATGGGTCCTGTCGTCCAGGGATCATAAGGCAAGACATGGAAATAGGCCAGGTCTAAGGCTGGACCAGGAGTCCCTGACACTCAGGTAGGCACAGCTAAGGTAGCTCAGGAAGGGCTGAACATGCAGGCCTGTCAGAGGGTGAGGGTGGAGGCCTCTGTTCAGGCTATCACAGCAATCTGTCCTAATTATGGTCTGTTTGTGCACTCAGCACCTTGACACAAAGCTGTGGAGCCAGAATAGCATCTAACAAAACCTTTACTGATCCAAGGGCAGTTCAACCATCCAGACTCCTGTCTTGAACTATTTATCAGCATGTCTGACAAAATTAAGGCATGTAATAGTCCCAGATTTCCTCACATTCTGCCTAAGATCCAGGGTTTCTTTGCAGATATTTAAGGGAGAAAACAATTAGAAATCACCAGTGCGATAAGATTCAACTACAGGCAGTGATTCTAATGATAAAAATCTCAATGTAATGGAAATAAAACAGTCAATCTAAATGACTGCCAAGGAGCATCTTTATCTTTCAATCTAGCAAAAGAAGAAGACCAGATTGAGAGAGAGAGAAGGCAGCTGCCTAAATGAGGGTGCATGTAACGCTTTGGAAATCTCATTTTTCAGATCTACTTTTTTTTTTTTTCTTTCTCCTTTTTTCTGCTCCTCTCTCATGCCCTTTTAGAAACTTTTACATTTCTTTAGGTGGCTTTAATGGTATTGTTATCCTTGGCTTTGAAAAACTGTATGGATAACGGCTCCCTGTTCCATACTGCTCAAAAGATAGAATCTGGCAGAGAAGAATAGACACATTTTAGTGATAACCTTGAACTCCAGAGCAGGAGTGCTGAAGTACTATTCTACCCAGGAAAGCAGAAAGCAGAGCTGTACTGGGCTGGATCACTTGTGATGCTTCTCCAAGGATGCCTTCCCAGAGTCATGCCAAGCAGAGGATGCACACACATAGCGGTGCTGGTTGTGGCCAAGAACCTACTTATGGTGACAATAATGGCCAAGTGGAAAATCCTGAAGGACAGGGGTGGTCACTGGAAGGTCATCAGGTTGGAAAAACACCTGGAAGATGCAAGAACCTCCATGGGGTGTGGCTAGCTTGATGAGACAAAGCTCCCCTGGAGCTTACATGTCTTGTTCCAGCTCTGATTCAGAGGACTAAATGTCCTCCTTCAGGAATTTCAGAATGCTATAGAAGAAGGACAGTTTTTACTGTAGGTTCTCCTGGAGGATATCCCTTGGTACAGAAGGAGTGCAGAAGGAAATAAATGAAGTCTAAAGCCAGTATCCTGGAGTAGCCAGTTTGGATGGCTTTTCTAGCACCTATATGGATACTTGGGGATCTCTGCAGCAGTCCCTGGAAGAGCTGGAATGACTTAGGGGTACAACCTAAACCTTTGTAGATAGGACAACAGGAAACAGTGTTTTTATTCACTGCCATCTCCTGAGCAAGTGGATGTCAAAAGCCTTTTCCTAAGAGGAGCTAGAAGGAGAGGTGTCATGAAAACTGCAGCTTACCCAGGATGTGACAGGTGACTTGTTGAGCAATGAAAACTATCAAAACATAATAGCTTGCCAGATAGACTTGCTGCAGCTTCATCCTGAAGCAAGATTTGGGACACTGAATGAAACATTAATGAGTATTTGTTTGAGCCAGCTCTGATCCACTTTGTTGTTGCCCCATGCAGACATGGGGCAAGGTTCACAGAGCAGAAGTTCCAGCACTTTCAAGAAACTGAGTGGCTTTTAACTCACATTGAGCCTAAAAGCATCTTTTGGTCCACGTGGTTTTCCACTTTTGCCAGTATTTTAATGATCAGTATTCCAGGAGAAGCAAAGTTTGCTGTAATCCCATTTCTCAAACACAATTAGATTCTCCATCTGCATGCTGCCCAGCAGTAAGCAGTTATTTATACACCAGTCAGCACCCCAATGTGGTCATTGCTAGATTTTACTTCATTTATACCAGCCTCATGGCTCTTGTAAAATTTCTTGCAATGTAAGCTTCATTGCCAGAGATCTGAGTTCTAGAAACAGGCACTAAATACAGCCTCAGAATTCTTCCAATTGAACAAGGACTGCTTGAGAGCAGTTTTAGTATCACATGGGTTCTAAACCCTCTCTATAAGCTCAAGCCTGAGGTTTACATTTGCCCATACAAAGAGTATCTTGAATACCCTACTTTCCATACAGAGTATTTGTTCCTGCAGAACGGTGGGAAGTGGTGCTACTGTCACTTGGTAGAGGTTTCACATCTCTGTGTGTGATCTCAACTAAATGAAAAAAACCCAACACCTTGAAACCCAAACCCAAAAGCAACCAAGTAATAAATCACTGAGACTGCTGCCATCAGCAGACCAGCATCTCGCCTTTTTAGATTAGATGGTAAGTTCTGTCAAGGTGCCGAGCATGCAAAAGTATCTTCTTGGTCTTATTTAGTAGGAGCAACAGTTTGTAATAATAAATTAAAAAGAAAAATCCATGATTAATGAGTAGTTCTGTGTGTAACTAGCACGACTGGATTAGGCTGAAGGACCGCATCTAAACATGGCTATTTCACATGCTAATGTATGCAAATGAACCCACCAGTCTCCACTGCCGAATAAGGGGGTGTTATCGACAAATGCTTTAAGCCCCAATTCTGTAAACTTGTTTTCATGCACTTCTCTTGATGTGTGTCGCTTCCATGTTGACTTGGCTGACTTCAGAGAAACTTGCACCCAGAAAGCTGGAGGGTGGTATTGAGTGCTTCAAGGGCTGAGGCTTGTACACAAGAGTTCACAGAGATTAGGGGTTGTCAAGAACTGACAAGAAATTTGGAATTCCCGGTGTAGTCAACAGATTGGGATATCAAATAGTTGTGCCTGTTAGTTGCCTGCTATAGTGCCAATGGATTAAGGGAAAAGGGTTGAGAAAGAAAACTAGATAAGTTATTGGGAAATAGTGTGGGGAGGGTGAAGGAAGGAGGCATACCACTCTCCTGACACATGCTCCGTGTTATTATGAACATTATGTAATATAAATGCTTAGATTTTTGGATATAGCATGTTTGCAGTGTCTGTGATAGGAGTGTTTCAGTGATTACACAATGCAAATTTTTCAGTGTCAGAGATCTTTCAATTCTACCAGAGCATCCAGGAATTATGTAGATCATCTCGACATCCTGTTTTTTTAAACCAGGAGAAACCATTTGTCAGGGAATCGTGTATGCAGGGTCCTATTCCTCGCTGCACTGCCGGCCTGCTTGGTATCCTGTGGCAATTGCTTCATCTTCCTGTGCTTTTATTTCCCACCAACAGTGATGAGTGGTACTAGATGCATGACTACTATGCAGCTGTAGCAGTGTCCTACCCGTGTGATGATTGTAATGTAAGTTGTACAATACTTCACTTCCAGCTGAAAGAAGGCTGTTCACTAGCCAGGTTTTATTCAGACAAAGATGCTCTGAGTTGTCTCTCTGACAGGCCCAGTGCCACTCACACTGCCCCAACCAGGAAGTGGCACAGGTTGTACCACTGCGGTGCACAAACCACGCTGACCAAACCCTAATCCCGCCGGGTTCACCGATGACCACCACACACTTACTACGAACGGGCTTCTGCCTTCACAGGCAGCCGGTGCCCATCAGGGAGGCGGCCCCTCAACCGGA
>NW_009952366.1:5869930-5922199 GCF_000747805.2 Chaetura pelagica | reverse complement strand
GGTTCAGCTTTGATTTTCATTTAGCAGCCTTTGTAAGGGCTCTCAGCTTTGGGATACTTTCACCTGACCCTCCGAGTGCGATTTCTGCGTAAGACTTGAACGATTTGGAGTCGCTCAGTAGAAGCAAGGATAGCTGTATTGCAGTGCCCAGGAGTATTTTCTGTGTCTTGGTCCATGGATGTTTGTGCTGGTTTGCTGTCTGCTACTTGGTTTGCAGTGATGTGAACTGAAGCCCTCACATGGGTGATCACTCCGTTTGCAGAAGTTCCGAAGTGATTTCAGTTGAGGTTCGTTCGCCCTCATAGAAAATAACAGCACCCTTAATACCAAATTAAGTGAATGAATATCACAAATAATTTGTGACACTGAAGCTTTCTTGGTAGTGCATGCAATATTGGCAACCATTGTAAAACATGTGAGTGTAGAATATATTAAATAGCGGATGAAAAACAAAATGGGATGTTCTTTAAACACTCAAGGTATCTGACAGGTGATAGAGGAGATGAGGTAAAAATAAGGTAGGAGTAGCTTTTATCTTGTGTGAAACAGTCTACTCTATGGTTACTGCTCAGAATTGTAAGCAGTAAAAACAATGAAGACAAACCCTACAGAATGATTTTGACACTTACCCAGCTGCCTTAGTGCACAGCATGCAAAGCTGAATATGTTTCAGGTGTGAGAGGGAGCACTGATTCATAATACAGTGGAGCTGGTATTCATCACAGAGATGTAATAGAATCTCAGTCATGAGGCTGATCTCTGTGTTACATTTTTTAATAGCTCTTGGCAGTTCCCTTGAACACAGCCAATAAGCAAACCCAGTTGTAAGCCAGTGCATAGGTTTCCTTCTTAGCCCCTTTGTGGGTTTTTTTCCCCCCACACTTTTCTGGAAAAAAGCCAGGAACAATTCAAACGACTGTCTTTAAAGATGTGTGATGGCATGGAAATCTTCCCTCTTCTCCTGAAGAGAGGATGTGGAGGGCAGCAGAAGAGAGACCTAGAAACTCCACATTGCCTCTGGAGGGTCCACCTTAGAGTATTTGGGATTATTACCTATTAAAGGGTGGTGTCTATAGTGTGTTTTGTGTTTTCGTATATGCATTATAAGATGTCTGCAGCCAGTCTAGAGCTTTTAAATCTTGGATTGGTTGTGCTAGATGACCAGTTCTTCATCCCCTGTGCTGTGCATGCATGAGGTTGCCAGTCGGACATATGGTCCAGGACTTGAATCTCACTAGTTACTACAGCCTCAAAAACATGTGGAGTTGTATTCTGAATTATCATAGCTGCAAAAGGTGCAGGCCTACAAATGTGCCTGCTTGAGTCTTTAGGAGTTTTGAGTGAGAGTTGCTTTAACCTCTTCTATCCTGCTAATCTTGATGTTGGAGTTAATTTCCTATTGCTGGTTTCCTTAGATGGAGGGTAGTAAGTGAATTCTGCTGCTAGTGAAAATCTGAAACATTAAGAAAGGAAAAGGATGAGAGAGATACAAGGAAGAGCTACAGAATGGTGAAATAATTTTAGTAACAAGAATATCTAATTTTCTTTATGCATAGTAGTAAATTTGATAAATACATGGCTTAGGTTGCTGTTAGAAAAATAATTTCTTCCTTTATTCCAGCATGCTCCCTTTGTGTTGACATCTGAGGGAGACTGTCAATGGCTGATTTGGGATAGGAGTGCATATTTGGATTGGAGTGAGTATGGAATCTAGCTAACTGCTCAAAATGCAGTTGGTATTCCTCATCTTGACCGACTGCTAGCAGATGGCCTGGCTCTCAGGTTGACTAGCTGCCCTGTGCTCCTCAGCCTGCTTCTTTGCTGTGTGCAGACTGTCATCTAGCCCAGTAGGAAAGCAGTAGCTTGTCTCAGTAAAAAGCTCTATTTATATTTCCAGTACTTTCCCCAAATTCAGTTAAAAAGTGATGATATAGATACTGCAAAGCAGTTACTGAAGATACAGAATTACTGCTGGTTTGCTGTCCACAAATTACTTGGAAACACAGGTTTTAAACAGACTAGGGGAAATGATGTGGAAGCTCAAGAGATGACTTGCTTTGGAGTTAAAACATAGTGTTAGCACATCACAAATGGTGCATAGAAAATTGTTTTTGCATCTTTAAAGGGATAATCAGAATTAGAAAACTTGTTATGTTATGATTAGAGGAAAGAGATTTTTTTTATTTCTTCAGCTGTCCAAAAAGCAGGAATCCTCTGAGAATCACCTTGACAAGAAGATATTAATGTAAGATAAAGTAAAATTGTGATACAGCACACATCTATGTGTATTTTTCATGCTGCAAACTTTTTCCTATTGTACAGTATTAAAAAATGAGCCTTTGCAATATACAGAATAAGCCTTGTGGGTTTTTTACTTTCAAACACTTACTACATCAGTTTTCTCCAGTGTTGCAAAGTCACGTAGCTCCAGTCGAGTAAGGAATTGAATTGCATCTGATTTTGTTTTTTGGCTGACTTTCAAACTGCCTCATTGCTGTGTCAAGTGCAGTTGGTGTATCTGAATGGGATAGGCAGTGCTGCCTCATGTCATCTTTTCAGATGTTTTTTTTTCTGCTGTTTGCACTGCTGCAGTGATCTCATAATTCGTAATTTGATGTCCAGGTCTATGTGTTGACTATGTAGCCAGTTGTTAGTGGTACTTCTGTTAACAGTTACTGCAGCTGTTCATATTGTGAAGTAGCCATCTGAAGCTGTATCTGAGACTCCTTCCATTTTTATTTTTATTGATGAATTTATCAGTGTTCAATGACTGAGGTTTTTTCTTTCCTCCCCACTTGGTAGTGTGGTTGCTATATTCCTTCCTTGCTGTTTCCTGTGGGAAGCTGTTTCCATGTTGCTGCCAATGTACACCTGCTTGCAGTATTTTTTGAGAATCTGGGTAATGTTTGGACTGCTGACTTAGCATTTTATAAATCAGCAAATAATACCTCAAAATGTAGAACTTCTGGGTGTTTCTGTGGAGGCTCTCATGGTGAGTGCTGATAGGCACCTTCAGCATTCTGTATTAGAAGCATAATCACCTTTATTTTTTTCTTTATCAGTTTTTTAGTCTGCAGCATCTGAAATTTTCTAGAGGTTCTTAAACAGTATTACTGGCAGCCAACTTGAAAGTTTCTTACTTTGCTGTGGAATTATGGGCTTCTGGGGCATGGACATCTGACTCCACATAAAAAATTTACATTGTCATTACTTCTTGATTTCTCTGACAATTCAAGCCACTTTTTGATTTTATGGATAAAAAAGAATTAAACAATAACTTTTAGTGGTATTTTGCATTTTGTTGGATGTTGATTAGGCCCAGAAGACATTACTTCTGGACAGTACTGTTCCTTGGAATTTGTCAGAGAAGCTGTATATTTCGTCATTATAGTGTCTTTTTGCCCTTTGTATGTTGCTTGAATCTTGTGGATAACTTCAAATTGACAGAACGGTGAAAATGTTGGGAATTTTCAGAGGGTGTTTTAGTACTTTTTTCTTAAAACCATGTTCCCTGCCTGCCCAAGTGTAGGAAGGTAATACATACACTGCTTTGTGACCTTCACTGAATGGTTTTGCCAGGCAACTAGCATAGCATAGGCTGGTGGTGGTAATGGGAGAGGTGTATAGGCAGGTATTAGAATCTGTCTTGCCAAACCTGCGGGTTCCTTCTGGAGGCATTGGAGGGAGGCTGAGAAGGTTCAGGCCCATAGGATATCAAAACTTTCAAGTTAGACTGTGGTGCCAGCTTTAAAAGGAAAAAAAAATGGAATCTTAATAAAACATTGTGCATCTGGGAAAATATAACCCAGGAGTGCACCACAGACTGGGATTCACCTGGCAGGAGAGCAGTTCTGTGGGAAGGGACCTGGGGGTCCTGGTATACTACAAGCTCAGTATGAGTGAACAGTGCTGCAATGGCAAAGAAACCCAAGAGGATGCTGGGCTGCATCAACAAGGACATCACCAGCAGAGATAAAGAAGTCTGTTCTACTCAGCACTTGTCAGACCACACCTGGAGCATTGTGTTCAGTTTTGGTCCCTGCTCTGCAAAAAGGATGTGGAGAGGCTGGAGAGGGTCCAGAGAAGGGCCACAAGGATGATCAAAGAGCTGGGAAGCCTGACACATGAGGAAAGGTTGAGAGAACTAGGTTTGTTCAACCTGGAGAAAAGAAGCCTTAGGGGAGACCTCAACACCGTGTTCCAGTATTAAAGGGTGGCTACAGAGAAGATGGAGATTTGCTGTTTACAGGGAGTCACATAGAAAAGGCGAGGGGTAGTGGATGCAAGTTATTCCTGGCGAGATCCTGACTGGACATCAGAATAAAATTTTTCACTTTGAAAAGAGTGGGACATGGAATAATTTCCCCAAGGAAGTGGTGAATTCCCCAGCACCAGACACTTTAAAGACTCTCCTTGACAAGGTGCTGGGTCATTGCATCAAAACTGTGTTCCTACCTAGAAAGGTTGGACTGGATGATCCTTGAGGTCCCTTCCAAGCTGGCATTCTGTGATCTTGAAGAGCACATGGATAACTTTCCACAGACTTGTCCTTGAAGAAGTTTTCAGTCGACACTAGGGAATAAAAACTGAGATAACAATACAAAATAATGCAACTGGAGGCAAAAATCTTGTTTGGGCCACCTTCTTCTATAAGACTTGAGTAACTTTGAGGTACAAATCTGTAGTACATCAAGCTTTCTAAGTACTGATGCACTGATGTACTGATACCACTTTGCACAGAGTTGTTTTATATCGTACTCGTCATGTTTACACTGGTTTCAATGCAGCACTAATATTTGAGTAACACGTATTTATAGTTAGATGTGACTGGTGGGTTAATAGCGAGAAACAAATGCAAATTTTGCCATAGATGACATTTGGACAGAAGCTCGGTATGAAGCATTGCTTGCTCTGATCATAGTTTGATAGTTGACTCCATACTGTATATTCATGCAAGGCTCTAATGCAAACGTGCTCCATCAGTGTAACTGCAGGAATGGCTTACACTATTAGCTTAGTGAATTTAGTTATGCCTCACGTTACTACAGCGAGAGATGCACCATGAAAAGCTTGATCTGTGCTAGTACACAGATAATCCTCTAGGAATTTGCATAGGAACTTGGCCTCACAGTTGTAAAATCCTGTAATCTGCTGTGGAAGATTTGAGAATGGGGTCATGCTTGAGAGTGATGCTGACCTTAAAAATACCCCTCTTCATATTACCATAATTTGGCAACATGAGTGAGTACATTATATTTTTTGGTGTGTTGTTTTTGTTTTTTTTCCTTTTTTTTCCTCTCTCCTTGGGAAGGTATTGTTACCTGGAGTAAATTTGTCCTTCATCTCACTGTCTGTGACTTCGCAGTGGTTAATTTATTTTTTTTTTTTGTGGTGAGGGAACTGGAGAACCAGAAGTGTGTAGGGGAAGATTGTGACCAATCCAGAACTCAGGTTCTTGCTTTAGCAGAGCTTTAGTTTCAAGTTGCTGGACAGTTGCCCATAGATTACTAGTTAATGGTTTCTAAATCTACTGTTCCCCTATTATTTTTTATAGTCAGTGCCTTTGACATGTTGACACTCAGAATTTTCTTTCTTTTTTTTTTTTAAGTCGATGCAGTCAGGTATGGTCTAGTCTAGGAACCTGTGGAGTGGTGGATACATTACTGTTCAGAAATATTAGCCCAGTAATGAGTCCAGAAAGTGGAGGCATGTGGGATGCTGACACCAAGGGATTATATGGCAAGAGAGAGAAGAATGTAGAGGTCAGCTACTGGAAGCCTCAAGTGCAGTCTTCTATTTATGATTGTTGACCTTTGCTTTGCAGTGTAATGGGCTTTATTGCTATTTCTTTTTTTTTTTCCTAAAAGGCAGATACTATTTTCAGAAGCTCCTGTGTAGTTGTTTTACAGTGATACGATTTTAACCTAAACATTCTGAAATCTCTTTGACAGCATAACATCTGCTTATTTTCAATAATGCTGGTTATAGCCAGTTCTTTACATAGTTGCAGCTAATCATTTGATAGACCCTCGAAGAATTTGTGCCAAAATGTAATGTACTGTTATAACAAGTTTAATTTACTGTTGATGTTTTTCTGAGGCAGCTCTAGCACTATATGCAAAAGACACTTGACTGATGAGCTTCACTTTCTCCTGCTGCCTCCCCCTCAAAAATGAAAGCAAAAACATGCATGCAGTTTTGCTTCTGGAGTGCAATTTACTAGTTCTTGGTGAAGATCAATGTGATCTTGCCCCACTTCTACAGAACAGGAAAGGCTCATCATTTGACAAGTAATTGTGTGTGTGCCAATATGCTGCTTTTAAGTTTCACAGTATGCAGCTAAAACCTTTAGTTTCTATTTCATATCCCAAAATTAATCCAAACTATTAGATGCAGTTGGAGGATAATGGCACTGGTAGGTGACAAGGGTTTCCTGCAATCAGAATAAAAATACGAAACAGATGTACACTATGTGTAGTCTGAATTGAAATGCTGAAGTTGGTGTTTTACTTCTGTGGTTTTTACAGGTAGCCAGCGCAATATGGAAAAGTTACCACCTAGTTAAGTTAGTTTAACCAGAAGTTCTCAAGGTGATTAGTCTGTGGTTCATGCCGAGCAGCCTCACTGTTATAAACAGATTTAGCCTGGTGTGTGCTGGCACAAAAATTCTTGTGCTGCTGCAGTAATCTTGGACTGATTTGACTTAGAACTCTGCAGTAAGCCAAATCAGTTGTGATCTCATTTGTTGTTTGACTTTGCAAATGCTTGGGCTACTGAAAGGAAAAGGTTAATGGAATGGTAACTGTACGAATTAGTGTTGCTACTGAGAAGTTAGGGATTTCCATTTGGGCAAACCCTTTAGTTTGTGAGGGAAGGAAAAAGTAGAGATAGTTAGAGCTCTGAGTGAAATTGATCAGGAGGAACTTGGAACCAGACTGAAACGGTGAGAAGAAAAGCAATTTGACTCAGTTGTAAACTCAGCAACTGAAGCAAATGAAGAATGAGAGAAAGGACTTGTGCTGATTTTTAGTTATTGAGAATAGAACTTTGATGTGACTTTTTTTGGTTTTAATTATTTTTTTCTTTTTGCTTTTAGTAGTGAATTTTCATATGCATTATAAATCTTTGTGGAGCACTTGGCAGCAAATGTCTGGTCTCTCCTAGGAAGCAAATCTTGAGACTGATGAGCTATCAGTTAAAGATACCTCTTTTTCCCCCTTTGCCCCCCCATTACATCTTCTACATAAATTGCTATGTGTGGTACCCTCCAAATGATAAGTGTTACAATTTCAACTAGAGCTGAAAAGGGAGCCAGTGGCTTTCATTTTATGTCTGTTACCTCATTTTGAAAAACTCTTTAATATGCAATATTATCTCCAGGGTCTGAAACTGTCTAACACCTCCTCTCTAAAAGTGCTTCTGGATACAGTAGTTCAAACACATTTTGGATTAAAAGTTACTTTGTGATTTATGCTGTAGTGGGTTGAACGTTGCCAGAGGCCCACCCAACCACTGTGTCGCTCTCCAGGCAGGGGAAGAAAACAAGGTGGAAAAACTCATGGGTCAAGATCACTTAATGATTACTAACATGGACAAAACCGACTCGGCTTTGGGAAAATTAATTAATGTATTGCCAAGTAAAATAGCAAAATGGATGGTGAGGAACAAAGACAAAATTTAAACAACACCTTTGTTCCCATTTTTCCACACTCAACTTCAGTCCTTCACTCCCAACTCTTCTACCTCCCCTGTCCCCTGAGGTTGCAGGGGCATGGGGACTGGGAATTTGTTGTCAGTTCATAGCAGCTCCTCATGCCTTCCCTGTGCTCCAGCATGGTCCGATCTGTGGGCTGCAGTCTGGATGTCTGCTCTGTTGTGGTCCTCTGCTACAGGGAATTTCTGCTCTGGTGCCTGGAGCATCTCCTCACCCTCCTTGTTGGATCTTGAAGTTCACATTAGTTTTGCTCACACTTCCCCCCCCACCCCAGGCTCCCCATTCTCTCTGTGTGATGCTTTCTGTCCTTTCTCAAATACATTTTCCCGGATGTGCCACCAGCCTTGGCTGATGGGCTCAGCTGTGCCCTGTGGCAAGTCTGTTGGAGCGGGCTGTGTCTGGCACAGGCAGCCCCTTGCCTCTTGCACAGAGGCCACTCTTGGAGCCCTCCTGCTGCAAACACCTTGATGTGTACACCTTGTATATATGCTAGATGATTATGCAGTGAAATTAGGCCATACTGAACACAAGTTTTATGTCCAAAAGAAGTGAGGCAAGCTGTATTTCTTTTAATCTGAGTGCCTCTTCTATCAATAACTTTCTTTTAGGACATACTGGGACTATTCATGCAGCTTTACATCCTATTGTTCCTTTTATAAATGGCCAAGGCCATGTAAGAAGTTTGGATGGTAGCCAGTTGTTTGGAGACCTTTGCTTGTAGCACTTGTGGAAGAAATCTCTATCAAGATGTTTAGGTTTCAGTAATTCATATGGGTGGAAGATGCTTTTACCCACAGCCAGTGCCAGCTATTCATCAGTTTCTGTTGGAAGTTACTTTGCTAGGTGGCAGCAGTTTGTATGCTGTCAGTCAACGTTTTTTTGGGTTAATGATCTAGTTAAGACAGCCTACCTCACTTTCCCAAATTGAATTGGGAATGCTGACAAGGTTTACTTTCTCAGTAGCTTTGCAGGATGGTGACTCTAGCAAGGGGGCAGCAATAAGCACTAGGAGTTGAGCTTTGAACTGTAATTCCTGTTGCAGATTGTTTTATTAAGACAAAAATACTCATCCATCATCTGTCTTCCCATATCTGTTCAGAATAAAACCACCTAGGGTTAGCTGAACTCATAAACAAAGGTAGATGGTGGATGTTACCTAACTTTTTTCACTGTCTGAAGCAGATTAGAGAGCTTTTGCCTCGCCTTGGCCTAATACAATTGTAGAGGTATAACCTTTGTTTTAGGAGGTGGTGCTGAAGGTAAATTAGTTGACTACTACATAGAGAACTGAGTAGTAAATGTGCTGCTGAAAAATAGAAGGGAAGAATCATTCCCCTGAGACTTTGCATAAAGGCGTGATATTGTGCAATTTTAAATATTTAACAGCTCTAAGACCTGCAATATTTTCTCTTTGCATAAGAGGCCTTATTAATGTTTTCTGTTTTGAAGTTTCAGAATTTTGTCATGGTTATGTTGACTTCTGAGAGTCTTAATGATAGCTCTTGCTTTTTTAAGGTACTAGCATAAAGCTTCTAGCCATAAGGATGTTTTTCTGTAGTCTCTATAAAAGGTTCTAGATAACTGTTTATAACAAGTAAGAAGATACTCTGTTTTTGGTGTTTAGGACTATTATAGATGGATGAAGTTCACCATCTGTTACTGAGATTAGCCCTGTTGCTAGTTGAGCTTCTTCCTTTGGACTGAAGATGTAGCCTCTGCGTTTCCTTTTTAGGGTGATTACAGGGTAGTAATTTGTTATGCTAGTATCTCAATGTGAGTAATGCTGCAGTCTCAACTCTTCAAACCCCCCTTTCCCCAAAAGGAGCAGTCTGTTCTCCCCTCCTTCCAACAGCATATGTTTGCACCCTCCTTTTTGTTGGCACAGCTGTTTGTATGGACATGTGGTGAGCTGCATCAGAGACTCTTCTCTTGCATGATTTTTTTTTTTTTCCCCCTTCCAGATCAGCTACATGCTGTGTTTCACCATGAGGTCGAGAGACAGCTATGCAGGCAAAGCTGAAGGTGTAGAATAGGCTGGAGTGCACGGCAGCACAGCTTTTTTCTTCCTTTCCCTAGTGGCTGCTAATTTATCAGCTTAAAGTGTTCAGGCTTGGTAAGGTGTTGGGATTTCTCTAAGCTTCTTTTTTTTTCTAATGGATTTTATGAATTTTACCGGGTGATTTCACAGCTGATATTAAAAGACTCAGGAGAGCAGAAGACCATGTTAGATTTTGTCAAAAAATATATTCCATCAATTGTAACGTCTCACTAAAGACTACTGTATTTAAATTGTGGATTACTATGCAGGTTTTTTTACTAATTGAAGCTAACTGTATAGCAGTAATATTGAACATGAAATAAGAAAACTGGGATGTCAGGAAATTGAGTGTGCGGGCAGTTGAATTTCTAAGCAAAGCAAATTTGGCTCAAGACATGGAACTTGGATTTCTTCTTTGAGCTAGTTTGTGCTGATTTAGCAAGCAAGCTAATTCTAGTGGCCTTCATACAATAGCCTAAAGTTCCCATATTTTGTAGGTGCTAAACATTGATTGGTTCTTTTAACCACACCCCTCGGCAGACGTTGTGAAATTTGTGGTGATTAACTATTGTCATAGTACAAGGAATGGAATTGCAATTATTTTTCGAAGCAAAGAATATAATATGTCTTTCTAAAAAGCCACAAAATAGCTTTAAAAATTGTCTAATCCTGTTCAACAGTTTCTTCCTTCACTACTGGAGTGGTCTCTTTCAGACAGGTGAAGCTTTAGAGGTCTCAGCTGCACTTGAAAGTTCAGTTGCAGGGTCTGTGCTATGTAAGAAATAATGCTTGGTTGTGGGGTTTTTTTGCAAATACTTGTATATGAGAGTTTTCTGTTAATAGTTATTTGCCAATATGCCACTGTTTGATCCTGTGTTAGTCTCTTGATAGCAAATAAGAGTTTTGAAGAAGGTTTTTGATTTCCAAAAATGCAGCATACAGAAATATTTTCTTGGTTGTTTTAACTGAAGCCTTGGCAGCTTGGTGCTTTTTATAAACACTTCAGCAAGAATGGAAGTTATTAAAATAGTATATTTCTACTTAATTCCTTTCCTATATGCTTGTTCATATCTTCTTGAGCTCTAGCAATTGAATTTCGTGCATGTCTATATGGAAGCATCTTCTGCATTGTTCTGTTCACTTTCTTTAAGAAGGGCCCCGTCTTGTTCTGGGTGTATGAACCAGGAGAATCCAGGTTGTTACGTCTGCTTTTCAGTAACTTTCTTTTCTTTCTATTGAAAGCAGGATAACCAAGAAAAAGCTCAAAGAATGAAACACCCCTCCTGCAAATTGATCTCTCATATTTGTATGGCTTCTCTCAGTCTTGGCAACTCAAAAATCCTCATTGCCACCTCCTGCTCTGTTATCTTCTAAAGATCACAGCATGCTCTCTCCTTGTGGCTTTTTGTCCTCACATGTTACTGTAAAAACAGGTTGAGGGTTTCTTCCCCCTTGGGTATGATTAGTTTTCCATTTAACATCTTCATAGAAGAATAGCTATGCTGAATGTCAGCTACACCATCTGTCCCATCCACATCATCTGTCACTCTACTTCTGGCCACCTGTGTTAATAAGAAAAGCTTTACTTTACTCGTCAAAAAACCTTCAACACTTCTGTGTTTTTTTACTGCTTAATTAAAAATAAGAGGTATAATTGTGGGAGGCATAACCAGTTGTGAATGACAGTGTTGTCGGTTTTGGGTTTGTTTTTTGTTTGGGGTATTTTAATGTACTGACTAGAATGTCTTTTCTTTTTGGGTTTATTAATTTTCTTTACCGAATGGAAATTATTAAATTAACTTGAAATTGAGGAGAGTAAAAGCAGGAGCGAGAAGAAATCTCAGTCTAAAAACACTGCACAGTGTGACAAATTAGAAATAACTGCCTATGGCAGAAAGGGTACTTATGTCTTAGAGCTCAAAATATGTTCTGAAATCTGTATGCTAGAGGAAATGGAAATTTGTATTCCTAGGAAGACAAAATTGACTGCTCTATTAAAAACATCTATTGTGAGCAGTAGAACTGCAAAATCTCATTTTCTGTGAATTTGTTTTTTTTTCCTCTAGCATGTTAATATTTGGGTGTCCCAGCTCTTTTTATCCTTTTTGGCAGGGCTTTTTGCTAGGCAACAGTAGTACATACTTGGTTGGAATAAAGTGGCCAAGCAGTGTGTAATATCAGTGGTTTTCGTGTCTTTCTCTTCAGTAGCACTGAGCTTGCTTTCTGTCTTAGCCACTGACAGATTACAGAACATACAGAAAAGTTGAAATTGGACAATGGGTTCAAAGGCAGTTTTGGGGAGAAAGAGGGAAGTAACAGATTGCACAAAACTTACTTCCTCAGCTAAAAAAGTGCTAGAAGGATTTTGCCTAAAAAGATACTGGTAAGTAAAGTATTGCATTTGCTTGATCTTCCTGGTTAGTTAAAAAAAAATATATGGGAAGTTAAAAGTTTAATTAGAAGCTATTTATTAATTTTAACATGTTTGAGAAACAGCTTTTCATGAGATAACCATCCTCTGGGGAAAGTAATATAAAATTACAAAAGAAGATCAACATGTAGTTAAATGTTTATTTCCATGTGTGTAGATGGAGTCTACATCTCGTGACTCTTCTGTGGATGACTTACACTTTGGGTTTTTTTAAGTGTACATTTAAAAAAAAATGTTCAAGCAGTTCAGCTTCCTTACCTGGTGTGTAGAGTTGCCCTGTATACTTTTTTTTTCTGAAATATGACAAATAATGACAAATGGTGAATCAAATTTATTTTAGTATCAAAATGTCTTTAATTGGTCATCTTATTGTAAAATGTGGATGTCAAGTCCCTGATGCCACCTTGAAACTGGACCTACTTGTATGTTTAAGCATTTTATATGCTCAGACCTAAAAATGTATCTTTTTGATTAATTTCTCCCATTCTGTTCCTTTTCCATAGTTTCCCCCTAAGTCTATTTAAGGTATTATAAATTTCTTCCTAATATTAAGATATTATACATTTCTTCTTAATTGAAGGGCAAAAGCTTTATTTACTGTCAAAACCTACTAGGTGGTTTTGATGTACAAACATTTAACTTTCTTTTAATGGCATCTTTCGTGTGTTTTTCATTGACTGACAAGCTTGTTTGTGTTACACTGTTTTAAAAAGATGCCTTTTCTGAACCAGCAAAGATGCTTCTCAGCTTTTGCATAAAATGATAAGTGCTGTATGTTCACTGGAGTCACAACCTATCATTGTGTGTGTCAGAAGTTTAGCCTGGTGCTTGCTCTCTCAGCATGAGGACTGCATTGGAGTCTGGTGGATATGAAAGACAAGCATCAAGCAATGCCCTCACAGATTTCTTGCAGGTATTCCTCCTCATCTCTGAAAGCAGCTTCAGTTGTGCCAATAGTGATGAAGCTCTGTGCACAGTGCAGGAATTGAGGTGTGCTTACTTAAAGCATTTTTCATGTAATATTAATATTCCACAGGGAGCCTGGATGGGTTCTGAGTAGCCTCAGCACCAGTGTAGCTGTATGCAGCATAAGTGCTTTTCTTTGCACTCTCATTTTCTTTGGTGTTTTATAGCAAGGTATCTGTATCCACGTGGTGTAGAGTCATAAAAGGCCACCTGCACATGATGACTTACTAGCTGTAGCATAGCCTCTTCTGTATAATGCAGTACCTCCATGAAAAGAATCGTTTTCCTCACACACAGGCCCTCTCATTGTTTATTGACAAATGGTTTTTAATGGCAGAACATGCAGCTCGCAGCCAGGCGTTGCTTCCTCAGTTATGCTGGCAGGTAGAAGTGCTGATGCTGCTGCCAGAGAACTGCTGATTCTGGGTTATTTTAAGCCAGGATTGGCTGCCCAGTATGGTTACAGTCAGCATACTGGCGTAACTAGGGAGACCGTCTGAGGACCTGAGGAACTGAGTGGAGGCTCGGGACTGCTGAGATCAGCCCAGCTATTAAAATGTGTTATACTTAGTTGTTTTTTTTTAAAGTCTTACATTTGAGCATGGCTGTAAGAACCAAATCCCCAGTTTGCCTACTAGCAAGTACCTGGCAAAGTCCAGGTGGTGGCAGCTGTGAAAAAGCTTAAAAATTGTGTCTTTTTGTTAAGTTTTAATCTCTTTTATTTTCAGGTTGGCTCACTGTATTAGTTTGGTCTTGGTGTGGGATTCTGTTCCCTCAGCCAAAAATGTCAAAGTGTAATAAATATATTATTGTTTAGAGGTGAAAATCCAAATTGTCCCATTTACCTGTAGCAGCACTCATACTGAAAACTTGCTGAAATAAATGAAGAATGGTTTATGGGTTTTCAGGGCTCTTCTATAGTTTCTTACTCAGACTTTTATATCACTGAACTAAAGCTTTAAGCATTCCTTGTAACTGCTTCAGAACTACTGTACAAGTAAATTGTCAGCAGAATACAAATTCCGAGTGTGTTATAAATATGTGCATATCATTTAAAATAAAATTTACTTAGATAAATTAACAAAGACAGCTCTTAAGAAGCTTGGATGGCCTTCCAGTAAGGTGTGTAAGTGGCATTGGCAGCTACTCTCTGTGCTGGTAGGTGGGCAATATGGAGTCTCAAGGACCAGATAAACTTGTTTTTTATTTTGTGTATTTACATATTAATAACTTCATTATTATGTTTTGTAGGACCTTGGCCGTTTTGAGATTAATAACTGGATTTTGGCATGAATTACTGTGACTTCACTTCTTTATAATACATACTTGATTATTTTTTGCTAAAGTGAGGTGTCACTGAACTGCATCAACAGCTTTAATCACTTAAATGCTGTGTGAATTTATTTCTACAAAATTCCAGTATTCTAACAGTGCAGTCATGTTTGAAGAATGTGTTAAGCCAAGTAGAGGTAATCTGTCTATTTTGTGCTTGTTGTAGTATTATTGTAGACACACAGAATAAATAGGCTATAAAACAAGAATAGTAAATTGATATTACACCTACAAGTTACATTTTTTCTTCAGTAGAAACAGGATAATTTTACTTTGTGAAAGGCAACACAAAGGTGGTGAAAAAATTTAGCTGCAAGTGGTAAAAACAAGCTAGAGGAAAAGCAGGAAATGGGCTTAAATTACCTGAGGAAATGGGGTTTTAGCAGTACTTCTTGTCCCTGCCTAATGTCCTGTTACCTATTTTGGCCTTGGGTTCTCTTGTTAGAAGGCACAGAATGGTGCTTATTAGACTTGGGAAGTCTGACAGTAAAGGAGAGGAAAAGATATACAGGACTTGGTTAGTCTGTCTGCTCAGTGCATTAGCAGGATGCATGGTCAGAACGTGGGCAGCTCTTAGCTGTGGTCACAGCATGGTGCCTGAGGTTAGGGTTAGTGCTGTGGGTGGATTAAATCAGCAATAAAGAACACAAATCTCTGTAGAATATCAGACTTCCCTAATTTTGCTGCTTACAGAACAACTTGGCTGTCTCCTACTGTTTATTAGAGTGACTTTATACCTAATTATATGTAGGCTGGAAGCAATCACAGCAAAACTTTTAATGCATAAATATGTGTAAATATATAAAACATCCTTAGAAACACATTTAGTGTTGCAGCACAGTGGTACTTTAAATCCTTGAAGTTGTATCTGATTCTAGTGCAAGTGTTTGTCTTAAACTAGTCCAGTCTTGTTCGAGTAAACCCTGAACACTCTGAGTTATTAGCCCCTTTGAATTTCACTTACAGGATTTTCTCTTTAAGGTAGAATGGGAAATGCTTTTGCTGTTTTCATTGTGGTATCCTTTAGAGTGCTTTTAAGTTTAGGGAAAAATTAACAGCTTGGCAGTAATTTAATCAACATTTAAGAAATGTGTTGTGTTGATCTGCCTGAGGAGGCTCTATGGAGGGATCTAGACAGGCTGGATCTATGAGCTGAGGCCAGTGGCATGAGGTTCAATAAGGCCAAATGTTGGGTTCTGCACTTTGGCCACAACAACCCACAGCAGCTCTACAGGCTTGGGGAGGAGTGGCTGGAGAGCTGCTCAGCAGAGAGGGACCTGAAGGTGTTGACTGACAGCTGGCTGAACATGAGCCCACAGTGTGCCCAGGTGGCCAAGAGAGCCAACAGCATCCTGGCCTATATCTGGAATAGGCTGGCCAGCAGGACCAGAGAAGTGATCTTAACCCTGTATTCAGCAGTGGTGAGGCTACACCTTCAGTACTGTGTATAGTTTTGGGCACCTCACTACAGAAAGGACATTGAGCTGCTAGGGCGTATCCAAAGAAGGGCAACAAAACTGATGACGGATTTGGAGAAAACATCTTGTGAGGAGTGGCTGAGGGAGCTGGGCTTGTTTAACCTGGAGAAAAGGAGGCTAAGAGGAGACGTTGTTGCTCTCTACAACTACCTGAAAGGAGGTTGTAAAAAGGTGGGGGTTGGTCTGTTCAATGAAGTTACAAGTGATAGGATGAGGTAATGGCCTTGAGTTGTGCCAGAGGGGGTTTAGATCAATAAGAACAATTTCTCCACTGTAAGTGTTACCAGGTTTTGGAACAGGCTGCCCAGTGCAGTGGAGTCATCATCCCTGGAAGTGTTTGAGTTGTAGAGACATAGTACTTGGGGATATGGTTTAGTTAAGGACTTGTCAGTGTTAGGTTGGCAGTTGGACTCATGATCTTGAAGGTCTTTTCCAACCAAGGTAATTCTGTAATCGCTATCTATTATCTTGAGCTATTGAAGCATAGTTGAGTGATCTGAAAGGAGATGTGGAGATGTGTACCAAATTTACCACATCCTCATTTTCTTTCTGTGGATGTTCTTTGACTTTAAAGTATTTGTTTCTGTGGATGTAGGCAAATAGTTCATTATGAACAGTTGTGGTTATTAAAATAGTTTATACAGGTTGTGTTTGTTACCTTGCCTCCTCTTCTTCTTCTAGGAAACCCAGCGCTTGCTGGCAGAGCCAGTCCCTGGGATAAAAGCAGAGCCAGATGAAAGCAACGCACGTTATTTTCACGTGGTCATTGCAGGTCCACAGGATTCCCCCTTTGAGGGTGGGACATTTAAACTTGAACTATTCCTTCCAGAAGAATATCCAATGGCAGCTCCTAAAGTACGTTTCATGACCAAAATTTATCATCCTAACGTAGACAAGCTGGGAAGAATATGTTTAGATATTTTGAAAGGTAAGTGCTACCTTGTTTTCTTTCTTTGGATCATATTAAGCACAGAAACTCATGAAATCTCTTTTTAGGGTCAGTTTATTTGTTTAAGAATGCCTTTTATATTCTTTAATCTGGGAGATGAACACTTGCTATTTTTGTAGACTGATAAATATGGTGTTTCATACTGCTCTGTCTCTTCAGATAAATGGTCCCCAGCTTTGCAGATTCGTACAGTTCTGCTATCAATCCAGGCTTTGTTAAGTGCTCCCAATCCAGATGATCCACTAGCAAATGATGTAGCTGAGCAATGGAAGACCAATGAAGCCCAAGCCATAGAAACAGGTGATGTATCTTACAGTTTTCCTCCCCCCAGCTTTAGGAAGTAGCTGATTACTAATTGGCTGTGGGATATAAAGCCTGACCTCTAGTTTTATGTCTGCAACTTGCAGAAACAGTTATTGCATACAGGCATAGTCCAAATACCTGCATACAGCCATAATCCAAGTATCAAGTACCCTGAAGTCTTATTTTCATGTCTGTGGGGCTTTCTAGGAGAAAAGCCCTTGATCTGTTATATGTTAAGTTTTTATGTTCCTAAATTGCGAATGTGTCTAATCTGGGGTTGTGGTAAAATATAAATACACAACAGTGCTTTTCCTCCTAAGTTTAAGGATCAGATTATCTGGTTTCAGAAAGTGCATCTCTTCTATACTTGCCTCTGTTGCAGGCTGTAATGGATTGAAAGAATCCCTACACTATGCCTCTTCACTTTTGGATTCACTGCAGTCAGGCCAGTTCTTTAATATACAAAAGTTGACAACTGTTGAAGTTAAAAATCACAGTTGGAATCTCAGAACTGATACATTTTGTATACTTGCAGCAGCAGTATAAAAGTGGCCTTTAAAAATACATATTTAAAGTGATTCTAATAAAGCCTGAAAAATATTTTTTCTTAAATATGTTTCTTTTTCTTTACAGCCAGAGCATGGACTAGGCTATATGCCATGAATAATATTTAAATGCGCTTTGAACATCAAGTGTGCATCACTTCTCCTGTTCTGCCAAGACCTCTTCCTTTTTTGTTTGCATTTAATGGACACAGTCTTAGAAACATTACAGAATAAAAGCCCAGACATCTTCAGTCCTTTGGTGATTAAATGCACATTAGCAAATCTGTGTCTTGTCCTAATTCACTATTGTACCGCATGAGCAGAGGCTAGAAGTATCATCTGGATTGTTGTGAAATTGTTTAAAAGCAGCAGCACATCTCTGCTTTTAATAACTTTTCCCATCATGGTTTAAGTATAAGCACTGTGAATGAAGGTAGGCAGGGTTAGCTGTGGGGCTTTTTGTTTTAAATTTGTGGGCTCCTCTTCCCTTTTTATGGTGATGCTAATTGCATTGGTAAAAGCAGCTAACCAGTTATACTTTAGAATATACCCTCTAGCCCAGTCTAACTTAGATGCTGTAGATGGACAAGCTTCATTGTTTGAACAAAAAATGGGAACATTAAACATCCACCACCTTCACTAATAATGTTGTGAATCTGCTGTCAAGTATAGAAAAATCCCTCCAAGAAAAAGCTTGTGACCATTTTGTATGGCTTGTCTGGAGACTCTCCTGTAAATCTTATGTTTTAGTAAAATATTTTTTGTTATTCTACTTTGCCTTTGTACAGTTTATTTTGCTGTGTTTTCATTTCTCTAATGTGACAATCGTATTTCAAAAAATTGAAATCAGAATTGACAATTTGTCTTCACCAGTCTGACAGATTAAAAAGTAAAGAGGTGGAATTCACAAGATTTTTTTGCTTCTGTTTGCTCACTTTTTTCATTAGCTTGTGTTATGCAGATGACTGTACCTGGCCAATTTAATACGAAATTGCATTTGGAGTGACACTTAGAAACAAGTCTCTGATGTCACGATTGTAACCATAATTTTAGTAATGCATTTTCATGGAAATAACCATAGTTGAGCAGGAGGTTGAGAGCAAATGACAGCACTAATTGTGAGTATCTGCATAACTTTTCTTTGATTGTCATCAGCTTTTAGGCTACATGGTTTTCTAACTTCCTTAATTCCTGCCCTCTATTAACATGAAATACCAGTGTGTAGAACCGTTGTTACAGCCAGCTTCTGTATTGATGTTTGCTTAACCACTTAGAGCTAGGGCCTCATACCACTGGATTTCTCTACTAGCCTTATTAAGCTACTTTCTCGAGTAACTGGTCTGCTTAAGTAGCAATAAAGCTGCTTTATTGGAGGGAATGAAAGTGATTAAAAGCTTCCTTGTTTTTTGTGTATGCATCTTGTCTGGGAGTCTAGCATCTTTTCTGGGAACCTATTTTATTGCATCCCTTCATTTCTTGTATCCCTATTCTCTTCCTTTCCCCAAGCCTTCTCCTTCACAAAGAAAAAAGGCAGAAAAAAGCTTAAAAGCTTTTGGTGAGGCCAACCTGAAGTGTATAAATGACAGCTTAGAGTTGCAGTAGGGAGTGATTTGTCATGCAATTCAGGGGTATGGTTATGTAGTGTATTGGTATTCTTCCTCTTTCACCTCTTGTTACTCTGGTGTCATCTGAAATTTCTATAGAATGTGGTGTATTTATTTTGCTCTTATGTAATATGAAGAATATCATTAAAACTACATTTTTCAACAGACAGTGCTTTCAGTGGTTAGTAGCTGGTATTGTCCCTCAAACTACTTAGTAACATGGTTGAAGCTTGGTTCAGAATTAAACATTTTCACCAGACTGAGCTATGAAAGCCCCCCTGCTTTTAACAGTAGTTTGTGTTTTGAATGTAAACCAAAGTCGAGTTCAGGGCTTGTAACAAACTATTTGTTTATCTGAGTGGGAAAGCACCATTAACCCTCCTTCTCCTTACAAATGAGCATGTGCTTGGATTTAGCTGGCAGGCATCCCCGTGTGCCACCAACAGGGGCAGCTCTTGTGTCAGGCAGCTGAGAACGTGAGCTTGTGCAGTAGACCCTGGATTCACTTCACCTCCCTCTTCAAGCTTTACCTCACACTTTCCTTGGCTCCTTCCAAGGACGAGTGGCACCCCCAGAGGACAGTCAGACCCACCTAAGCACTCCCTTTGAAAGTGACTTTACCTTCCCTTGGTAGAGAAATGGAACTTGAGCTGGCACTTGTGCAACTTCAAACTAGGTGGTGATAAGTCCAGACCCAGGTCATTTAGCAGATGGCTTGGTGCCTGTACATCCAGGGCTTAAAACTCATCTAGAGGTGGCAGCTAATAGGAGGTGGTAATTAAAACATATTCTTGATGAAGTATTGTTAATACATTAATAGAAAAAAAATCTTCTGCCCCCATTTGTTAGTGACTGAATAAAATGGATTTTAGAACTGTTTCAGTACAAAGTATGTGCCTGGGTTCTTTGAACTGTCTCAATAAATTTAAGGTTTAATTAATAAGTCCACACTGTTTGAGTTTGAACATACGAGTCCGTAGTGATGGTATATCTGAAGTTAATGGTGTAAAAGGAAAGGTAAAATACTGTATTTTAAAACACCTTAGAGTAATTTCAAATGGTAGTTGTAGTGAAGGAAGCTTCAAATGGACTTCCTGAAAACTAAAATGTGTTTGTTGTGGGGTCTATTCAGGCATATTTTAATAATTTAAAAAGTGTTTATTTATATTTTAAACCTGATTTAAGAGCCCTGTGAATTTAATTCTGTCTTATGTTGGGGAATGTGTGAAACTTTCAAACTAAAATTTTTAAAGCCAGTTAGATATAACTTTTCCCTTAGTTAAGGAGGTGTATATTCACAGCCATTTTCTGAAACTGAGTAACTGAGTTACATTAGTTTATGTCTACCATTACAGCTGGTTAGCAAAAGCAGCTATTTTTTAAGGAGTGCTAGTTCTATTTCCATTTTAAGTGGATGTCCACTGGATAAATTTATAATAATTTTTACAATAAATGGGTTTCCTCTAGCATAGCTAGTGCTATGTGTCAAAAGTCCTGAAATCCTGAGCAAGAGTGGTGGAAATTGCATTTTTGTACCTTACGTTTCTGGAGAGTAATTGTGTAGCTGCTGAGCTTGGGTTATCACATGGACTCTACAATCCCACTTGGGCAGTTTCCTTTAGATCAACAGGAGGATTTAGAAGGCTTTTATTTTTGCATAACCATTCAGCAGTGGTCTGTTAATGTGCAGCCATGTTCTGTCATGGGTGTGAAGTGTATTATCACCAGGAACTGATGGAAGAGGTTTTTTTGTATCTTAGTTGACTTTAGTCTAAAACAAGTGAAATGTTGCTTCTATAGCTTTCAAGAAAGTGTATTTCCAACACATCGAGATTATTGTGAAACATCTTAATGGACTAGTATCATAAAACATTGTGACATCTCAATTTATGTACATTCCTTCTTGGGATTATTTTTTTTATTATTAGGGTTAAAGTAAAATGTCTGGTAGGTTTTGTCAATAACATGTCTTGACTGTAATGTAATATGACACTGAAATAAAAGGAAGAGTGATTCTTCATTACATAGATACTGAGCTTCATTTAACTGCAGTGGGTTGCCATTAGTGTGCAATACTATTAGTGTGCAAAACTGTAAGTTTTACAGTTCTTAACATCTGTTAAAACGGAAGATAAGCATCAATGACTTCTCTCATAATGCACTTCCCAGTTGCTGCGGCTTTTATTTCTTTTCCTCTCATTATGGGGAGAAAAGAGCAAAACCTCTGTCCTGAAGCCATCAGAGGGGACTGCTCTGGTACACAAGCTCAGAGGATGTTTGTTAGTTTGCCTGCTTATGTTTAAATTTGTTTTAGTACAAGACTTTGATACTTAAATGCACAGATTGGACAATTTCTAGTGCAATCAAATTGATAGATGCGTTCAGCTTTGCTAAACCATGGTAATGTTACAAGTATGGCATGAAGTTAATAATTTCATACAATGTATTGCAATCTTTCCTATCAAAGTGTGAAGGAAGATTTTAAAACAAGTTGTTTTAAAGCAATTGTTACGGGGCATCAAAATACATTAGAAGAGTGGCATCAAGCAGTGTAACTGACTTATCTGTATTTGGTTTTGAGAACTCCCCTCAACACTCGCAGTGAGGGTTACCTGTGGGCAAGTAGTCTACTCTTTGCCTAGAGGGCAGAAAACTAAGGATGAAACTGCTCTGACTGGGAAGGTGGTGGTGGAAGCTGTCAGCTGAACACTACCTACTGGATGAGCTGTGATGGGAAAGGGAATTATACCCTAAGAGGACTCATCTGGGTAGCTCAGTTTGTTGCAACAGAGTTGTCACCTCTGACCACTCCATCACTGAGGCACTCAATACCAAAGAATCCTCCTCAAGTTCAGGAGCACTTGGAGGTACAGTACCTGCTATTTCTGTATGCCATGCCTGATGAACCTTCCCAGATAAAGACATTGATGCAAGTGTGGCATGTAACAGAAAGGTTTTTTAAAATTGTATTTATTTTAAAGAAGAAAAATATAACTTATTTCACATGGGAAACCCATCTCTGACTGGAATACTTGTTGCAAAATTGTTTCAGATACTGTTGAAGGATGGGCTCTTGCCTTCAGAGCTGCTGTGAAGGAGTATTTTTGGTTCAGGCCTAATCTGCACCTTCCTGCTTGACATGTACCTAAGTTCAGGTGTCCCTGGCTGCTGTGGACAGGCTTGCAAGGTCAGATATAAATGTGAAAGATTTAATGTATCCTTTTCAGTTGTTGCTTGCTGTAGCAGGCAAGCTCCTCTCAGCCTGAACACCTGCAGTGCCTTCAGCAGTACAGCTGCAGTGGTTTTCTCATCAGCTCCTCATTACAGTTAACACTGGAGGCTTAGGATGGGTACTGGTAAATGGATGGAGGGGTGTCTGTGGTCTTATGCCCCGTGCACAATGATCAGAGGCAGACTAATCTCTAAAAGAATAAAACAGAATAAAGTGATTCAAATGGCATTTTTCCTTTGGTGGCTTACAGTGGCTTTCCTTCAGTGGTTGTGGATGTTTGCCTGCCATATACAAAGACAGCTAGGGGCATGCCCAGAGAACAGGAGAGAAGGAAGTTTTTAGGATAACTAGGTAGTTGAATGGCATCAAAAAAGTCCCTTAGGACAAGACTCCATCTGGATGTAACAGGTGCCTGGCCACAGGTAAGCCAATGCCAGGGTAAGTGCAGGAGGTGATGGTCTTTGGCCACTGCTATATGTTGCTGCATGAGCCTCTGCATACTCTCTGTCCATTGGAATTGGTGGTAGTGGATACTGAGGGAAAGCTACAGAGCAGTGCTACCACTGAGAGCTGCTGAGAGTTTGGTGTGGTGCCACCAGGCAAACAGCTGTTGATTGTACAGCAGGTTCACTCAGTGATCTCTAGCCTTCTCAAACTAGCTCTTTGAAAAGCATTTCCTGCATACTTAGGGACATAACATTGCCTGAGAGCATTGTTCTGCATGGTGCTTAGCCCATACCCTTCAAGACTGCCAGAAGCTGGGACATGTCCATAGCTGCTGAGTTTGCAGGTTTAAGGTGACACCATGTGTGGAGCATTGTCCTACTGTGGACACAGTGTTGGCTTCATCACTTGAACTGAGCATGCAGTGCCTACCTTTATGCCATGGCAGTACTGAGAGCAGAACAGTGATGAAAGTAAGAGTAGGTTTAAAAAAACCCCATGCAAATACATTCAGCTTCAAGCTTGAAGATTCTCATTTTTATCAGTCTTGAAGAAGTAAATTGTTTAATCATTTCACCTTTCCCTCTTTGTGTTGTGCTTTGACACACATTGTGTGTTCTGATGTCATGTGATGTGTGGGAGACAGATACTTTGATAGAAGCCAGAAATGTTGATAGAAGTCAGACACAGCTATGGTAGAGCTCTTAAATCTGAAAAGGGATGTGTGGTATCTGTACATGTGGGAAGTCAGACAGGGGAACAGACTAGTTGCTTACTGTCACAACAATGTGGAAGGAAGCAGATTTGAAAATCAACAAAGCAAGAGGAGGTAGGTCTGCAGCAGCAGGCTGAGCTCTGGCAGTGCTCCCCAAGCTGAGGTGGGTGTTGGGGACAGCTGTGTTCTAAGGGGAGAGGTATGTGTGCAGTGTCAAGTTCAAGAAAAAGAACTCCATTCCTTGGAACAGCACAAAGAAATACCAGCTGGGGAGAAGCCTAAGCCATAAAGTACAGTTCACAGGAGGGCAGTGGAGGAAAATACTTACTGTCCTGTTACAAACTCCTGGGCACTGTTGAAAATGAGGCACTGGGCTAGATGGACCTTTGGCCTGATCTGATGCAGCTGTGCTCAGTTATTGTAGAGCTGTCAAGGTATGAAGGTAATGAAGTAGAGAGTTAGAAATCTCACTGGTGGGGGTAACAGTTACATGGGAGAGCCATACAGGGAGCGAGGGCAGCCATGCTGTGATAAGCTCTTCAGCAGGCTATTCCACAGCACTCCTTGAAGCTAGTGTGCAAGAATGAGGCAAGAAGTTCATTTTTAGATGTGACTGAACACTCTTGCACAAACTTCTTTTGCAGAATTTGTGATGGAATGACTACATCATCCACAGGACTAATTTTGATTTTATTCTGGTATTTCTCAAATATAAAAAGTCAAAATTCTTACATCAATCTTTAAAGAAAATCCATGCAAGCAGGTCAAAATGTTTACAACTTAATTTGCCCTCCCCTCCCCCAACCCCTTCCCTTCAGTTTTCACTTCACAAACCATGTTGGTAAGTAAACCAAGTGTTTGCCTCTAAGTTTTGGTGGTTTTCTTTTTTTTTTTTTTTTTAACAGCACATTGTTAACAGACCATTGCTAGGCTAAGATTTTTCACTTCACCAATCTCTGTGCAATAGCTCAGTCTCTCTTGTGGTGTTTAAAAGCCCATCTGTTTCACTTTGTTCTAGCTTCACAGGATTTTAAACTTTAAGGCTATTTCTGTTTGGTACCTGCATAATCTAATGCTAATCTCAAAACCCAAGAGCCAGAAAAAGCAGCAGTACAAACTAGGCTTTTTCAAAATTGCAGATAAGAGCCTGTCTCTTCCCTTTCTTCTCTGGAGAACCAAATGTGGATAAACTGTACAGAACTTAAGCCATGAGAAAAATCCCAAATCTGCTCTGTATGAAATAAGTTTGGCCCCACCCAAGAGAGAAGCATGTAAAATCAAAATGCTTCTACATTTCAATTTATAGGTAGTGGGGAAAAAAAAAGACAAACTTTAGCCTTCCTAATCTGATTTTTACACAGACCCTTTCTGTTGAGATTTAGTGTCACATTTCATGAGGACTGAAGTCATGCCACTGCCTCTTTACAGGTATGGGGTTTTTTTCCCCATTGCGTAACTTAAGTGTTTCCCATTAACAATTCAGAGAACACTTATCTGTGAAAGAGAGTAGAAGTCGAACTAAGCAACAGAGCTTCATTCTGAAGGTTGCATAGAGACTGAAGAGATTTATACAACAACTGCTGTTTAGGAAAAAAAAAAGAAAATCTCTCTGGCACTACTGAACAGCTCAAATGTGTGTGACCAAAAAATAACCAAAATATTTATAGGCAATCAACTCTGAGTTTGTTAGCAACAGCAATACTGTACATTTTTACATTATTATCAAATACATAATTCAAGAGTTACAAAATAAGATCATGCATTACCACTAAATCTCATACAAGCTTGGATTGGTTTCATTCCAAGAATCTGAAATGGAGACAGAAGCATTTTTATTAATAAAAACCTCAAACTCTGGATTCTTGTTTTAGCTTTCACAGATCCTACATAATCTTGTTACAAGAAAGCCTGTACATGTTTGTTCAATTTAAAGTGTTAAAATGACTACTGAACAAAAAGAGCAATGTGACCAAACATAGTTAAATTATTCACTCTTTAAAGGCAGCTTTAGAGCCAGAGGTACCCTTACACACTGTGGGCATGATTTCTACAAAGATTAGATTCCTTTTAGCATGCTCAACACCTTGCTCTGTTTTGCCTGGCAAAGCAATGCTTTTGACAGACCATTCAGTTTAAAGAAGTGATCTGAGCAAATGGTGTCACAATCTCCATTAGGTTCAGTGTAAAGTATGCATACATGTGTTCACTACTGGAATATCAACACTCCTTCCCTAGCTTTGTCCACCATGAGTGAAAGGATAAGCTGTTGGCAATACTTACACCTTTTAGGTGCATTTGAATAGAGCTGTGTTCTTTCCAGTTCTGGAAGTGCCCTGGAATAGGACATCCAGGGATGGAAAAGTAGCATCCTACCCAACATTTCAGAAATCCTCAGGTTTGTGGCTCATGCCTCTTGTCAGTAGTATTTAAGCCTCTTCATAGAGAGCAGCATCAAGAGATCAGATCATCTGTCTCCCTAGTTTCAATGCATTTACATATGGCACAAGATTGGTTTTCTAAGGAGTAACTTACGGCAACATTTTTTCCTAAAAAAGTGTAACAGCACAAAAAAGTTTAATTTATAGCAGCATTTTACACAATTTGTGTTAAAAAAGTAGAAGTTAACCATTTGTGTATTGAGTAACAAAAGGTTTAAATTACATTTATTTTCCATTTTACACTCACTATTTACTAGTCAGACTATTTACAAAGGTTCAAATGTTGTGTAAGAGAATGAGCTTTACCCAGAATAAACTTCACATGTGAGGTAATGGTCTACCACAACCTGTTTTGGCTGACTATAGAGGAGGTACAGTTGGGTTTAGATCCTACAAAAATTCAGAATTAGGATGTTGATGTGAATTAGGTTGTGTTCTCATAGAAGAAACCATACACATACATACAGAGAGAGGGAGAGTATTCCTAGAGTAAAAACATTAAGACCAACAGTGGATTTAGTTTTCATCTTTTTGGCTGGAAAAAAAAGGAGAAAATAATTAAGAACACAAAAGTTGTAAGCTGTGCCTCATTTATTCCAGCTAAGTTTTATCAAGAGGACAGCTTTTACTTCAAGAAGCTAAAGCAATTGGTGTTAAAAGAACAACTAACTTAAAATTGTGGCTTTCAGCACACCCTGTGAACAAGGCAAAGCAGTATTATTTCTCCAGTAGTCTAAGTATCAACCCACCTGTCTCTGAGCCCAGGAGGTACCACTAGTAGGCTCCTGCAGGGGAAGACACCTCAACACGTGCTTGCTAACAGACACCTCTCATGTAAGGGTGCCCCTTGGGTAAGGCTTACTTTCCTCTACATGTTTCTGAATGACAACAGACTGCAGAACACTACACAAGATGCTTCTCACTGAAGTTCAGAAGTTTTTTGGGACTTCCAGCATATTTACACTGTGAACAACACACATCAAAATACTAAAAGGAAAAAAGTAGGGTGAGAGGAGTCCACAATGCTTCTTGTAGAAGTCTTCTGACAGTTCATCAGCTGACCATGTAATGAAACAAAGATTCGAGTGGATAGTTTTGGTAGCTGCAGGACAAGGTTCTGTTCTTGCTTTAGTTATACATTAGGTGAAGACTGCATAGGACAAGGCAACCTTTTGGCTGAGTCAAGCAGTGCTTAGTGTCTCAATGGGCCAGATGTGGTTTAGTGCTTTATTGTAGTCACACTTAATGCCTTCAACATGCCCATTTAACCAAATGGTGCCCTCTTAACATCTGAGCTCTTCATCTGCAGATAAGGGTTTAGTAAAAGACTATCTGCTCAAGCTTTTTTTCTAAGCAAGTACTCTTGTAGAACTACTGACTAAACCAGACAAATCTTAAATAAGCTGAACACCACTGAGATGCATGTTTTATTTTAGCGGATATGGAAATTTATATACTCAAATTTCTTTCTTTTAAAAAAATGGCCTAGTAAGGCAATTAAAAAAACCCCATATATGGCTTTGGTTTGCTGAAATACTATTTTACATTGTTAAAAAGGAAAAACACATTCAAATAAATTTGACATTATGACACGTTCACATATTTCACTTAGAATTGACAGTTATACAGATGCCTACATGTGATCACAGATGTCTCCCCTTGTGACATGAATAAAAAGGTAATCCAAATGTTTATCTCACAGTAGAGGGCAACCCAGAAGTCTGTGCAGAAGTGACATATAAGGAGTTATTATCTGGAAGAGGGGGAACGACAGAGTTTCCATTAGTGGGTGAACAGCTCAGTTTCAGTTTTTCCAAGTACTCTGCATGGACAGGCTTGTGACACTGCAGGACCTTGATTGCATCTTCTACTTTAAACCATTCTCTTTTCCTTCCTGAATGAGTATAATCCACAAAGAAAGAGAGTTACAAACTTGTAACAGTAACATTTGTTGATATCTGAACACTCACTTTTCCTAATTTCTTTTAATTTAGAAGTTCAAGTTCACAGGCAAAAGAGAGTGAAAAGACACTGAAAAAGCTGATGAATACAAGAGATTCACTGAAGCTCACTTGAAATGAAATTTCTAAGAAAGCCTTTCAAGATAACTGTTGAAGCAGATACTGGACATTAGAATAGACGACTGTTCATATGCTCCAAAAGCCAGACCTAGTCCTTAAAAAAAGGATATTATTAAAATGACTTAACACTGCCTTCCTACATTGCCATGCCTAGCACAAAACCAGCCTGAAGAACAAGCATGCATGCATGAAGCTGAAGAACAGCTTGGCCTGATTCAGAAAGCAGCATTCCATACTCAAAACATCCATGTAGAGCTACTCAGGTTAGCTTTAAATTTTAAAAAAATAATATACCTTATATCAGAGAGATTTACTAAGATAAGTTTTCAAACTCAAAACAGCCCTAAGACCATCTTTCTTAGCCAAGTAAGTCCTTTAAAATTAGAGGCCTCTGAAAATACCTGTAGTCAGGGTCAATGGTAGTATTGTTAAATGTGGGTGGAATCCCCACAGCTTTGTAGTATCAGAAGGAAAATATTCTCCCTCCATCTCAACAACTGAGCACAGTTTTGAAACTACCCTTATAGTTATATGCCATTTGCTGAGAGATTAATAGTTTGTGAATGTTAACTTTCCTAAAGCACCACCTCCTGAAAAAGTCAAAGCATAACCCAAGTAGGGTATAACTTTTTATACCAATTCTTAGTTAATTCAGATTTCAGTTAGGTCAGCACTGCCTCTACTGAAAAATAAGGCTAAAGTTAAAGTAAATACCAGGTTTTTTTGTTTTGTTCCTCCCTACCCCTGCAGGAGAATCAGGAAAATTACATTTTTTTAAAAAACACCCTGGAGTATCAGACAGCAAAACATTCTACTTTTTAGGGAAAAAATAAATAAATCAATAAAATATTTGGGCTAAACAAAAAAATTAAGAGCTGTATCAATAAAGTTTGATAGTAAATGAAGTTTAATTCTATCTTAATACTTAGAACACCTTAATTAAAATATAAGAGTAACACAGTATGCTGGCAACAACCCTAGTTATATGTGTATAAAAGCACCAAAGAACAGGATCACAATTTTTCAGTCATTTCAGTTTGCAGAACAGGATCAGCATTTCCCCTAGAATCATAGAAATTGCTTCAGAAAATGAAAGTTTGCTTAATACATTAAGTGTAGCACATGAAGACAGAAAATGGGTTTACCTATATTAACTGAATCCTCCCAGTCTTCCAGTATTTCCGTCACAGTAAGAACATACACGTATGTCCTGTGCTTCCGATCCTGGTTCTGCTTGAATATGAGAAGTAGACATTTTAATTCTCAGCAAAAAAACTAACTTGCAGACTTAACAAAACTGTAAGATTAGAAATTACTTGCCTCTGAAGGATATTTGCCTGTAAAACCTGGCTTTTACTTTTCACTACATAAACAGCTGTACCAAGTAGGCCCAAAAGGATGGGAAACTGTTTTACTAGCCTAGAAAAGCACAAACCACCTGAGCAAATTTGAAGATCATGAAGTTGGGACCCAACTATGTTCTTGGTCATCCAGTTTAATATTGGCAGCTGTCCACCAGCACTGCCCATTACTTATACGTATATATATATATACACATATATATATACTGTTACCACAGTAGAGAGCATTTGCTGAAACTGTTCCTAGATGAAAGGTTATTCAAAACACCTTTGCAAGATGGAAACACTGCATCACATGACCAGATCATTTATGCAATTCTGGATATAAAGTTTCACCCAGAAAGCAAGGTAAATTAAAGAGACTATGTTAGCAATCATGACAAATGCAAAAATCATTACCATCTGTTCACTCAACAGGTTTGCAAGTCTTAACACATGATTTTATCTCCTCTGGTCTAGATGGTGGTAGATGGTTTCAGAAGAGAGCGAAATTAACAAAGAATCATCATCCCTTGCCACCCCTGTTTTAAGGCAACAAGATGACAGGTATCCTGTCTTTTTTGCTCTAAAGTGGAAAATACTTCTGCAGATTAACCAGCAGAGTTAAAAGCTTTCCTGTTTCTACTATGTAGGACCATCCAGGTGTATTCATAAACCAGAAACAAAGCAGAAAAAGGGCACAGGTACAGTGAATCCTACTAATTACGAACAGGAGCTTATCACATTTTGTCATGGTTTCCATACTTCACTAACACCTCTAGCACTGTATCAAGTAGTCACAGATGACCAAGTACTAGCTCACATAGGAAATCCCTATCAGGAATACACTTCCTCCAAAAGTTGCTTTTATAATTAAAACTGTGAAGGTTCATACCCAACTACTAAACTAAGGGACTTCCGCTCTTGCCCAGCACAACCTGGTAATGTTGGATGTGTTATGATCTGGAGACTCACATATACATTTCTACAGTGTGCTCCTGTCTAAAACCTGAGCAGAACTGGGCAATGTCAACACTAAGAGTTATATCCCCTGTGCATCCTTTTGCTGTCACTAGTTCAGAGTCAGATGTTTACACTATGAAACACAAGCTTTGTTTTACATAGGTTTGCTGAGGTTAGATTTATCTGTAATCCAACACATTAGCATTTTTAGTGAATAGAAGCCATAATGAGATACTTCATATACCAATCTATCAGTTTAGGTGTGTGAAGTTGACAAGTTACTTCTGCAAAATTTAACTGGAGAGTAAGAATATTGCCTCAAAAGTGACATCTCAAATCTTAGAAATATATATTTTTTTCCTTTAAATGTCTAGATGTTGTCTGAATACAAATTAAACTCTTCAGGAAAGTTCCAAGTAGTTGGAAATGTTCCTATTCAAACCTTCACACATCATGTAACAACTGGAGGAAAACACTGTTCTAATGTACCATTTCCAGTAGCATAGCAAAACTGAAGGCAGGCAATACTTTAGAACTTCAGTATGCTTCTGTTGTGTAGATGTTAAGCTTCTGTAGTTTATCAGCTCTCACAAAAGAAAAAGCCCAACCTTTTGTTTTTAACAGGTTAAAGAAATAGCCCACCTCAAATATTCCAAGCAGTCTGCCTAGCTTTCCCTTTACTCCAGCCTACAAAACAAACAGGAAGAAGTGTTAGCATGTACTTTTTAATTAAAAAAACCAAAATATCAGTACCAGGCCCCTACATCAGCATAAGTGAATTACTCCTTTTTATTAGGGTTATTTAAGCAAGTGTTTTAACCTAAGTTTTAATTAGACAGTGCTGCACTGCCTCTAGAGTTTCTGATTTTAGAGCATTCGAACATTAGAACACAAAAGCTTGTCCTAATGAATGGATCAAAGAAGGCAAAAATATTTCACATTTTCCATCCATAACAAAATGCTGTTTTACTTACCATGTTCTTTGAGAACTATATTTTACTAAAGAGATTACATGAAATAATCCAGGGAAGTAGAGAGAAGAGGAGAATCTGAAGTAGTATAGTAATAAATCTAGAGAAAGAATCATTAGAACTCCACTGCTGTTTCTCACAAAAACTCAAGTCCAAGTCTCCAAAATACAATAAACTGTAGGTTACTGGGTGGATCTTGTAGCATAATGAGTTAATGCCAGCTCATTTTCATATCAAAATGTACCTTTCAGCATAGCTTTAAGCCAAATTTATAACCCCAATTCCCTAGAAAGTTTGTTGTTTTGTTTTTTTTTTTAGTTAGGAACATTAGAAAAGGCTTTAAACTTGGAGTTCTACTCTAACTTTTTACAACCACCCCTATGTGTATCAGACTGCACTTAATAAATTTGATGAATGCAGTTAAGGTGATTGTTATGTTCTAAGACTCTGGGGTTTCTTTTTGCAGAAGTAATATATAATGCCTCTTCCAAAAGAAGTAGTTTATGAACATCCATTTTTTCTAAACAAATCTGAGTCTATATGCCTGAGACAAAAGCATATGTAGTATATGGCTTTGTCCATTTTGTTGTATAGCATATTAAAAATAGGGCTTCTTAGCCCTAAGATGACCTTTTCCAGCCTTCAGTCGTTATTTCAAGCTTTAACAAAAGAAAGTTACTCATGCCTTTATGTAAAGGACCATATGGATCTTAATTACATTTTAATGAGCAATTCTGACAGATAGCTGGGCAAGCTTTAGCACTAAGTAATCAAGGTCTTACAAGTGAGTTTTCCTGTATCTTTCTTTTTAAAGAAAGCAGATGGCTGCTGTTATTTATTAAGAAGTTTTGATGAAGGAATGCTGATTGCAACCTCTGCAATTCAACAAGCATTTTGATTATCTAAAGGAAGAGCTAGTCTAAAATCTAGGACAAGAGCTAGCCTAAAGTCAGTGCAAAACTACATACAATATTCTTCTGGTCATCTGCTGTGATGACAGAGATGCCTGTGAGAGCTCATGAAGCTGGAATACATGACTGTACCTGCTAAGTGATTAGGCAGCACATTAATTATGAAAGTTATGGACTTATCTTGGTCTGATAGGGTCAGTTATGCCACAATAGGCACTACACTGGGTAACAAAAAAACATTTACTAGCCTACAGGAACACATGCTGAAGAGATGTTTTACTCATCAGTCCTAATTTCCTCTAAACTACTGTATTGTGAAAAAGAGATGCAGAATGTATAATCTATGTTTCTGTCCTCAGATTTTGCACTTCTTCTCATGTAGCAGTATCTAGGAATCAGTGTCCTTCTTTGTGGCAAACGAAACAACTAAAAAATGCAATTTTCTATCATCTTACTCTATTGAAAGTAATGAATCTGTGGGAATAGTCTTTTTTTTTCATAATTCAGGTGTTCCAGTGCAGTTTTAGCTGCACAAGTTTTGTAATTTCTTCCCCAAAGTTTCAGCAAAAAAAAAGGTTGTTTAATACCCTAAAGGTGTGGTTTAACAGCATGACAGCACAGTAGACTCTGCAGGGTTCTCAAATGTTAAGGAGAGCTTTTCCAAGTACCAAGGAACTGCTCCAACTCTCTGGTAGAGGGAGGCACAACCCCTACCCCCAAACCCAAACAAATGCCCCCAACAAACAAACTTTCAAGATTTTATAACTCTTTAAAAAATCCTAACCAAGGCCATATTTACTTAAAAAAAAAAGTCTTCAAAGCAGGCCTGTGGCAACAGGACTGCTGAAAGACAAGGAAACTCACCATCAAGAGATGCAGAAGGGCTGCCCTGAACTGCTAAATGGGAGTCTGACAATTAATTGCTGTCCAACACATGGTGTGAACACCAGGACCAGGTAAGTGTACAAATACAGAACAGCTTTCATAAAGAAGTTTTTTCAACTTACTAGTTCCCCATAGTCACATTGTGAATTTATTGATGTTACTTAACATGTAATTTACTTAACAACGTCTCTATTCTCCCTCCAAGCAGTGGTTTAAACAAGTACTCTTAGCTGAGTGATTCCAAATGAAACAATTAGAAACACTCCATTATACCAAGTGTAAAATTCCCCAAAGCTTGTAACAAAGCTTTCATACAACCAAATATTGCTATGCAAATTTGATTACTATGATTGATTCCTAGTCTCTAGAAAACGGTATATGCTTCCAAAATGTAGCATCATTCCCACAGATAGTAGCATCTTTGGAAACCTCTATACCCAAAAGTCTAAAAAAGTGGTAACTCAAGTCTCATGCCTTTTATCTGAAAGTAATGTATTCAATTGAATAATCTATAGTTTTAAAAGTACCATTAAACTGACTATTTTTAAAACTGCTTTTGCTAACAGAAGTATTTCCCCCAAGTTCTTAACACAGCTACTCCAAAACATGTCAAAATTAAGTGTTAGAGGATAAAAAAAATGCTTCATCTTTTTCCCCAGAAAGTCAAATGAAGTTCCCATTTTCACAGTTGTAAGTTTCTAATCCAATACATGGGTTTGAACTGTTTTTATTACTCTTTAAAAACCCAGCCTTTCTTCCCATGGCTGTCAAAATACAGTTCTTTAAGCAAAAAAAAATAAATAATCCTATAGGCTACAATAATCCAGTGAGACAGCCTAAACTTTGGAAGAAAAGCCTGACAAAAGCAAAAAGGGAAAAGTGGCCACTTCATCCCATAATCTCTCTCTGGCCTGGAGGTCATTCACTGTTGGCAGCTGTAGATGTGCTTGCAATCTCAGATGTGCTGCCAGACTTGTCTTTTTTTCCCCTGTAGATGGAGCAAGAGTCATGCTGCAGTTTAATTTTTAGGCTAACAGTCTACCAGAGCAGAAGGCTGCTTCAATTCTGAAAGATTTAAGTGTTATTTTTAACTGTGGAATCTATTGGATAGTACTTCAATGGCTTGGGCTCCTGAAGGCACAATGCAAGACTATTCCTTTCCTTTCCTGCATGCTCATATAAACCCCAAAGGGTTTAAATGTTCTGCCACAATGTTCCAGATGAAAGTGTTTTATTTATTTATTTTTAAAAGTATCTACCTAGTCCTAGTCTGTAACAGTCACTCACTTTACAAATATCAGATGCTCACTGGAGCAGATTCCTCTATTTCCTGTGAGACGTCTTAGATAGTATTACTGCCATTTTCACTATTGCAGCAGATTAACTTTCAGGATCAGCCTCTTCTCTGTATTTTTACACAGGTCTGGGAGGAATTGCCTGTTTTTTGGTAGGCATTTTAATATGCTACTAAGTACAAGCAAAGTAAGAGTGAGATGGAGGAAGAAAAGCAAATGAGAGTGAGCTCCTTCCAGAGAAGAGGCTGGAACGTCATCAGCTTGCCACCCTTATTATTTGTGTTGTATTCCTCTTTGAACATTGTATGTGCAAACAACTGTTATTTCCATCTTTCATGCTACCCAATTAAAGATGAAGCTCCAAAGTCCTTAACAGAGTAGCTCCTCATTTAGATGGGGCTCAATACCTTTCTGGGATTGCTTTGTACTTTAACTTCATTTTGTTATTTGATTTTCAGGTTTGGAAGGACTTACTGTACCTAACCAACTTGACAGGTTATCTTGATTACTGTAACCTGTCAACTGGCAGACAAACCTAAATTAATATCAATATTTAGTAGAGGCAAAATTACAAGTCACAAACATGACCAGAACTTATGGATAGAAAAAAAAAATCTGGAGTCATGCACACAGGCATGTGTGGGACAACTACAGTGTGTACAGGTTAGACTACAAAAATCTTTGTTTGAGTTTTAAAACAAGGATTTTAAATACATGACTGTTGGTGAACAAGTGAGGGATATTTAGAGCCAGTAGGCAATATTGTGAGCTATTAGCACTCCTACCATTCAGAAATGACATTACAACTCCCACTATCAGTTTCTCTATTTTAATAAATTACTGGAAACTGATGCCTAGTTTGTGCATGACCCAAGACTGAGGAAACACGGTTCAAACCAGTGGCACAGTGTGCCTCCTTTGAAGTTTACTCATTCACAAAACCCTTACAAGTTCACTGTACTGTAACCAGCTTGCTAGGTGACATTGACCTTAGTATAAAAATAGAAAGGACATCTATCTCTAGAAAGGTTAGTATGAATTTCCATGGCTCAAGTCAAAACCCCGAATACCATTCTGGCTTTTCTTCAAAAATGAACTACTTTGTTGTCTTGTGGCAGCACACAAGATTCACCTGTAGCTTAAGAATATTTTACTGTAGGGCAAGAACTTTTAATGGTTATCAGCTACATGAACTATCAAACCCTGGAAACTCTGAAGCTGTAGAACATGTGTGACCCAAATGATTTTTGCTTGCTAAAGCTTCTAGCCTTTGAAAAAATCTTCATGAATTTGCAAGCACAGCTTGGAACATGGCTGGCAGTTTGCATTTTACTGAAGAACACCATAAAAACAAGTATAGCCACTGTAGCAATAAAAATTAGCTTAACTTATGATCAAAATTACCCTGCTAGCACCACTTCAGAGCTTTAGATTTGCTGGGTTCTTTACCTTTAGAAACAGTTTCATGGTGTATAAACACTGATGATGCTGGCATTTTTTTTTAGCCATTTACAACATGCAGCTTTTCTATCACAAAGCCTCTTACTGAAATTTTGATAGCAACACATTCTAAGCAGCTACAGAACAGTATAATGTACAATACACTGAAAAGTAATCAAAGCATATGCCTAAGCCCCATTGTTACATGTAGCTGCACTAGAGCACTTGAACAAAACACAATCAAAGGAGTATGAGAGTGAAGGAGGCTGAGGTCTGTCTTCAGGATTCAAACCTATCTAGTGTTCCCGAGTACTGCAGTTCTTGACTAGAACTGCCACAACATAATGGAAAGTCTTTTCCTTTGCCCCGACAAAGAATTGAAGGCAAAACCAAAAATGAACTATGGAAGGACTGCTTCACATTATAACAGCAGGTACCCCTATTTTTAACTTTCTGATTTGCTGTATTATCCGTTTTTTTGCCTGGTGTGAGACGATGTCCGAAGGGAAAAAGACAATTCAGAAACAACTAACATTTTGGTATCTGTAAGAACCTGAGAAATTTGCAGTGTCTGGGTAGTGTGCACACTGATAAGGCTTTTAGATTACTGGAGAAATTTGTACTAAAGTTCACACTATATGATATATCATCCAGTAATATTCTGTAGCCATTCCTTAGCTATCCCAACTTAACCTTCCCTGACGCTCATGGCCCATACACTGCACCATTGCAAAAATTTGTGAGCAGACCTCCAGCAAAGCCAGGACTTAGAAGCATTCCCCAGAATATTCTCAGAGCAGAACCATGCATAGCAGAAAAACTATTTATCAGCCCCTAGGTCACAAGGCTCACAGCTATACTACTTTGCTACAAGTCAGCCTGAGAGGTTTGCATGTAGTGCTGCATTTCCTGCAAGCTGAGAAGCTAGAACTGCCCAGGCAGCTTTCAATAGTTGGTCAAAACCCCAAAGAAATTTGATGACATACTAATTGCAGACAGGTCATTTTCAAGACAATCCATTCTTCACCACCAGAGAAAAACCAAACATGACTACAGTTCAGTCATCTCTAGTTTGTAATGGAGATGAGATTTTACTATCCCTCACCTTGGACTGTGTCTTAGGTCAGATGAACAACTAAAACTACCAGTGTTGAGAACACTGAGCCAGTGCTCCTGTGCTCCTTAATCCCACCCATCAGCTCGTGACAGTGGGAAGCACCAGGACTTTCCCCAGAGGTGCTACTACTGCCTTTAATTCCTAGAAACCTAAGTCTTTGCTCCTTTGAAATGGCACTTGAATGCCTGCTGGTTGTCTCCTTTACTTTCATAAATACATGAGCACTTATCTGAGTGCATCTTGTACAGCTTAAAATTGGCTCCCCCAGCAAAATTAAACACAGACAGTGTCTGCAGAAACTATCAGCAAGGCCTACCTATGTTTGAACTTTGTTGCATGAGGACTGGTTAGAGCATTGAACACTGAATCACAGATCATCTATTTTGAAGCAGCACTGGGGCAAGCCACATCTACATCAAGTTCTAAAACCTCTACACACCAGCAAAACCAGCCTTAAGGGTAAGCAAGCTGAACTATTAGGTAGCACAGCTAATCAAAAAATAGTTTAAAAAAATCACTATATATACCAATTAGCAACAACATTAAGTGTGTTTTGTGACTAGTAGTAGTCAAATTGGGATAAGAAAACTGTGTAAGACTACCAGAAATACTGTAGTTTGTCTGCAAAGGCTTATACCTTCTATTTAAGAAGTAGGATATAAAGAATTAAGAGTCTATCTGTAGTCACTTATGCACTGCATAATTTTTAGCTAAATCAAGTGAATGTAATTTTTCTTTAGTTTTTTTTGGCATGCAATGCTGGCTGTTAGAAATTCAAATAACATTTAACATTTTTAACAGTTTGCCTGGGAACAACATAGTTAAAAAAATAGAAGTTTCAATTTGAAATTTAAGTATGATACTAGATGGGAAACTGTTTATTCATCAAGACTTAAACCTCTGTTTTGCCTAGGGGTAGGGCAGAGAAAGGCAGACCATACCTATGGTGTTTTCTTTATCTACAAGCAGCTTTAAATGAGGCCTTTTTTATTGTTGAATAATCTACTGCTTAGATACATCAGTTTGTAATAAGTTTAGTTCAGAATTTCCTCAGTGATCTGTTTATCTTATGTAGCAACACAGTAATGGTTCATTCACCTTCAGTCTATTCTAGAAGAGCTGCAAGTCAAACATTTTCTGCACAGATGCAGAAATGCTATGCTACTATAATACCTCATTTGGCATAAAGTCACAGTTCTGCTACCAGAAAGGGTTTATAAAGGCAGACAGAAATTTAGCTATGAAATGAAAGAACACTGGAAAGCAAGCTGGTTAGTTTAACCTCATCACACTACACCCCAATTCTAACACACAGAACTGCAGTTCTTTGAATTTCACAACTATGGAAGTCTCAGTCAAATTCTGGAAAAATGACTAGTAATAGGAGAAGCAGCTGGATTTTTTTTGTTTTGTTTTTGTTACCTCTTCATACACCTCTCTGACGGCTGCTCCCCCTGGCTCTTCTTCTGGTTCCATTCCTCCACCTGGTACGATCCACTGATCCGGGTATCTGCTGCTGCTCACCAACAGCACCTACAAATCATGGCAAATTATTGTTAAATAGAGCTCACAAGTCAGGAATCTTGGAGCCACTTACTTTTTAAGCAACGCACTGTTCACCAAGCCAAATGGATTTAGAAATGAAACACAACAGGTAACCAGTTGTAAGTAGGAAAAATAATTATTAACATCTAGTCTGTTCAATACAACCAAGTCAAAACAATGTCATCGTAATCTCCTTTCACAAACACTTTCATCAGATGCTTAGACACCACGTGAAAAATGCACAACATGATATGCACAAAAATGAAGATGTACAGCAAATACTAGTATTCTCCAATAACAGAGTAAGTCTTAGGGTTATACTGACAGAAAAGCATGAAAATTAAGACACTTTCATCACACAGAAGTTAAACTAATCCTTCTGAGATGGCATCTTTTGGTTAAAGAAATGGACTTCTGAAAATATTTCTGATTTTTAGTCTTAGACAAGCTTCTTTTCAATAACTGAAGCATTATGCTACCATGGTATGCTTACAGTATTGCATAACTGAATTATAAATTGAGTACTTCATTGGCCCTTGTCCAATTTAGTTTCTTCTAACATTTCTCTAAGAGGAAAATATGCAACACATTTAAATTATTTCTAAATGTAATAAGGATTTCTTTTCCAAGACTCTTTAATTTCACTTTCACTCTGTAACCAGACCATACCATTGATATATTCCAATTAAAAAACCACTTTCTGTAGGACCCAGCCTTCATAATATTTAGAGCTGAAAAGATTTGGCCACCTGTCCAACAAACTAGAATGCTCTGTGTCTGTCTTGCAGTAGAAGAAATGAAAATAAGACCTAGATTCAGGACCTCATGGAAATAAACAGTGTAACTTGTATTTGAGACACATCCTAATTAGTAAGACATAATCATCTGTGTAATAACATACTTCACAGGGTACGCAGTACCTACATAAGCCCTACCCTAAAGTCAAAGCACAACTATGAAGAGCAAAGGGACAGCATCAGTGCCTGAATCTTTAGAAGCAATTAAAAGACCAGCAACAGGAACCTCAGTCTAAAGGTTAAAGTATCCACTGGTACCAGATGACTGAAGTGACACCTTCCTTTATGGCCTTTAAACTCATCTGTTGGCTTCAGTACAAAAGCAATTCCCTGACAAGGGCAACATAGAAATACTTATCATTTATACTGTCCATCCCTTCAGCACTCATGGAAATACAATGTAGCTTCACCAACACAAACTAGGAGTGTAATTAAGATGACTGCCTATCTTCATGAATGCAGCATGTGTGCATGCTGAAATGTACCTAGAAGAGCCTTATCCGACAGGTAATTTCTTGTTGTAGTGCTTGTTTTATTTGCAGTCAAGATTTGTCCTACTCTGAAGGATTCTCCACAATATTGATTTCCCCCAATTTTTTCCTATGGTAAATAAGTAACATAGCAGGGACCTCATTTAGTAGAGAAACATTCTTAGCATCTGATCTAATTGTTCACATTTTCAATCAACTCTATTTTATTCAGCTACCTAAAAACCAAGGAATAGTTAGCAAAGACAACAAGGTTGACACAACTGTATCTCAACTTGATCCTTACAACCAAAGGTTTTAATTTCCTAGCATTTTTTGATATTAACAGAAGATGCTTGGAGTGTACACAGTTACACTAAATGTAGTTTAGGCAGGTTTTGAACACATAGGTGGAATACCTATATCACTACAAAGAACCACCATGTTGGCAATCCTTAACAAGCAGCTGTAAAAATCAAGTTATGAATTCACTTGTGGGATCCCAGACATAAGCATTACAAATTATTTTCTGCTGATGAAACTAGCACTCACTGCAGTCATGTGAAAGCTAGCAACAATGATGAACAAAAGGATGATTATATCACATTAAATCATTCCCAGCTTAGTAGAATGGTTTTAATAAGCATTCATTGTTTAGTCAAAGCTAAACATAACATTCTTAATTACTACTAAGGAACAAATCAGGTTGCTGGTTCTGGCAGTGCAGCATAAAGCCATGAATTTTTTATGCCTTTATATATAGTTTACTACCACCAACCTGATCAATAGTCTATTAAGCCAGGTTTGTGTATCTATTAGCTTTAAATTACCCTTTTAAAAAGCAGACACAAATACATCCAGCAAGTAATCAGCATTAAAATACATACATGCAATAAACTCCCAGATGTTACAGCCTGTGAGTGCATTTTGGCAACTCTCCAAGTCTCCACAAACCCTGGAACTGAAGCATTTTCTTAAGCATCTTTCCCTCTATGCTTTATTCTCCTGTGATCCCATTGACTGCACCAAGGTAGATCCCCAGGACCTTCAGATGCGCATTTTTTTTTCTCTCCTCCCAGTAACATTAACACTTGAAGCCACTAAGGCAGGAGGCATCCATCCTAGGGTAAGGTAGCAAAAAGGTACTAAGCGGTAATGAACTGCTACAAGATCTGAGAGGTGACAGCCAGCAATTCTAAGATTGTGTGTTAAGGCTGAAAAGCTCTCAAACAGATTATTTCACAGTTATGGTAGCAAGCAATGGTGCATTCTCTCCCACATTTTTGTTTGGATGCTTTTATTTCTATGTAGCAGATGTAGTTTTCAGGTATTTCCATCTCTAAGTGGCCAGTAGACACATCCCCCAGTACCTGAATGACAAGGCTGTTAATACACAGATTACCAAAGACACCAAAAAGCTATGGGTGTTTGACAGTGCACTCAGATACCAAATGAGGAGCAAAAATTAGCAGCTAAAAGGCAGCAATTCATCTTCCCTTAAAATAAGCTAGCAACAATAACATATCTAAGGTCACCTGGACATCCAGCCTTTTGAGGAGGTTCTTGTTCACACAAATTACAGCAGTTTACTGAAAAACAAGACTGCAGAATCTCACACCTACATTTTTTCTGGCCTATACACATGAAATTTTGTATCATAACCTCCCTAGGCTAAGTAGAAAATAATGGAAATACTTCCCATACAGAGAAATCTGTATCCCCTATCTCTGAGTGCAAAGGAAGGACTGAGATTTCTTGTGTTGTATAACATGGTAGTGATACTGCCTATGTCTCTGAAAAAGCCTCACTGTTGATGACTCCTGTTCAAAAGATTTCCAAAGTACAGAGCAATGGCAGCAAATCTGCTTGCCTACTTATACTATTAAGTTTACCTTACTCAAAAGACTAAGGTAAAACTATTCTTTTCCATAATCCTGGCCAGTGAGGAAGTGAAATTCAGCTAAGAGGAAAAGAAAAATTCTTCCATTAAGTCTTCCTAGCCAAGTTTTTACCTTGTTTTCAAGTCCAGAAATAGCAATGACCTTTGAGTGCAGTGAGGAAGAGAAACTGCTAGCCAGCCTACTTGTAATAAGCACCTATTGATATGCTTAACCAAGACATGGTTAACCAAAAACCCAAAGGTAATTACAGAGCATGTGGCATCATGGGACTTCCTCACTCACTATAAATGCTAAACCTGCAGACAACCAACAAATTTTGAGAGAAAGTTTCCAAAGTTCTGGCCTGTTTAGTGTTCTCAAGTAAAAAACCACGAACAAAAACAAAACCAAGTTGCAAGATAGTTAGCAGCCATATATTCCAGAATACCAAACTGGCAACAGCTCAGAGTAATAAAACTTACAGTCAAAAGCTATTCCTTTTTATATTTTTTTTCATATCAAACACTCAGAGGTAGAAAATTAATAAGGTTATACAAAGTATGCTTTATCTTACTTAACTGTAAGGCATTATAGCTTACAGAAATAAATGTATTAAAAATAAGCCTACATTATAAAAGCAAACAAAGTTAAGATTGTTAACTCCCTAGACAGAACAAACCCCCACAGCTGGATTCTTCTGACTTCAGAGCAGAGTTATTCACAACTTGAAGTAATGAGACAAGAGCAGCAGAAGCCACTATAAGCCAACTGCAAGATGGGAATTTTTCCATAGCAGATGTATTACATGCAAGGAAAAATGCAACCACAGCTGAAAAGGTACCGCTCCAGTTCCACATAAATTACTTGTCATTGGATGCATTTGTCAGGTCTCTCCTCCCAGCCTAATCACACCTATTCCTCTCGTCCCCACTGCACACCCCATTTTTGCCCCTCTTATCATCCCCACTAATCCAACAGCTATGTCCAACTAGCTATTTGAATTACCTGATGAAGCCAGCTAAGCTTCCCTTTTTTTTGTAGTAAAACTTGCAGTTAAAAGGAGAAACTTTCAAGAGGATGGGAATCAACTCCTCTCCCCTTAAAGACCATTGAGCACATGTGGCTCAGCTGTGAAGAACACCACATTGCTCAGGTGTGTGACTGAACATTGCACAGCAAAGAAAAGGGTAAGGCAGGTGCATGGAAGACAAAGAGCTCAGCTCCCAAGCTCTACAAAGCCAAGTGCATGTGAAAAGTTTCAGAAGCTTTAAACTGGTTAAACTATAATAAAAATATATATATGAAAAATCATAAGGGTGGCAAGAGGTATCTCTCAGGTAAAAGAAACTGTCAACATGTTACTAAAGAGAACAGATGAATTATACGTATGGCCTCATAGGTGTCAGAAACATTAAAAGGGAAAAAAAAAACCCTAACCCTATTCTGAGGAAACAACAGGATGCAGTTTGATGGAAGATAGTATAATGTAACCTTTCACACTCAAAATGGAAAGCTTCAGTCTATGTGGTTGGTCTGCCAAAGTTACCAGCACCTGAAAGAGTCCTAAAGATGCTTTAATCCAAATATAGCCAGAAGGGTCAGTCAAGCCCTATGATTTGTTTGAAAACAGCCATAAGCACATGCTCAGGGAAGAATATGAACAGAAATATTTCTCTATTCCCTAAGACTTCCAACTTCAAATTTTTTTTCAGCTCAGGAGCTTCCTTTAAAGAACAGGGAAAATACTTTGAATGCCACAACATGGGAACACTACCAATGAACAAGAAAAAACATCTCTTACAAACCCTATAAAAAAGCCAACTGGACCATACCTGCAGGATTCACTGCATGAATTTTAGGCAAAAGCACATATGTCAAATTAGGGAACACATATCAACCTGCTGCTGTAGTTAAATAATTCCTTTATCTAACATTGTTTGCTATTTTAAGATCCCTTGCTTCATTTCAGTAGTTCTGAAACAGTTTCTTAAGTCTTCTATAGCTTACTGTGGTACCCTTGTCCTAGAATGTCATTGTCTCTTTTTGGACTCCAGAAAATTTTATAACTTGCCACAGCAATGCTGCACAGGTAGCATTTAATAAGAAACACTTTTGCCTTCCTGAAAATGCTCTCAACAGTATAGTGCCTGTTCTCAGCCCTGCTCCTGAGCGGAGCTGATCCCTGCCTGATGCTGTGCTTGCTGGGTGGCCAGCACCCTAGGGCTGGGGAATAAGCTGGAGCAGAGCACAAAGCACCTCTGCCTTCCTCTCCCCTCCAGGAGCAGGACCTGGGTCCTGCCACTGTTAAGGCCACTGCATTTGCCTTCTGTGGAGTTTGCAGCCAAAAAGCAGTTATCTCAAAAAAACAATGGGGTTTCAGATGGTGTAAGAAGGCTGTGAGCTGAGCCAGGGTAGGCTGAAAATGTGCTGGAGAAGGCCTTGGTAGCCTGCCCGGGGGTTTGAGGTGCCCCTCATGGGGTGGGGTAATGCCATAGGTGTGCTTGGTGGATTGAAGATGTTTTTTTTTAGTCCTCATTCTTTAATACAATAATTTTCAGAATTACTTAAGCTGGTAGATGCAACGTGCACAAAGTTACTGTAGAGTAGTAAAAAACCTTGGGGTCAGACTTGACAGCATTTTAAAAACCAATTAAAGTCAAGGCTGCAACTTCTTTACTTTCTACCTTACATTGGCACATTCAGTTTGGAAAGCTGATGTGGCTGAAAAACTAGCTTGTCCCATTAAAGCTTAGTTTTCAGCCTGCACACGCACACTGATCAGTACACTGCCATACAAGGGTCAGCACCACACAGATTGCAGCAGAAAGGCTCAACTGCAGCTACCCAATTTCAGATGAGCCTAAACCAATTTGAGAGCCTCTAGCAAAGTAAAAGTACTTCACAGACAATAGACTGAAAAGCAGTCCCCAGCTATGACTGAGGTTAAGACGAAGATTTAGTCTTAATGAATAGGAACTGGCAGAGCAGCAGAGAAATGGCATAACTAGCAGTACATTAATCCTAATGCTCATTAACTTGAGCACAGCATATTGAAAGCAACCCAGCAAAATGGGTTCTGTTTATCCAATATACTAATAAAGTCTGAATTATCCTCCCAACTTTGAGTAAAGATCACTTTTCAAAGGAGTAGCACAACACTTCAATATCCATCAGTACAGCCTTACCAGCATTCTGAAGATGAATGCTTAAGAAATAAATGCATATATTTTTTAATTCTTCAAAATTAGATCTGCAGATGATTTTTTCAAGATATTCAGATTTCAAGGCTATACAGCAACAGAGAGAAAAACATCAGCTTTTTTCAGAAGTTTTGATTTAATTTGCAATAAAAATTCTCTTTTTCCTATTAACTTTATTGCACATGAGATTGACATACTTGGCTAACATGTTATAGTGATTCAGATTTTGCATACCTTCCTCTGGCTATTTAAGTACTTTGTTTTGTTCTTCAGCTAAAGTGTTCATATCAGGAACAGACAGCACTATGCTATTATGGTATGTCTGTCAGAACACATTGCATCATGTCAACAAACACTAAAGTCACCTGTAACATTAGATCTTCCCCCAAGCTTTGGTATGCTTCAGAGACTCAGATGTGACAGGTCTCATGGTGCGATGAAGGGTGGATCTTGCACCCAGCCATACAGCAGAAGGAGATTCCTGGCTGCAAAAATCCTGCAGACAAACAAGAAACCCCCTCCCAGTGTCCAGAAAAGAACTTTCATTTCTCACATTGGGTCAGTTCCTCAATCCATGACAATATGCCCTTCTTCCCTTATGGTGCCAATACAGACCAAAGGAGGAAAAACACAAGGTAGTATGGGAAGAGCTGAAACTCATATTGCTGTCCGTTTCTTTGTAACTTGAAACCATGGCCTGATGTTGAGCAGAAAACTGGGCCTTACCGGTTACTCAGCAACATAATCTGTTTGACTGAGGGATCAGCTTCGAGCCCTTGTCAGAAACAAGAGCTTCAAGTCTTTGAGAACCTTTCAGCTGCAGGTAAAGACACGACAAGGTTATTTCTTGACAAGTCCCAGTTACCTTTTAGCCTTTTTTGTCTTTGACATACTTGGAATAAAAACACACACATCTCTGAAGACAAAATTTAGTTTTAAATAATTACAGTTTATAGGACTGGTTCCACTGAAGTGCTTAAGCACCAAGTCAGACTGTGGTGTTTCATGAAATCAGTGGATGGCCAAAGCCAAACATGTCTGTCTTCATGTTGGAATGACTGCTGAAAGCCACATTATTAAAATAAGCTCTTTAAGTGTTCTACAAACAAGACTGGAAAAAAATACACATCAACCCATGGTCCATGAACTCGTGTATCTACAAAAGATAGTTAAGAAAACATGGTTACAAATCCTAGCTAGTTTTTTATGTGTATGTGCACATATATATATATGTGTGTGTATATATATATAGCTAGGATTTGTATATATTTCTGGGCAAGTATGCCATGATGTTATTTCTTGCAAACTGGTAACTTGGAAGTTTAGAACACCACTAAGTTCACTAGGACAATTCAAACAGAAACTTAGCCACCAGTTTAAATCCTCAGATGGTGCAACTAAACAATAAAGAACATATTCTCAAGCATCTAAACACTGACCAAAAATTACTAGTTCAAAAAGACAGCATATTCTAAGCAGAGCAAAACACAAAACCTGCTTTGCTGCAGGATAGCTTAGTCTGATGTTAGACAGGAACAGCCACATCTCCTTCTCTCAGCACATTTTGAGCCACCATCCACCCCATTAAATACATTTGGATGGCAGAGACAATACCATAGGCACTGGAGAAAAGTAATTGAGGTTTTGCAGTAAAAAGAAATAGCTCACGGTTGACCGATTTCAGTATCTGAAGAGGCATGACTGAAGCTTCCTCCTATGGTGTACATCTGAACCCGTACAGGTTTGCCCAACTTGCAGGTTTCCACTGCTGGCAAACAGTTGCAGTTTGTCAAAAAAGCTCCCAATGTGAAGGCAAGGTACATATGCACTGCCTGCAGAAAGCTGTTTTTCTGTGGAAGTCGGGATAACAAGACACCGTGTTTTCTAAGTTGATTACCTGATGGAAATCCTACCATAGCAACCTAACATTCAGTTATTTTTATTTAACAGTAACACAAGCTTAAGCTGCTGCAGAACCCCATATGAGCCTGCAGGGATACACCATAAGCAGATGCTATCTTTATAGACACATCATAAAGAGCCATTCTGGAAATTACTTACAGGTCTTGAATTTTTGAGCTATAGCCCTGCCCACACACCACAAAGATAATGTCCAAAAATCAAGAAAATGCTGAGGAAAAACTAAGGCACCCTATGTCAGTTATTCCTCCTGGACATTAGCAGGGCAAGAACATGAGACAGAACAAGTGAAAACCACAGTGCACCTGAGGTACATACTGAAATGTGTATTGGCTGGTATTTAAAAATATGTCTATTAGGCAATCACAGAGCAAGCTAGGTACATACATCACTTTGGAGAGCATATGAGCCTTAAATATAGTGCCATAGTCATACTCTAATTTCTATTTTAAAGCATACATTATCTGTGTCTTTATACCTAAAGGATAAAGAAATCAGATTACAAACTGAGTCAAGATATTTCATTACTATGCAAGTCTCTTTACAATAATTCTTAGAACACCCCATTTTGCTGGGGTAGTCAGGTGACACTTCTGAGCCCTGATTTTATAGATAAGGTTACATTTCAACAGGTCCTTCTGGTTTTCGGATTATTTAGACCAATGCAAAAAATACATATATACTATTTTACTTTTTCCTTTATCACCCTTAAATAAAGAGTGCTAGTATGAGGCAACAGCTGTAAGAAACTGGAGAACACTACCATTTTTAAAAATACAACAGTGACCACCAGAACAAGGCAGATTAAACAAGGGTTTCTTAAATCTTTACATTCTATAGCCCAAGAAATAAAATTCTCTAAATCAGAGCAAAAAGAAGATACAATAATAGGAGCCTATCATTTTTAATTCAAAGTTAAGAGGCAATAATTGACATGCAAGTGTATACTCTGCAACATGGGGGAAAAAATACAAATATCTACATTTCCCGTAAGTGTGACCACACAGTTATCCTCACTACTGTCTCAACAGGAAACCCTTCCCATCTATTTTCATCTCTTGCACAGGACTGAACAACAAAAACGGCAAAATAAAAAATTTAAAAGCTTGAAGACTTTTTTTGCATATGAAACTATTTTTTAGATCTGCCAATAGCAACTGTGGGCTAAACACTGAAGTAGGGCTTTCAATACTATATTCACTTATATCTAGCAGTGCTGCAGATGCCAAAATAATTAGAACACACAAGTTTATATTCAAGGTATTTAACAATAACTGCTAATTTAGTTGTATAATATGTAGTTGATGGAAGAAAAATTAAATGGCCTTTTAAAATTGTTTTACTTATCCAAATGACTAGGAATAAAGTATGTTTATTAGTATTTACTCTTGCTTCTTTTAAAGGCCTGCCTTGTTCTCTGCTTTGAGAGGGAAGAATTCCCTTGCCTACCCTCCGCAGAGATCCTAAGACAGCAGCATTTTATGTCAAACCAGTGTTTGCAGAATACTGAATGCATAAGCAATTCCAACCCATGGAAGCAGTCAGTCCTCACGGCACACCTGGAGGTTCTCCTGCAGGCCTGTCCTAAACCTGCCATCCACATCTCCTAGTTTCTCAAGAGAGACTTGCATTTCCTCATACACAGATCTGCCAGCCCATCCCAATCTGCTGAATACCATCAGCTTTTTGCACACACCTAACAGCTTCTTGCTTGCTCAAAGCAAAAAGCCTGCAGCCCCCACGCATTTCATGCCCACGTAGGCTTGCTTCATTTTTCATGGGATTTCTCCTGCATAATTTCCAGCATTTTTTTCATTCAAAGGGCAGACAGTGCCCACAATTACTGCTTCATTTCCATTAATAATGACAGAAGGAGCCAGCACTTCAGCTCATATCCAGCCATCTTGGTCTCTCTTCAGTCCACAGGACAGCACTGAGCAACCACAACAGATACCACTCTTATGACAGTAGACTAAGAGATTTCTTCTAAAATAGTAAAAAAATAATATTCCAAAGCTACTGGCCACATTACTTGCCTATTTGGTCTTTCTTCAGGATTTATTTTTTTTTTTAAATCATACAATACCACAGCATGAAGGCTACAATCTAAAAAAAAAAATAAAATCCATATAGCACTTAACTGGTATCTTCCTATGCTGCATCTGGACAACCCTCAGTGATCTCACGCTGCAGCTTTCAGCTGCAATGTCAGTTTTCAATACCAAGCAAAAGCTTTTGACAGGTTGAGAGACTGTGGGCAAGTCCAGCTTCCAGCCTGTAAAACCCAAGAGAACTGACTCAACAATCTTAAGTCTGGCAGCAAAGGCTGTTGGTAAATCTAACTGGACAGGGTACTGCAGCTGGAGAGTAGGGGGTCAGCAGCTGTATTTCAAATTGTTTGCTGGGATGACCAGACTGAGTTTTGCCACAGAGGCATTCTGGAACCCACCTGTGTTTCAAATTAAGAAGTAAAGTGAACAGAAAATGAATGGAAATGCAATATGGTTTTACCAAGAACATCCTTTCTTACCACAGTCTTTTTCAACTGACACGTTGCTTCATGGTCCGTGAAACTCAGCTGTAACCCAGGTTTCAATAAGGCTACAAAGGTAGCTTAATAAGTGCAATACAGATAGGAAACAGATCAAGGAGCCATATCAAGCATTTTGCTAGATGACGACTAACAGTAGCGATAATAAATGTTGTAGTGACTGGCACGATTTTCATTGATGATGGGCACAAAAAGCTGTTAGTGAAATTTGTAAGTCTCCAAAACTGAGAGGTGGTGCCTGTAAGTCATTATATTAATGGGGCACCTCATGCTGAAGTTGCAGAAGAAGGATCACATTTGTTTAAGAACATATGGTGAAGCTAATGCACAGGACGCTAAGAATTGCTGGTACAAGTTCAGAGCTCAAAAGGTGGGAAAAGGTTATAGACTTTGATGCCACCATTAATCACAAGATGACTACATGATAGCTTTACAATCATGACAAAGACAGGTCCCATCACTGGTTTTTTTTCTGGTGCAGTTTGTGAAGCATTAGTAATTTTTTACACAACACAGCGAGATTCCATCTAAAGCAACCACAACTGTTGCCCACATAAAAAATATGGCTGTCAAACTGAAGATGAAAGAGCTACCATGATGATCAGAAAAAGAGAACACCAGTTTTAGGAGATGAGGCTGTAAGGACTTGAAGGCCACTAAAAAACTGCTAAGTAGTGACCACTGTAGAGAGATGTCAGAGAGCTAAGTGCAAGAAAGGAGGAAAAAAGCTAAAGCACGGGCACAACTGGTATGTGCTGGCCTTGCAGAAGCAGGAAGACAGGTTAATTCTAAGATTTTGATCAGAAGATTGCCACAAATACTAATTCCTCCAGATAAAAACTAACCAACTGAAAACTAGAACATGATCTATTGAGAGTCTTGCAGATAGTACCTCCAGTGAAAAAAAACACATTGGTATTTTGATTTCTTGCTTTAGGACTCCAGAAAATAAATGCATTGCTAAAAATTGCTTTGCAGTTGTCTGTTCTATTGTCTCTCCTCCAACATCAAGCATCTCTTTGCTCATGGGGAATAACTCTGTAGCTTAAAATAATTATGAAAAGTAATTTCTTTCCCCCCCCGATAGTTTCTATATGAGTCTTCTTTTCCCCTCTTCTCCCTTCAGTCACCCAGGTACCAGCCTTTGGGAGCCTCCACAGCAGAAATTGCCCTGCCCTTATAGAAAACCTCTGGAGATGTAGGTCAGCTGACAATCAATGGTACAATCTCTAGAGAACTGGAAACACTGAAACCATTTACATGAAGTCTGAAGAAGACCTACACAGAAACCTATTAAGACAAAAGTGTTCAAGAACAGCAGAAGCAAACTTCATCCAGCCAATTTTGGGAAGGTGGCTAGTGATACAAGTTATTGACAAACAGCAGTCAGGCATCAAACTTGTAAGGAACACATTCTGAATCGATAGAGATGGAGCTAGCACTTGGAAAAGTGCTAAGCAAGCTCAAGGTGTTGCCATTGTTTCTCTGGAAATAACACTGGAAAAAAAATCGGAACTGTTTTCACATGCTTATTCTATGGCTCAGATCTGACTTGATGTTACCCCATTAATTTCACCCTCAAGTGTGTTTACTTGTGCAACAGCAAAGCCCAGCCTCATGCCAGCCATGCAGGTCCCTCCATCTGCAACACCCCAAAGGGCTCCACTGCAACAAGTGTCAGCATCCACCTCACACAGTCCAGCAAAGCTGCGACTACTGTCCTTAGCCTTATAGGGTGTCCTTATGCACAAGTAATTTTTGAGGCAGTCATTGGTCTCATTTGGATACAAAACTCAAAGAGAATGTAAGAAGCTGCAGCAATAAATGAAGAATGAATGGACACTACTGACAAAAGTGACCCCAATCATGGATTCCCAGCTACAATTGGTGCAAGGAAACTGCAGCAGCAGCAGCTCAGGTCTTTGAACGCCAAATAAGCCTGAGCTAGACTAGCATTTAAACGTAGACGTGGGAGACACATAACACGGGGAAGCACACTGGAGGTGCTGCTGAAACCAGGGAAAAGCCAGACCAATAGCAAGAACTAGCAAGGTTTCAGCTGGGCACCTTCCTCCTTCACAATACTGGGCAAAGCTGATCAGCACCATCCCAAGGCTGTATTCACACCGCAGAGGGAACGGCCTATACCTGAACACCCTGCAAAATTTTTGCTTAAGCTCCAGGGTAAATATATTTCGAGATCAAGCCTCTCCCCAGTTAATTATATTCCTTATGAGATCTTTAAAAATAAGGAAGAAAAGTACCACCCCGACAGCTTAGGCAGGACACCAGCTTCTTCCAGCGTGTAAAAGGGGTAAAAAAGCCCAAGCCCTGACCTTCGCAGAGATTTTATAGCTGTTAAACTGAACAATTAAAGCGACAAAACAGCAAAGGGGACGCTTCCAGCTGGAAACGGCCCGCAAACGCATTGAGCAACGAAACCATCAGCAAAGTTTCCAGATAACGGGCGGTGCAATTGACCTTGGCTGGGAATTACAGGACAACTTTGTTGCCACCTCCCGATTCTGCCGCAACACAAAACCCCGCCGGAGCGCTGTCCCCTCCAACCAAACCCGCAACAACCCCCCGCCCTCGCCAAAACATCTTTAGGCAGCGTTTCACTCTCTTGGGTGACAAAAGCAGGTTTTTCAAAGCCGGTATTATTACTTCCCCCCCCCCCCCCCCAACTAATCCCGCCCTAGCGTGGCAGGGGGTTC
>NW_009952366.1:5837321-5869410 GCF_000747805.2 Chaetura pelagica | reverse complement strand
TAGGGAAAGGAGACCTCAGACTCACTGGACACAAAGTTATCTGTGAGGAAAAGCCTTGCCTTAGAAACCACCTGAACTGCAAGCCATTCAAATCAGGCTGAATCAAAGATGGTCCAGGGTGGTGCACAGTCACGTGCAGGGAAGTAAGTACGCTGAGTGTCAAAGCAAGGGGCACAGGTCCAGCCTAGCAGCTATCACCAGGATCTGCTTCCCTCCCTGTCAGCATTGCAGGGCACACTCACTTCCCTCATGCCACATTGCATCAGTATAGGCCTACCTGCTTCACACAACAGGGTTGAGTGGGTGTTCCGGTTGGTGCAAGGGTCAAAAAGCTATTTCTCTGATCCTTCCAAAGCTGTGGAAAAATGTATCCCCTCCAGGCACTAGCTGGCTAGCAGAAAAGTCACTCACAGCTTGAGCACGTGGGGGTCACTAGCCTCCTTGACCTGCCTTGACACAAGAGTGCTTGGGAAGCTTACCCCACCCTAGCCTGGTGGAAGACTTGCTTCTTTTCAAAGCACCTGCTTGTGGAAACTCTTCACCTACTTTTAAGAGGTATGAAAGCACTAAAGTCCTCTTCCTCCAGGGCTCAGTGAGAAGAACTCTTTTCACTAGACAGCTAATCTCCTTTGTCCCAGCTAGTTGTTTAGGAGGTACGGGCGGACAGACTGCCTGCCCGGTGCTGACGGCAGGCTGGGGAAGGCTCTGCTGTCCGCACACCGTCATTATCGCCCGATGGGGTCAAAGCCCCGAAGTTTTCATGGTCATAAAAAAATATATATATATATCCTGCAAAACTCACCCCAAAACCCAAACAAGGGAACGCTACTCTTTTCAGTGACCCTGGAAGCTGTTAATTTCATGAAGCCATTGCTTCCTGTGTGGGGAAAACTGCCTTGTTGTGTTGGCAGACAGAAGATGGCCTGCAGGTACTTGTACAAATCACCTGTCCAACGGTTTCATAGATTTCTTCCTTCCTCTGAACCTTGCTCATGTTCAGAAGGCTCCTTTGTGTTTTTAGACTGGACCAATGTGTTTTAAACTTCTATCCTACTTGTTTCTTCTTGTTCCACAACACCTTATTTTTTCAACCTAAGTTGTTTTTGTAGTTTGTTGGGGTCTTTTGCGTGGTGTTTTGGTTGGGTTTTTTTTAAACAATTTTGTTGTTCTATAGCAGGCCAGACTTTTCATATGCTATTTATGGATGCGTTGAAAGGAGATTGGTTCATCATCACTGGTTACTTTGGTTCCTAGTGAAATTTGGACCTTCTGTTCTTCAGAGCGTGAGCCAAGCACAGCGAGTCAGGGCAACGTCACACCCGAAGGGCACAGAAGGAGGGAAAGGGAAAGGCCACTTGTGTTGAATTCTACTCCTTTGTTAAAGTTGTAAGAAGCTGTAAAGCCAAACATCCAAAGGTTAAGAAATTAAAAATTCAATTTGCTTTTACACACTGATTACTCGTATAACCGTATTTTTCTTGAGGCCTCTACTGGTTTTGCTGCTCAGCAAATGGACTGGCACATTGGGTTTCTTCTTTTTCTCCTCATTCAGTGCAGATCCAGGCCTCATTTATTACTACCTGTCAACAGTCAGACGTCAAGCTACACACAATTTTGGCAGGTATTTAATATATCCCTAGTTAGAATACATCCTTTTGTGTGAGGCAAGAGCCACTTCCTAATTATTATCTGAAATTTTTAGTTTGAAGTTTAAAGGGTTGACATCTGAAACCTTTGAGAATGCTGAGGAATAAAAACATGCTTTTCATGCTGGTGTTCATAATCTTGTCCACAATACAGAGTGTGGCAGGGTGTAATGAAACTCAAGGGCTACAAATTCAGATAACATAGTTTGTCATTGCACCAGCATTTCTTAGATGTAGCATGTTTGACCTTTCCACCTTTGCCCTATTATTATGTAGTTTAAGGTACATCTTTACAAACACCATAGATGTGCACTCATGTCATGCCTATAGCAAAAATATTTGCCATTGGTCTGCTTTTTATGCTAGACCATTATGATAGAAGTCCTTTTGAGGTGTAGTGCTTCTTCAGCTACTGTTTCAGGGTTTACCTTTTGAGACAAAACACCTTTTAGGTCTTCAATATGTCTCCTTCTGAATTACCTTTGTTTGTTTGTTTGGGAGATTTCATCTCTCATGCAATTGGAGGAAGTTCAAAAGTAGGATTTATACTTAACGAGAACAGTGTCCAAAGATCAGATGAGCTTAGGCCAGATTTTCCACTTTTGTACAACTCACCCCTCCCACCCCCAAAAAACAAACAAAACATTTGACTGCCGAATCAGAACACAACACACAAATCCTATCTCTGTTGTGAAACTGGATGGTTTCCTTGTCACGTATCACAGAAGTAAGAGCCGGAAGAGACCCACGTATCCTCAAACAGCAGCAGCTCCAATGATGTGTAAATTCAAGGGGCTTTCTTTGTTTTCATAAAAGCACCAACTTCTGCCTATATGTAGTCAGGCTTTGATCATACAAACTAGAAGAAACCCAACTTTGTGAATATGGAAAAATACTAAATAATGATAACAGATGAATCCTAAAAAGTGAAGCGGAAGGACATTTTGGGTTTTTGACCTGGAGGGATTTTGTTCTAAATTGTGTTAGTTGTTTTGTTTTGTTTAAATGCCTGAAAGAATATTTGGGTTTTTTTGAGATATGATTCTTAAATGGTCCTTGGTTTTTAGACTCCGAATGAAGCTTGAATGGATCTTCATGGGTTTTGTCCCTTTTTAAAAACTTTTTTATCTTGTAAGTCTAAGTTAAGTGATCTGTCCCTACACAGAAGACACCACCAACTGTGTGTGAAACAGGCAAATCATCAGTGAATAATTAACATTTACAATGCTATCTCATATTCATATTTGCAATAGTCCTGTAGTTATGCATCTTGTTAATGCAGTGTATGAATACTGAGTATCAAATTATTATTGCATGGGATACCATGTTACCAAAAGTAACTGCTGCAGTGTGGTATTTTATACAGAACTGGGGGTCCTTGTTTTTATGAAGAGTGTCTCTGGATTTTGCACTACAGCAATAGTAGTTGTGAAGTAGCTGATGATACCTTGAGTGCAAATGTGAAGCAGAGAAGGGTAAACTGCATAATGCAAAGACACTTTAAAGGAAGTTCAAAATCTTCTACGTTTAGTCAAAAGTAACTTTCCACCTACCTGTTGTTACACTTTGAGTGAAGTCTGCTTAAATGCAAGGAAACAATTTTCTTCTCTTTGAGAAGAAAGAAACAGGTTTAAAAATTTACAGAGTAATTAGATTTTCCAGTTCCCTTGACCTACATTTATTGCTGAGATTAGACACTGCAGTGTTCAATAACTGTGTTCTTGCAAGTTTTATGTAACTTTCTTTTCCACTCTTAGTTTATTATGGTTAATAAAAATGAAATATTTGCTTTGGAGGTACTTTCAGTCCTCTCCATTTGCTTTGAAGAGAAATAGATACTTTGATTCTTTCCCCCCCGCTCCTCCCCCCTCATCTCTGCAAATATCACATCAAATTTTTTACTCTCTATTAGGGAAACCGGTATCTTTAATGATAATCATTCTAGATTATAATTTGTTTTGGTTATAACATTTCTTTGGTATCCAACAGTTAAACCAGCGCAAATATCCAAAAGTCCAGGAGTGAAAGTGTATTGAGAATGCATTCCTGTAGTGCTGCATTGTGTGGGCTTTTGGAACAGTAAATCCTCATTCAGCTGCATTGTAGCCCTGTGAAAGGCTGCCTGCAGCTCTAGGCCCAGTCATCATTTCAGCAGAATTTACAGGAACTGTAGGGTTGAGATTGACAAGGTTAACCTGATGACCAGGCTGGTTAGCACCTTTCCCAAACGTAGAAAAAAATAATATCTTAAACATATTTGAGTATAAGAAGGTGTGGTTTATGGAAAAAAAAAAAAAAAAAAAAAAAAAAAAAAAGGTATTTGTCAGTTTAGTTTTTATTTAAGGTGATTTACTCCCCCAGGACACAATAGGAGGGAGCAGTGATTCTTCTGAGATTTTATACTGCTCTGTGTTTAGCTGTAAGGGAAGCAAACAGAGAAGAATAGAGCCAAGTTAACTTTCCTACATACTTAGTATGTCCTCTTTCTAACGATTTAGCAGATATGAAAATGTCGGCATTAGTCTTAAAATACTTCTAAGTGCAGAAAAATGTGCTGGAAGCTTGCCAAATCAGGCATACACACAAACTCTCTTCTGGTAAACACTGAACAGAGAGAACCAATTTAAAAAATAGAACACTTATTTATTTCTAAATCATACTTTTCATCAAACAGAATTTATATAGTAAGTCCCACACTATCTTTTCCCTCAGAGCTAGATCTTCACCTGAATCCATTGTAAAATGCACTTTAAAGAGAATACATGCACATATTCTCTGTGGTAATAGTTGCATTCCACATCCACAGGGATGTGGAATGTCCTCTTTCTAATGTATGTCCTCTTTCTAATGATTTAGCAACTATGAAAATGTCAGCATTAGTCTTAAAATACTTATTTTCAGGTGAATCTAGGGCACTCCTACAGCTGCCAGCAAATGCCTAGTTATTGTTGAACAACCTTTATGAATCGTATGCAATCACACTATTTCTATCTGCCAATCTAGCTTTACAGTCTTGCCTTTTATGAAAAAGTACAGTTAGCATTGCTTTGATGCCTGTGAAGAGTGAACCTCCCAGTAAAGACAGGGTTTTTCAGTAAATGCTTATACAATGGGGAGAAAGGGAATGAAAAGGAGATGTGCTTTTCTGGATTCAGTGGATTGAATTTGCTTAAAATTGGAATTCTTCTAGCAAAATAGAAAAAGTAGTATTTTACAGAACTGTTTAGCATCTTTTATTTGGCTTCTACAATAAAGCTGGATTAACAACACTCAACTTCGCTGAAAGTACCTGAAGGAAAATTATTTTTACTGATACAAAATTATTTTGTTTTTATTATAGAGACAACCTCAAACACCAAGGATTTTGCCAGGCTTTGTGAAATAAGTAAGTATGAATTAAGGTCATTGTTGTGTAGTTCAGATTCTCTGTGAAATTATGTAATCCTAGACTTGGGTTTAAGCTCCTTAGCCTGTAGGGCTGTGTTAGTGGGGTTGTCCAGGTGTTTAGTTTTATGTTCATAAATATTCTTCCTGTGAACAATGCATTTCACAGTTGGGTCCTTAGTATTTTCTGCTCCCTAGTTACAAATTCATTGCCATCATACTCTTGTTATTCAAGTTGTGAGTTCATTCTGGTAGTAGACTATTTTTGGTGTAAGTGGATGTGGTTTGGAGAAACTGTAGGAGTTACTAGGCTTGTTCAGTGATGAAGTTGTGCCTTCCAATGATTGCAGTGAAATCCTGCTTTTCATGCAAACATTTAAAATTAAAAGTTTAGCTCCATGAAGAGTATGGTAGTATGAGTAGGCTCTTAATTGTTCCTGAATAAAATAGGGTAAAAGATATTGAGTTTTTGAGGAGTTTGGATTCTTGGGAAAATAGAACTTCACTGACTCAAAGTTGAGAAAATACCTGAATTGTTTTGGAAGTCTACCTGTGGTTAAGGTGTTATTGCTCCTATAGCAGCAGCAAGTATGTACTAAATACCAGCTGCTCCAGCATCTTAGTTTACAGTACAGAGGAAATGGGGCTGTGAACTGGATTGCCAAGAGATGGGCACGTGTTCTGTTTGGCTAAATCTACTGTGGAGTGTGTCTTCCAGCAATGGGGAGAGACAGAGAGAGAGAGCTGGTAGTGAGATGACCTCAAAACCATGCAGTTCATTCTGGCAGAGCCTATCTCTTAGAAGCCAGGTTAGTAATAAAATGGTAGTTGCATTGTGTTGTTAAGAGATGCATCAAAAATGGAAGGATACACTGACATTTAAGCAATCTTCTTTCCTAATCTGTTGGAATTCTGTTTGGCTAGACTTGGACCATGGAACAGGTCATTTATTATGTTTATTTTGGTATGTTTGTGTAGCCAGGTTACTGACTATTTGAGCCAGTCTATTTCTGATATGACGCTATATAAAACTACTAGAAAAGCTTGTCTGATAACTCACATCTTTTTTGACTGTGTAGAAAAACACAGTAATTTGTGGAAGAAAAACACTGAAAACTTGGCCAAGCTATGCTTTATGAGGACCTGTGCTAAATAGGAGCGGAAGCTATTTTGTGTAGCTGTGAGCTCCAGAAAAATACTTGAAGCAATTATTAAAGGTAAATCTGTGTGAGAAGCACACAGTGATTAATTTTTACTCTTACCTGTCATTGAATTTCAAAGGTAAATCTTGGTAGTAGACCATAGTGATTTCTTAAATAGCTGAACAATATTTTGAGTGCTGTTATGTTGCAGGCTTCAACCAACTTACTGGAAAAAGTGATTAGTGCAAAGGTGTGGTGTCAGACAAAGCAATAAAACCCCTGAGTATTCCTCTCCACTGTTTTAATCTGAAGGCTTCATTCCAAAATGTTGGCTTTCGACCCTAATGTGTTTAGTCAGGCTTAACCTTTCATATACAAAGCAACCTTTACAAAATATGGATCTACAGGTCAATATGGGTGGAGTAGACCCATAATAGGTACCCCACCCATTTTTAATCATAGTTAGTTATTATCATCTTTATGACCTTATTACAAGAGTGTGAGTAGCCCAAGATTGTGAGCTACTTGAAAACACCTGGACATGCCAGCTGATCATCGCTCTGTTTTTAAAGAGAGTATGTGATGACAGAATATGTAACTGGCTTTGGAGGCGAATTACAGTGGGACTTGGTAATATGACTTCTATTTCAGTGCTTTCATTTCAGACTGTGGTTTAACTACTGTTGCTAAATATATTTATTTGCTGTTTGCAATTTAACTGCTGAACCTCCTAGTGTTAAGAGGGCCAGCAGAAGGTAGCATTTAAGCTGTGCATAAGAGCTCTGCTAGGGTCATAGGCACAGATGTGAGCCTATTTTTTGTTTGTTTTTGTTTTTTTTCACATAGAGAATTGTACAAGGACAGTTTGTGGGGAATCAGAAGATTTGCATGTAAACTTGCATGTTGATAGCAGTAGGAAATCGCTATGGTGGCTCTGGAGCTTAGCTTAGTGATTTCTGTATTCTTGGGGTTCTGTGCAGGTGGAGTATGTTTTCTGTGTGTGGTTACAAAATAACATTGATATGGGGGATGTAGATGTAGTTTAGATAAGGCATTAATATATATTTTTAAGAAATAAAATTCTTACAATAACAATGCATTATCAGAAACAGAAAATGTCTGACAAGCAACTTTTTTTTCCCTAATGGCATTTATGGACCTCATTTCCGTGGTTCTTTATTTGTCACACCTCCCTTCTGCCTGAGTAAAGGAGATTCATCCTATTGAGAGATCAGAGATCCCATCGTTTAAACATGTTCTGTGGATTGCTAATAGTAGCAGGAAACTTGCAAGAATGATTCACCATCTGCTCTTTACTACAGATACTGTAATTCTGAGTTTTAAAATAAATCAATATATTATGGTGTGCATTAAGTTTGGAATAGGGGTTGGAATTTGACTGAGGATCAAGATTACATGGCTAGGGGGCATAGGCTTCACAATTCATATACTGATTATGGAAATGCTAGAAGTTCAGATATGTTTGCAACTGCAAATTTGTCACTATTCAAAGTGGTAACATGTATTTTGAAATAATCTGTTAAACTAAAGATACTTGCCTTCAAATGTGGCTGGAACCAGATTTTGCAATTGGATACTTGGACTTTGCAATTGCTAGTTTTCCCCTGATAGTAGGAACAAAATTGTTGACATAAGTGCAGATAATTTCTAAAGATGCATTGTAAATTACACCAAACAGAGTCCAGTAAAAAAATTAAAACAGAATACATACATTAAAATTTTGTAATATAAATGCAGAGTATGTGCTTTTCAGCCTTTACCTCTCCTTCCTTTTTGGTTTTTCTCTGCTTATCCTAATGATGTTTCCTTTTATTTTATTTTTTTATTTTCCTTTGGAAGCATTATCCCCTTTGTATCCATTTTGTGTCATATTTGTATCAAGGCTACTGCCAGATGGACTTTCACAAAGGTCTGGTAAAGTCTTTTGGATTTTTATGTGTGTGAAAGTGACATGAACAGATCCAATTGTAGAATTGGGATTATGCTTGGTAAGAGTGCTGTGAATTTGATGTGTAAGCATTGCCCTAGTATTAGAGATCATAAGGCCATTTCATTCTGTAACACTGCAGAATGGCACATTAATTGTATTATGTGGACTTCAGTTGTACATTTTCCTGGTTCAAGAGCAGAGGAGCAGTCCCATGTAACTATGAAGTAATGTCTGCCACTTGTTCTGTCCTCACTTGATCTCAATGCACTCACCTCTTATATAATACAGTCTAAAATACAAAGAATAAACATGTAGTACAAGTTTACAAATTTAAGTATATTTACAAGTACACAAGTTTAAAATTCATGCTGACACTACCCATCCTAAACAGTTTTAAAATACAATGTGTGTGCATTATATGGAGATTTTAGTTTATTTCAAGGTTGGATTAGTTATTTTACCAACATGCCTATTGCAATAATCTTGATTCATGCAGAAAACTGTTTAGATTCACTTCTAAAGGTATTGTAAAATTCGTGCCTGTGTTAAGGACTATCTACTTCTACAGACAACATCATAATATTATTCTCTTAGCAGATATTTGAAGAGATCTTTCATGTCTATAGCACTGAGCATTTGCCATCTTATCAGCTTTAACTTTGGTGTACATTATGTTACCTCATTGTATTTCTGAATGGACGTAAAATACTAAAGGCAATTTCAAGTAGAAAGTTATATAAAGAAACTGATATACAATCATAGAATGGTTTTGGTTGGAAGGCACCTTCAAGACTATCTAGTTCCAACCCCCTGCATGGGCAGGGACACCTCCCACTAGACCAGGTTGCTCCCAGCCCCATCCAGCCTGGCCCTTCAGCTATTCAGGTATTTAGGAGAAAAGCAAATGGAAACATATGACTTAACAGCTGAAGTTCAGCGTAAACTGACATTAAAAATAAGATTTTGAAGTACATCAAGACAATTCACTCAGCTGGGAGCAAAACTTTGCATCAGGGTCTTCTTCCTTACTGTACAGCCAGTGTGCTGCAAACTAAATTTAGAGTGTGCTCTAAAAAGCAAACAAACCTGTCATATATTTAAGTTCTCTTTTACATAAACTAGTGAATAAACTCCTAAACTCATCTCATTTGAAGATACAGGCTGAACTGGAATGCAACTGCTTAGGCAATGTTATTTCATTGTAATAACACTGAGAAGCACCAGTTACATGTGGATATAATATAAACTGGAACAGGATATTCTTTCATATTTGTCTTAGGTGAACCACTGGATGATTTTACTTCATAGCCTGATCACTAATGCACACTCCAGCTTTTCTTTCTGCAGCCACGATACAGCTTCTTAACACATTGAACTTCCACATTTTTACTTAGTGACATGCACATCTAAAAACCACTTTGGAATTCCAGCCTTAAATTGAACAGTACTAGAGAGACAAGAGGGTGTGATGGGGTGAATGTGGAGAAAAGAAAGTGCTCAGCATCAACGTGTGGAGTCAGCCTAGGTGTGTGGGTACATAATGTGCTGGGGAACGAGTGAGTCTTCCTGAGTATGCAGAAGGGGAAATACATATTTATTAAGGGCAGAGAGAGAGACAGTTGAGAGTTACAACAAAGCAGTAACTAGCATTTGAGTGAATGAATTGTCACCATGTAAGTGCACAAAAACGAGTTAAAGTCTTAATTTGAGAAGGAGTAGTAGGTAGCTGGGTTACTCTACATGATGCTAATAAAGAACAGGTCCTCACTGGGATGCTAAGAACAAGAGAGAACTGCAGCTGGTAAAAAAAAAAAAAAAAGGGATAAAAAAAAAAAGAGAAAGACGAGCGTGAAAAAAAAAAAAAAAAAAAAAAAAAAAAAAAAAAAAAAAAAAAGACTAATCCAAGGGCCAGCATCAAAGCAAGAATGCAATAAAGGCAGTGGCTGCTGAGGTAGACAGTTAGCCCCCCAAAAGCTAAAATGAAGCACAACAGTTGGACAGAAAAGAGTAGTGGAGAACAGAGCGGACCTGTAGCAAAGTCTGTAAGCAAGGAAGGACTCCTGGAGAGCTGGAGATTGGTTGCAGATTGATTCCTGTTGAAGTTTGGAACATTCTTCCTTTAAAGGAAGAAAAAATACTACTTCGTGCAGGACATAAATACATAAAAAAGTTTGGGACTGGGAGAAGACAGAGTATACATTGAGTCAACTTGTTTTTAAAAAATTATGTGTTTCTCAATTTAGTTTCTTCCTTCATGCCTACTTCTTCCTGTAGTGATCAGGTTATCCTGGCAGTAAGGAAGTTATATGAGGTATAACCATTGCTAATAGAGGTATAATTATCCCTGTTTCACTGTGTGGAAGGGCTGGTCTGTTCAAAGATGACTTTAACTTATATCATAGCTGACTGTAGTCCAACAGACAACAGTAACAACAACAAAGCAAATCAGGAAGCTGCTAATAAATCTAGAAGAGAAGGATCTATTGAAATGAATCCGTTCTGGCTTCTGCTTCACATGTAAAGGATTTTTAAGTCCAAGGAAGAAAGAGAGAAGCTTCACATCCAGAAGAGCCAACAATATTTTCTGATACTGTATTGCAAGACATTATGTATCTTCCATTGTCCTGGTGGACGTGCAGTCCTTTGTGTAAACATTTAAATGATCTTGACAGCATTATTGGATCTCAGTCATTCATTATTAGGTGAAACCAGTGGCTGCACAGATTGCTCTTTTCTCTCTTCTGGAAGATTTACTTCTAAAATCTGTGTTTGTATTCACAGCTCCATGAGGTTTAACCAGTAGCCTTGTGGATGTGACATTCATCTAGATGTGGGTGTCTCATCCAGATCATCATTCAATCACTTCATCAGTTTCAGTTGTTGGAAGCTCTTTGTGTTCTTCAAAATAATTTTGTCTGCCAAGACAGAATAACATGTATGTCAGAAATCTCAGGAAAGTAAATAATTGTGAGACTTAGTTTTTTTCCCCCTGCGTTATGGTATTCAAGGTTGCTCAAGGAAACTGAGCTGTAATGGTGAGTGAATTTTTATTTAAAATGTTTCACTTTTTTTTTTTTTTAATTTATTTTATTTTAATGCTTTCTTGCTCTTCCTCCAGTTCCAGACAGCTTCTCTGAATAGCCTGACTGAGCATTCATTCTTATGGTATATATCAAATATGTGCATCTTAGAAGACTTCTCATATAAATGCACAGGTTGAAAAATATTTATAAATACTACTTTTTTCCTTCAGACAGGTTCTAATTTTTCAAACATATACAGCACCTCTCTTGAAATATGATGTTATGTCTCAGTTACTCCACTGTAGAAAAGCCTGCAGAATGGTACAGTGTCATCCGTGGAAGCCTCATCAATCCTACCCTTACCCCCCGGGGTGGGTGATCAGTGCTAATGCTGTCCACTTGCCTTTAGGGGATCTTTCAAGATGTAAATTTTTAGTGGATGGTATAAGGATGTTGCAGAACTTGGGAGGGAAAACTGGAGGTTAAATTCTAGATGGAAAAAGGCCGAAGTGGTCAGATGGTTATTTTCTTTCTTCTTGGCTTATTTTGATGAGCTGCCTGGCTTATTATATTTCTCTTGACTTAATCCTTCCAACTAAAAATTTTATCCAAGCTAATTCTTGATTGTGTGTGCAGTCCAGAGACTGGAAGCAGGATCTCCTTTCTGCCTTCATCTCTTATTTTATGCATTGATGACCTTTATAATTTTATGACCGTACTGTATTACCTTTATTGGTGCTGGATGAAACATTTATTTGATAGTAGTGTGCTAATGATGTACAGTAATATTTTGTGTATTCATTTTTATGGGAATAGAAGACTTCTAAGTACAAAATTAAAGAAACGTAGATAGAAATGTTGTGTAAACAAAATTTGTGTCTTGCTGCACCTAAAAGTAATTGAAAACCTGGACGATTAGGCCCATGGTGGTTTTCTCACATCTTTGTACTGTTTCATATTACTCAAATTGTTTCAAAATCTGTATTTTTTAAGAGCTTTTACTTAGTAAAGTAAATGTATGTATGTTAAAAAAGTTCAAGTAAAATTAAGTTTTCCATTTTCAACATTCTCACATTTGTCTTCAATAATATGCCTTGCTATATGGATGTAGATGGAGAAACCTGGAATAACTGAAATAAAATCTGAGAATTCAGTGTAAAAATAAAAATATTTTCTATAATTAAAAAGAAAATTCCCATGTGGGCAGACAGTTCTAGAATTTGTCACTTCATGGCTTCCTATAGCTTTCTTTGAAGGATTTTTTTACAAATGCTCATGGAAGCAACAAGATCACTGGCTTATCTAGTAGCATTATTTCTATGATTTCAGTGGCAATGATACTGATTTTGCTGGTAGGGAGTATTTTCAAACAGTAACCCAGATTGGTCTATGTAATTCCTAAACAATTGTTTCACAATGGTAAAGTGAAGCTGACAATTTAAAATTTGTTCTGAAATAGTATATAAAAACTTTAAGCTTTCCTTAAAAAAGTCCCCTCCTTATCCCCTGCCCAGCTTTTCCAGCAGTGGAAACATCTCAAAATTACCTGCTGCTGTGCAACAAAAAGAGAACTGAAATAAATATGACTAAAATAGTTGCAAATTAACTTTTTTTTTTTTTTTTTTTTTTTTTTTTTTTTTTTTTTAGCTGTTTCTTCTCAGGTGTTTTCTAGAACAAAATGGTTGTCATTTGAGAAGAGGTACACAGTGAGTTCTAGGCTGATCTGAAGCTAAGGTGAAGTGGAACTGTAGAAAGAATTTCTAAAAACTCAACAAGAGTGAGCATCAAGAAAAAGAATGGAACAGAAAGGGAAGGCAGATATCATAAAAGGGAAGGGAGGTATGAATGGCAAAAGAAAAAAAAGAACAAAGATGCTTTTATAGTTCATACTAGCTGCAGCTAATAGTATTTAATTTGCCATTCTGAAATAAGATTTTGATCTTTGCATCAATGAAAATATGTTTGCTGCTGCTGCCAGCTACAACTTAGGGAACTTCATTCCATGTGGTATTTGTGATATTTCCTCCTTAACAAAGAGCCATCACTGTGTTCCAAGTGACTACTAAACAGGAGAATGACAAGAAAATGTGCTTAGCTTTCTTTTTTTAATTATTTTTAAATTATTATTATTTTTTTAGCTCTGGGTTTTTTGTTACATAGATGTAATCTGTAGATTTGCAGCAAGAAAAGATCAATTTCTTCATAATGGAAACAAGTTCATGCCACACATTGTACATAAAAAGGCCTAACATCACATTGTCTTCAGGAGGAACACAAAGCATCCAATTACTTAGATGACAATTCTATCACTTGGTAGATGAAATAACATTAATTCCCATTATTAATAGGTGAGAAAAGAATATTTGCTTACCTGCAACCTGGGCATGTCAATTTATGTGCCTAATGATATCTGTGCTTTAGTGCAACATTTCTAATAGATGCAGAAAATAAAGTAGGCATTTTTCTATACTGTTTTATCAGACAATTATTATTAACTGTTCTAATGTGCTTACAGTATACCAAATTGTTGTAAGCCAATGGCAGGGCCATCCTGTGTTCAGGAATTTTCATACTAAAAGCATCACTTCCAAGGCACAACACTACAGCTTACAATAACCTCCCACATATCAAACCATATAATTCAAGTGCAGCTCCTAGAGTATCACTTTTCATATTTTTTTCCATAATTAGTTTGCAGGGTCGAAACCTCTTCTGGGATGGAGGAGGTTTGGTTTCACTTGTATCTTCTAGTCATCAGATATAGGCTGTTCTAGATACAGACACAAAAATGCCAAAATAGAGTTTAAATCCTCAGTCTCACCTTGAAGTAGAGGAATGGACCAGATGATGTTTTAAGTACTACTTTTGCAAGTCCTTGTCCTAAAAAGATATATTTTTTTCCAATTGTTTGCCATGGTGAGCAGTGTAACCCAAGCAGTGGCTGTGTCTCATTTATACAAAAGGAGATAAATTGTCAGTCAGCTGTCACAGCTGGATATGTGATGACACTGTGGCATGCAAAAATAAGCAATGTCTGGGGTGGTATGTCCAGAAACCATGTAAGACTTTAAGATTTAAAAGTAATGTAAGTACTGGTTATCATTTTGCACATTTCTCTTCCTAACAAGAATAGTTCCTACTCTGAAGCAGGGTTTCTTTGGATAAAACCTCTTTTTGAAATGTATTCCTGCTAATACGCTGGTGAACAAGACTCAGCATATGCTAGCATTCTCAATTGTCCTTGTCGTTCATGATTTCTAGTGGCCTTTTTTGTTTATTTTGTTTTAAATTAATATCGGATCTTCGTCAAGTCTGCAAGGTGGTTGTCAGGTGCCAAAAAAAAAATAAAAAAAAAATCCCAGGAGGCAATAAATGGAACTTACGTGTTTTTATTATTTAAACCCTTTTTACTCTTAAAGTAACATCAGTAGCATGCAGGGTTTCAGATCAGGATGTATGGCATGTATTTATTTTGTTATGCCATGTGCTATTTTTCTTTTTTCTTCAATAATCTCTTCACATAAGAGGGGCTGAGCACTAAGAGATCCTAACTCTAAAGAGAGTCGCCTTATGTACATTCCATGATGTTATTGTAAACTGATGCCATTAAACTGCTTGGCAGCCAGGGTAATTATACCCAAATACATTTTGTGCGTAAAATAGGTGTTAAACATAACATGAATGCAGAGCCTAAAAGCTAGTTTTCAAAGACATTTGAAAGAAAGAGAAGGCTCATAGAGATTTCCTTAGTCTTGGACCATGCTGTCAGAGTTTCTGAAAGAGTTATAATAATTATATATTATGAAAGAGTTATGATAATATCATAAATATGATGGTCATAACCAGCCTGTGCTGTCACTTACTGTTAAAAGCTGTAGATACCGCTAAACCTCTTCATACATCTTTTTGTGCTGTGTGGTTATCTTCTTACAAAATGAACATCAGTCATGCCTAAGACACACATGTATTTTGCCTCTTTCTCCCAAAAAGGTTGTCACATTTTGACAAAGGTATTGGGGCAGAAACAATGTAGTACAAAAGCTCTGCACTACTGTTGAAGTAAAGCTGAGAGTGACCGTGTAGGAGCCTAATTCCTATTGAAATCAATAGGAATTGGATGCTTAAGGGCACTTGCCAACGTGGGTCTGGCTTGTGGCTGGGCTGCAATGTTATTGGGAGGAACCACGAATGGGATGGGATCAACCAGCACGTTTTGGGTTCCACTTCCATTCTCATGTTGGTCATACCCATTGTCTGGACAGTGCCAGTCAGCCCTCAGACCACCATCAGCGACGAGTTTGCCGACAGCTTGTTCTTTGTGGCAGTTAAGTTGAGCTTTCCATTGACAGTAGCTCACAGCAGACTCCTTAGTTTCTGTGTGTTGTTTTTATTCTGATTCCTGTGTCAGCCACAGATGTCTCAGTATACGGTAAATGTTGTTTTTCATTTTTGAACTTACAAAGATAGACCTTTTCTGCAATCAGTAGCATTCCTTTTGCATTGATATTTAAGAAAGGGAAAGATTCCATACTTTGGAAAGCTGCTTGTTTCTTGGTGGTTTGGGTTTTTTTGTTTGTTTTGTTGGGGTTTTTTTATGTTTGTGTTAAAACTAAATGTCCCCCTTCCCACTACTAAAAAAGAAAAAAGAAAAAAAAAGAAGGAAAGGTTTTATTAATGAATTTATGTGGTAGCATGTTTTGTACCTACAGTTGTTGCAAAGGTGAGGTGACAGGCACTGACTTGAGGTCTTCCTCTCTTGATATTTGTGTCCCATCTTTTGGATGCCCACAGTTCACGTGCTCTGAAATTAAATGTAAAATATGCTCACAGTTTATGTCTACTGTCACTACATTGTGCAAACATAGCTGTCAATATCTTCTCAGCTGCAGTCTGCCTTGAACAGTGTCTTGTGGTGCTGCCCACACAGGAGGTTGTGCAGATGGAAGCTGTAGCAGAAGCTCCCAGCCTTTGCCTTTGATCCTGGTGTGGAAACTGAAGATAGAATCAGCTTATTGTCAGATAAAAAACCATAACCATAGAGAACAACCTGGATATATTTAGAACAAATTTGTATTATAACAGATGTGAATGTATGAAAGGTGGTATGGAGGCAGCAAATCATGTCAACAGTGCCATTCTGCATGGGATGTATGCTTAGGGTTAGGTGATGGGAAGGTGGCTGTGCTGTTTTCTAGCTTCTTCCCTCTCTGTCTCCATCCTCGCAGCCCAGAAAGCCAGTCATATCCTGGGCTGCATGAAAAGAAGTGTGGCCAGCAGGGTGAGGGAGGGGATTCTGCCCCTCTTTTCTGGTCTGGTGAGACCCCACCTGGAATACTGTGTACAGCTCTGGTGCCCTCAGCACAGGAAGCCCTGTTGGAATGGGTCCAGAGAAGGGCCACAAAAGTGATCAAAGGGCTGGAGCACCTCTGCTATGAAGATAGGCTGAGAGAGTTGGGGCTGTTCAGCCTGGAGAAGAGAAGGCTGTGAGGAGACCTTGTAGCAGCCTTCCAGTACCTGAAGGGGTTACAGGAAAGCTGGGGAGGAATTTTTTACTAGGGAGTATAGTGATAGGACAAGCAAGTAATGGTTTTAAACTGAAAGAGGGTAGATTTAGGTTAGATATGAGGAAGAAATTCTTCGCCATGAGGGTAGTAAGGCACTGGAAAAGTTACTCAGAGAGGTTGTGGAAGCCCTCTCCCTGGGGGTGCTCAAGACCAGGTTGGATGAGGCTTTGTGCAACCTGGTCTAGTGACAGGGGTGTCCCTGCTTATAGCAAGGAGATTGGAACCTGATGATCTTTAAGGGCCAGCAGGGTGAGGGAGGGGATTCTGCCCCTCTTTTCTGGTCTGGTGAGACCCCACCTGGAATACTGTGTACAGCTCTGGTGCCCTCAGCACAGGAAGCCCTGTTGGAATGGGTCCAGAGAAGGGCCACAAAAGTGATCAAAGGGCTGGAGCACCTCTGCTATGAAGATAGGCTGAGAGAGTTGGGGCTGTTCAGCCTGGAGAAGAGAAGGCTGTGAGGAGACCTTGTAGCAGCCTTCCAGTACCTGAAGGGGTTACAGGAAAGCTGGGGAGAAATTTTTTACTAGGGAGTATAGTGATAGGACAAGCAAGTAATGGTTTTAAACTGAAAGAGGGTAGATTTAGGTTAGATATGAGGAAGAAATTCTTCGCCATGAGGGTAGTAAGGCACTGGAAAAGTTACTCAGAGAGGTTGTGGAAGCCCTCTCCCTGGGGGTGCTCAAGACCAGGTTGGATGAGGCTTTGTGCAACCTGGTCTAGTGACAGGGGTGTCCCTGCTTATAGCAAGGAGATTGGAACCTGATGATCTTTAAGGTCCCTTCCAACTTTAACCATTCTATGATTTAGGAAGGCAAATTTCCAATTTTGGTTTCTGTGCAAGTTAAGAGCACTAATGTCAACTACCTGTGACTTATCCACACTACACACGAAGGTGTGACAGCAACATGTATACCTGCTGCTTTGCAAATACTGCTCTAGCTAGCCTAGGCAACAGCACTGAAGTTACGTGAGCATGGAACATGGCTGCAGCTGTACAAATCTGGGCAGTATCCTGGTACTGTGTGGTAACTGAAGCCTCTGCAGTGCTGCCTTGCTTATAGCTAATGAGTTTTGACTGAAGTCAGCTTCAGTCCTTCCTCTGTTGGCAACTTACAAGAAGCCTGAAATGCAGTCTGAAGAAAGAGGAGATCCTAATACTAATGAAAAAGATTAATTTGAAAAAGCAGAACAGTCAAGATGAAAGAGGTGATGTTGCATTTTATGATTACTTGCTTGATCTTATGACTGCTTTCTTGAAAGGGAACCAGTATTGTTGCAGCATCAGCAGCCAGACCATGGTTGTCTGGCTTTTGGTCTCAGCTTGACCAAGAAGCTGTGTTTATATGCAGTTCATATAGACCATCCCCCTCTTTTCTTTGTCTTTTTCATCTCCAGACTAAATGAGTTTCAGCATGCTTTCTGTCAGCTGTTACTGTCATAATTGCATTTATTATTGACATTAATGCTATCTATATGAATCAGGTTCCAGAAGCTAATGAATTTTAGAAGATATCCATGTGCACCTGACTTATGTTTGCTTCCCAAGATTTTGACTGACTGGAGGTTCACATTTTTAAGCTTTTCTTTAGAAGCATGAATGCTATTATACATCCCTTTTGAAAAGGTCAATGTCCTCATGCTCCCAAGAGCAATGTAAGAATCTGGGTTTGAATCCCCTCAGCTGAGTAGTCTCTGACTTACTCCTCCCTGACTATGCCAACCTCTAGACAGACAGGTAAAAGGTGGGGATGCCATCTTCTCCTTGGGTAGTGCTTCTAAGTGAAAGTGTGTGCTATACCCAGTGTTTTAATCTGGTCTTAGTGTGGCATTTGTACTACAAACCTGTCTGTTGAGTCAATCAGGTGCAGGCCTGTTAGTTTGTGATCGGTAGGCATGAGATGGGCCCTTGAAATGCTCAGCTAAACCAAGATCTTGGCATGCAGAGTAGGAGAACATCTGGCACTTGCTTAAATTTGCTGGTGAGTTAAATCACCAATAACTTTTCAGGCGCCAGAGCTTTGAAAGCAGATTTATATTTACAAATACAAATGTAACTCAGAGCAGAGCCAGTGGGTGCGAGGTAGCAAGCTCCTGTGCTTCAATAGGTCTGTGTGCTCTGTGCTCTTTGGATGTGGCAGGCACAAGTAATTTGAGTGACTGTACTCTGTAGTGATGGGATCTGAGCTGCTGTGAGTTACATTGAATTTCTTTTGTTCATTTTCACAGCCAATTACTGTAGGTCAGCTGAGGTTTGATACTTGCTTAGCTTCCAGCAATTCATTTGTACCTTTGACCCTTCAGACACCCAAAAATCTACTTCTAAAGATACAAAAGCAATCTCTCTGAAAGTTCTTTCATCTACTATTTGGTCAGGGAAGATACTTAAGCCTAAATTTGTATGAGAGGAGAGCAGCTGGCAGGGCATTTTTCCACACTGCTTTGGAACTTGCACTTCCCCCGATACCAAAATAGTTCTGGAACATGCTGCAGTGGCCCACTTGTTTTTTTGTAGCAGTAAGAGCTTAGGAGGATTCTGGTAGAAGACTGTAAATATATCTTTTCAGCTGTTGGGCTATGCTTAATATCAAGTAAAAGTATATCTTTATAATTGACACTCTAAAAATATAATCTCAAGCAAGGGGTAAGTGTCCCTTTCTTTAAAGTGAATGTATTTGTAAGGAGTACCAATGAAAAATCATGCATGACAAAGGAGACAAATCCATTTTGCTGAGAACTCGCAGAGTGTGTAACAGTGTATGTACATATCAAGATACTCAGGATAAGATTTGCTAATGGATTGAGGGTAAAGTCTCTGTGAATGAAGACTTTGTAATTCTAGCTGCAGTAAGTCTACTTCATATTGCATTGCCATCTGCTTCCTTCCTATAAACATACATAATCGATCAAAGCAACAAAATATTTCAGGGTGGAATTGTGGTTACAAAATAGAAAAAGGGAATTTTTTTTTTCAGCTTATTTTAGTTATGTAGACTTTATTACTTTCAGACAAAAAGTATCAACGCTTACCACTCTTCATGTTGTATATTGGCTACAATAAATGGATGGTAGGAGGAATGATAATGATAGGTGTTGAAAGTAGGCTTTCACATATTAATGGCTGTAATGGTATGATGATTGCCAGGACAGAAACAGAGTCTTATTGAAATAATGTAACTGCAAACAGGAGTAAAAAGCACAAAGCTGCCAGTGGATTGCTCAGTATAGGAGAGTAATTTCTCCCACTTTATTTTGTAACTGCCTTAGTTCACTCTCCTTCAAATGTTTAGGGAGGGTGGGAAGAAAAATTACACGGGTGTCCTAACTCTATATAGAAGATGATGAGCTTGTATCTCATGAACAAATATATCCCAAACATCAAGATGCCATGGGATCATATTTCATTTACATCATTAGTTATAAGTGATCTCTGCATTAACTTTTCCCCTCCTTCCATCACCTTGTACCTTCCAGAGATCGCATCTCTGCAGAGTTATATTTGCTTTTCTAATGCCTATTTTTGGCTTATCAAAGAGCTTGCTCTACTGCTGAAGCTGTGTTTAAGTGTATTTTCTAACTCAGAAACTTTCTTGGAATGGAAGTTTCAAAGCTTCAAAGTCTCATTTTCATATGTGACTGATCAGCCTAAGTAATTTCAGCTATGTTTGAAAATTTTAATCCAGGTTTGGTTTTTTTTGCTTTTTTTTATGTTTACAGAGAACTAGGTACAAGCAGAGAACAAATGTGAAGATTTTTCTTATAGGCATGGTTTAAAATGCAGGCTTACTATTTGTTTAACGAAAGCTGAACTCACCTGCTCTCTGCTGAGTAGTTTGGTATGTGCTGGATTAATGTGAATCCGATCATCTCATGGCTAAGATCTTTCTACTACCTAGGACATCTTACAGAGGCTGATGAAGATTTCCTGGGAAATGCAATTTACAGCATCAGAATGCACATGGGTGGAAATACAATCATAATAAAAATACTTCAACTGACTTTTTCCTGAGAGCAAGATCTTAGTGAAATGGCTGCAGCCAGCATGGTATAGCCCTATAATTGTGATGAGGATTGTGATGAGGATGCAGAAAGCTGCCTCACATCTCTTACCCACAATAGTATGGACTGTAAGCATAGTGCAGGTAAGCACCTGAGTCTTCTATTGTATTAATTTTTCCCATTTAGTCTGGGAGGAATAACTGAATGGTAAGTTGCCTACAAAGAGCGAGATAAATGTTTACAATAGACAGAACAGAGAGGAAGGCATTCATGCCACTTAAAAACTGGATTAAACCTGGAACAGGTGCAGGGAAGGGCTATGAGGGTGACTGCAGGAATAGACAGCATATTATAAGAGTGCATAAAAGCTTTGTTTTCATGTGCTAAACAAGACCACATCTCTATAAATATATGCGAGGGGAAAATATACTTAGGCTGCAAAACAATGTGGGGATAAGAACATGTGGGTGTGAACTAGGCTAAAATAAATTGGAGTAAGATTTTTTAAAACCACCTAACCTTCGAGTAGGAGGTGTGAGAATGGGAGCCCTAACTTCACTTGGAACTGACTAATTTAAGAAAGCAACACTTGAACATTGAGGCAATAGCAGCATGGAGACTGAGGTGATTCTTTTTCATCCTGTTCCCATGTAGCTTTTACAAGAAGAAATGGTTAATGTTAGAAAATGTTATCAGTATCTCTGTTTTAGAATTCACAGAATGGTTGAGGCTGGAAGGAACCTCTGGGGATCATCTAGTTCTACCTCTGTTCAAGCAGGATCAGGTAGAGCAGGTTGCATAGGGCTGTATCCAGCTGTTTGAATATGTCCAAGGATGGAGGCTCTACAGCCTTTCTTGGCAAGCTGGTCCACAGCTTGAACACCCACGCAGAGTAAATAAATGGTTTTGTGTTCAGATGGAATTTCATGTGTTTTAATTTGTGCCTGTTTCCTCTACCCTGTCAATGGGAACTCCTGAGAAGAGCCTGGCTCCCTCTTCTTCGTTTTGTCCTATCTGGTATTCATACACATGGATAGGGTCCCCCTGGGCCTTTTCTTCTTCGGGCTGAACATTTGCAGCTCTCTCAGCCTCTTATGTCAGATGCTCCAGCCCTTTAATTGTCTAAGTTGCCTTTTGCTGGACTCACTCCAGGAAGTGTCTGTCTTGCACTAGGGAGCTCAGCAATGGACCCAGCACTCCAGGTTTGTATCACCAGGGCTGAACAGAAGGGAAGTATCACCTACCTTGACTTGTTGGCAATACTGTTCATAATGCAGCCCAGGAGGCTCTTAGCCTTCCTTGCAGTAAGGGCATGTCACGATCCGGTATTCTGATACGTGGCAATTTTAATAAATAAAGGTGATCCCAAATGGTGAAATTAAGACACAAATGAGGTCAGATGTCACGCACACAACAAACTTTTATTGCAATAACACAACAAAAGTCCCGAGAGCGGGTAGGACAGGCAGGAAAACAGAGACAGGAAAGAGAGGAGAAAGCAGAGAGACAGAGGACAGAAAGCGAGAGCAAAGTTGCCACCCACGGTCCAGCGATGTCGTCGATGTCATTGATGGGGAAGTAGTTCCAGGTGGAGAAGTGCTTCCATGCACCCACAGAGTCCCAGATTTTTATACAGTCCTTGCCCACTGCACCCCCACTTCTCTCCCTGCATAGGGAAAAATCCTTCGGATCTTCTCTGTGATAGCAGGGGCAGGTATGATGCCAGGGGCTATGTAGTCTTTGTTTGGTTAATTGATGAGATCAGCTACTACAAAGGAGGTGATTGAGTCAACTGCCACCACAGGATTAGTTCCTTGCAGTGGAGTTTCTGTCCTAGGAAGTAGCTTGAGACTGGCACTCCTTGTCTTGTCCTGCAAAGTCGATGGATTCCATATCAAGGCCTGGTTATCACCGGATGTTCTGCTCCCAGCACCAGCTGTAGAACTCCTTTGTCTCCAGTCTCGGCATGCCCCACACTAAACTCCCCAGTTCTCAGGTACTCCTTGCAGGAGGGGGTTGGGTGGGTTGCTGAGACATCTCTTTAGTTCATCAGCAGATGTCGTTCAACTCTCAGATGCCACAAGACAGACAACAGATATCCTGAGTGCCAAAGTCCAAGCTTATCTCTTGGATTGTTTGAGACAAGCACTGTACATCCTGAATGCCACAGGGCACATTGCTGGCTCATGGTCAACACATTGTTTGGCAAGATCCCAAGATCATAGAATCATAGAACTATTCAGGTTGGAAAAGACCCTTGGAATCACTGAGTCCAACCATCATCCCTACTCTATCCAGTTGTCCCCTAAACCATATCCACCAACACCACATCCAAATGACCCTTAAACACATCCAGGGATGGTGACTCAACCACCTCCCTGGGCAGCCTATTTCAGTGTCTGACCACTCCTTCTGTGCAGAGCTGCTTTCCCAACAGTCAGCCCCCAGCCTTTACTGTAGTCTGGGATTATTCATGCCCAGGTGCAGAACTTTGCACTCCTCTGTGTTGATTTTCATGAGGTTTTCCTCTCCCCATTTCTCCTTCCTGTTGAGGTCCTTTTTGAAAACAGTGCAACTATCTAGTATATTAGCCATTCCACCCAGTTTTGTATTACCTGTGAACTTGCTGAGAGTGCAATTTCCCCTTCATAGAAGTCGTTATTCTACAATAAGCATATTCCATCCTTTTCTATCCGAAACAATATGTATCGAAGTTAGTAGATAATCCAAGCTTTTTAAGTTTTATCGATTAAAAAGCAAAACAGAGCTTGGCTTTTTAGAGAATCTACAGCTGCCAGTTTCAAATGCCATACTACAAGGCATGAACAGGTGTTAACAACACTGTTCATCTTTCCAAAGCAAAAAATTAAAGAAGCACAGCTGTATGCAGTATGACAATTTAGAATAGGCTTTCTGTATAATTTTAATGGTGTTTCAATCTTACTTCTTTGTATTTTAAGAACAGCTTCTCAAATGACTTTATAACTTTTTATTTTTTATTTTTTTACACATGCAATTTTAGTGAAGCTTACATAGATACTTTTTATAAAGCTAGAAGACAATGTTAGTAGTTCTCAGACACACAGACAATCCTTCAGTAAAACTACGACCTTCCATCTGAGGTACTTAATGCTGGAAGAAAAGCTAGTCTCAGACACTCCGTTTAAGAATAGGGAAAAAATGCTTACAAGTCCAGTTCAGGCTGTTCAGATGTTCAAATTATGTCATCCTGAGCTTGATGTCTTCAGATCTAAACAGGCTTTTAGATGACAGCAGTGCAGATATGTATTATGACATGCCTGTTCCTTGAAAAGCTTAAAACAAGGGGAATCCTGTAGACTCTGAGATAGCTTGAAATCTACACTCACAGACTAGAACATAAAATATTCATTAAGCCAGATTTAGCCCTTAGCCTGTCTCAGTCACCAGAGATATAAGTGAGAAGTCACAGCACCCCGTCACTATCCCAGAAATGCCCCTAATTATAAGGGGGTGAAAGATAATTACCCAAAGAAAAGCTTAGCTTTGATTATGAAAGTTCATACAGCAAGAACTGTCTATTCAGAGTCAAATTCTAGTTAGACTTATAGTTTCTGCATGTACTAGTCAGCAAGGAAACATCTACCAAAATTTACCCAACCCATCACTGTACTCCCACCCCTAGGCCAGAAAACACACTGAAGGAATACCACACTAGTTATCTCAATCTCATTTTAACCTTCACCTGCTTTAATACTATTTCAGAGGAGGTGGAGCTTTAAAGAAACAATAACTCCAGGAAGTCTCAAAAATATCCTTCTTCCATCCATCCTACATTTCCCGCTTGGAATTTAATAAGGCCATATTGGAAAAACTACTTCCTTCAGCCAAAAGAACAGGTTACCCTCAAATTAATATACTAATCATTGCTAACATTTAAGTGATAAAATGTTTATTTTTGGTGTGTTATTTACCACAGGAACACTATTTTTAAAAAAATTGATCTGATTAAATTCTACTCCACTGAGTCATTCTGTTAATTTTTTCCTTTGAACTACCTGTCTTAAAGCAATAAGCTCAATAAATAAAAGTATGTGAATTCATAGCTGAACTCCTGTGTTACCCAGCTACCCTACAGTTAGACCTGGCTGGAGTGTGATCTTAGCATTTTTCCTAAAATCTGGGGAGATGTCCCAGAAATACTGGTTAGAGTGATGATTTTCAGAACTGACCTGTTGGTGGGGCATAGGTAAAGTCATGCACAGCAGGTGTTGCAGAAGGTTTGTCTATAACTATTACCTGAAAATATCTTTTGGATTACTGAGATTTAAAAGGGCTGTAGACCAGACTCTCTCTGGTGTAGCTGGGTGTCAGAAATATCTCCTCAACCAGACTTTGAAGATTTTAAGAGCTAGAGGTCTGACTTACATTGTGCTTACTTTGATGGTATTTTTGTGTGTTCCATATGACTGTGTGGTAATTGCTTTTTAAAGAGAAATTATTCTAGCGAAGGTGCAAGTATTATTGAGTATGTGTGCATCTCTAGCAGGTCCCATAAAAGATGGATGTCTTAACTTGTGTCAGGATGAACCAATCTGGGAACCACTGCAGTCAAAAGCAAAACTCTCCCTAACTTGTAAAACGAAGTGCTATAAGAGAATTTCTGAAAGGCTTTAAATTACAAACATGACTCAATTTACATTTTAAGTATAATATTACCACAAACATATTTTCTAATTGCTTAGGGCCATTGCAAGAGTTTGCCTAATGATCTGTACAAACATTTAAAAGAAGGATCTTGAATAACAGGAATATAAATGTTTCTTCAAAATGCTAGTTTGTTGCAACTTGAAACTTGGACAGGAACTTAACTTAGGCTGATGCCTCTCAGAGAACTAAGACCTGCAGAAGTCAAAAGGTATTTGCTATACTTCCTTCCTAAATTTTAATTATCCCTTTAAAATTAGAATAGATCTTTCAGGAATTACTTAATCTTTCAGGGCGACAAAGTATATTGTTACCTTCAGAAATGTAATATGTGTAAATGGTCTCTCTAGGCAGTTTGGTGATGGACGCCTCGTGTTTCCTCACTAGTTATTGAATGGCTTCAAGGCAATCATGAGGTTCACCCTAGTTTTTGAGAGGCTTGCTACCCTAGGAAATACACCTAATTTTTAGCCTCATTCAGTGCACCCAGGAAATACATTCTTTCAGATTTTCTCCTAAAATGAGCAGAATTTCTTTTGCTGCATTATAAAAACAAATTCCTGAAGCATCTGGCTGCCTTAGAAGTGGTAGACTGTAGTTTCTCTAAGCCAGCAGTACTTTTCATGTTTCCTTTTTCTCCTAATGATCTTGATTAACTTGATTTAGTTACTAACGAGATCTAAATCAGAATAAATTTGGGAAGACTAGAGCTTTCCTAGCTTTAAATTCTGAACAGACATCATCTAAGTGGAGCTCATTGCAATGGGATCAGTAACTATAACTCAACTGGACAGAACCATTTCACTGTTGACTGTGGTGGTCCAGTATCAATTTTACAGGTTACCAGGAGTTCCCATAAGCCTGTATTAATGCTACTTGTAAATAGTGTATTATGTTTACCGCAGATAACAAAATATTAACTTTGTTCATGTGGCTTGCAAGATCAAATTTTCTGTGACATTTCTGCAATATTTCTGGTGGACATAATGGAAAAGTTTGCATTTTTGCTTATATCCTAGTATAGACAGAAGAAATGGGATCTATAATTGATTAGTTTCTTATTTCTCTTTACATAAAAATCCCCTTGCTACCTTGAGGCAGACATTGGCTATTCTGCTATTTCAACAGAGCCCACATTTCAGTCTATTTATATCATCACAAGATTGGAGTGCTGTCCTGTAGTACTTTGAGTAATCTGCCTACATATCTTGCCTACATATACTTGACCTCTCTCATCCTATTCTCAAAGGGTGAAGATGATCTGCTAGAGTGTTTCACTTGACAGAAGGTTTGGTTGGTTGGTTTGTTTGTTGTAGAAGTCTTGCTAGAAATATGTTAAGAAGGTGTGGCCGAAATTGTTACGGGTTCATCAATGTACTATATTTTCTGCAGGGAGGATTCCGGAGTAGCTGTAGCCTCTGTGTGCCAACTTGTTGGTTTGACAGCAATAACATCTTCTTCTCTCCCTTGCCTCTTAATAAACTAAAAATTTAAACTACTTTCTGATGTGTAGCTTTTATTTTGAAGATAGAAGAATCTGAAGTCACAAATAATTTATGATACATCAAATGCTGAGCATTAAATGTTTTTGGAAAATGGCAAATAATTCCCACAAAGTTCCTTTTTAACTGGATTAGCAAACAGGAGCAAAAACATATTTTCAGAGAACTTTCAAATACCTTGAATCACCATGTAGTTTTCCAGCAAGGTAGTTCTATTGTTGAGACTGCAAAAAGCAAAATCCTAGTGTGAAACATAAAGAATAACTTCTCATTTTTGATAGCCCATTATATTTGTCCTTTTGATTTGTACTAATTAACACCCTGTAAAACTGCTTCGGGATGGTGCTTGCTGGGTTTTACAAGCTGGAGCAGTAAGCCTGTAGCAGCATATGAAACCTCACAGTCTTCTCAAGTAAGTTGGCATTTATGGAGTTTAACATCATCTCACCAGGCACTTCCAGATATTTTCAGCCTTGTATTTACATGATTCAGTACGGATGATGGTGTAGGTTGGCACGTTGACTAGTATTACCTAGTGACTAAAACCAGTGATGAAGATAACCAGAGTCACCTTGTGGGTTGCAAAATGTTAATTCACCCATTTAATAAAGGAATCTGGCAGCCTGAAAGTCAGTGGAAATCTGCACCTTTTTCTGCATGAGGAGATCTGGCTGGCAAAGTCTATTGGCATAGTGCAGCTAGCAAGTTCTTTTGACAGAATGCATTCACATTTGGCTGCTTCTGTTGGCAATATATTTCTTCATGGCTTCAGATTGTATTGGCAAAATATATATGTAGCATGGAAAAGGATCTTGGGAACTATATCTGTAATGCTGTGTAGTACTTTTCTTGAGTATGTGCTAACTATTCATTCTACACTTGTTGGGGAGTCTTTATTGCTCAATCTGGGGACACATGAAAACAGTGGATTCTCAAGCAGGAAAACCAGTGGGTAGTGCTGAAGTTATGAAGTTCATTCACGTGTCCTTACAGCTATGTGGATTGGCTGTGTGCCTGTCTAATTCAGTCATCTGTGAAGATAAGATGGTTTCTTTTCCTTAGGACAGTTCTGTCATTGTCTGCTGCAGAGGGTGATGGGTTTGTGGGCAGTCTGAGGTGTCTGTGTGTAGAGCCAGCTATATCAATGTGCTATCATTCAGCATGAAACCAGGCTGCTTTTGAATACTGAATACTGAGTGAACTTCAAGAACAGAGGCAGCTGTGCATTGAAGCCACAGAAACTGCTTTCTTAGGGCTGTGTTTAGAATTCTCCAGACCTTTGCCCATTCCCATCATAGAATCATAAAATTATTTAGGTTGAAAGGGACCTCTGGAAAGTTACCTAGTACAATTGCTTGCACAAAGCAAGTTCAACAGAATCAGGTTTCTCCAGGCCTGTCTGCTTGAATCCTAACCACTTTCAAAGACATAGTTTCAATAGCCTCTCTGGCCAACTAGAGATTTTTTTACTACTTTCTTATATCTACTTGGAATTTCCCCTCTTCAGCTTATGTCTGTTGCCTCTTGTTCCATTGCTGTGTGTTTCTGAAAAGAGTCTGGCTCCTTCTTCCTTCTATCCTCCAATGAGGTAGTTGTAAATAGGGATAAAGTCTCTTCTAAGTCTTCTCTTCTAATGAATGGACAAACACAGTTCTTCCATCCTCTCTATTTACATCACGTGCTTCAGCTCCCAATCAACTTGGTAGCCTTCTGCTGGACTCACTCCAGCACATCCATGTTTTTCTTGTGACGGGGAGCTTCAGACTGAACACAATACTCAAAGCCATCTATAAAATAGCAAAGCTGTACTGATAAGTGGAGTGATTCTGTCTGTTGTGGAATGGGCAATACTTTGTTTTATAAGCACAGCCAAGATGCCCAGAATGCCAAAGAATCATGTTATCAAATGAGAAGTCTGGTTTCCTACAGGTGAAATAGTTCTGATGCCATGTGTTGTATACTACATTCCTTCTGTAAGTATCATGTCCCTTTGGGCTTATTCAGGTGAGGAAATAAGGTGTTTGTACTAGCTGTTGAAGTCAGAGATACGACAGTTCTGTCGGCCACATGTAGCAATTTTTGAGGGAGTATGAAACAGAGCATTGTGTTGGTATGCACTAACCAGGCAGTGATTGTTCTTGTTATGATGCATGCAGAAGTTGTTTTATCAATTAATTTGGAGGCATTTCCATCTCATACAAAATAACATAAACCTGGACTTTCAGAAAATAGACCTTTATCAAGCTTAACTTACAAAACGGGCAGTGCAAAGTGATGGCCTTGGCATCTATAGCTGATTCTGAGTAGAGAAACTCATAGCAGACCTTCTTCTCCGTTGGTGCTCAATACTATTATAAAATGGAGTGAGTATGATTACGTAGATCTTTGACTAAAGAGGATTATTTTTCCTGCCATGTTGTGAAATCTGAGTTGCTAGTATTTTGATTTTCTGATCAAGAAAGCAGTTTAGTATCCTTTATTTTAATGCTGCTTTCAGTTTTTGTTATATGACTCAACAATGGGAGGGAGTTTATATTCCCAATTAAAAAAAAGAGAGCTGCTTTGATCTATTTCCCACTTACCATGTAGAGTATTCCACATGTAGGGTATTCTGCATGGTAAGATGTACCCTCCAGATCCATGTCAGTCTACCCAGTATGATCTGATAGCTTAGAAATCCTAGAATAACTATGAATATTTGTGAGTCTACTGTCCATCTAGAGCTTGTGGTGGGGTGACCCTGGTTGCCCAGCAGTCTGGAAACCACGGAAACTGTAAAAGCTGTAACAAAAGCTCTCTGAGAGGAGTGAATCTATGCCACAGGCTTACTGGGTGGGATTCATCTTACCAAGTACAGACAGTTCCTCATCTGGACTTCATTTATTGTGTATGGCGGGAAACAGGCATTTCTATGGCTTGGGGTTTTTTCTCATTTTGCAGCACAGTTTATCTCATCCCAGTGTCACTGTGTAAAATAAACGTGATGAATCGCTCTTTAAATGCCTGTTTTCTCCATTGATTTTAAAGGAGGCCTGACATGACCCTTTCAGCTCTAAAATTCTGTCCCATGGCTGACTACACTTGGTTGTAGTAGGTTGCCTTTTATTAGAATGTCAGCAGGCCAAGAGAGAACTTATGTTGCTTGGGGGAACAGGTTTAACTTCCCCAGATTTTTGCCCCTTATGTTTTCAGGGGGACTGGAAGTGAAGCAGGGATACATGTAGTCTTGTGTGAGCTGAAAGTAATTTTTCCTGGTTAAGGGTTCTTTATTGTCTAATTACTTTTCTGGCATAAAGTGCCTAATTCATCCATGCCTGAAGTTTTCATAATTTCAACCTGTCTTCCTGAGTTGAGTTTTTTTAGCTTTTTAGGGTGGTAGACTTCACACTGTCAGATGCACAGCGGGTATATTTTGAAAGATGCTACTGGCTGATCATCTCTGTTTCCAGGATTTGAATAGCTACACTGTGTCCTGGTTAGTTTCTTTAACATTGGATTTAACTTCTGGAAGACATCTTGTGTGTTTTCTGCCATTTTATAAGAGAAGTGCTGATAGCTCTTAACTTCTGAGGTTTTGGAAACATTGGGTGGGATGAATAAAAGTAGCTGGCTGAGAATCAAACTTGTGGGGTCCATTTGATGGAGTTGCATCCTGCAGAACACATGGTAAGCTGAAGACAAAGAGCATGAGCCTCTCTCCCAGATGTCCACTGGACAAGCAAAGGAAGAATGGAAGGAGGAAGGGACAAACGTTCCCACCCTCCTGGCTTTTATAGGGTGTGGCAGGAAATGGGAGAGAATATTGACCCTTCTCTGTCGTGATCTGTGGGTCCCTTGGGGTCCTAAAAAACTCCTTCTCTCTAGGTCCTCATATTGATACCATAAAAGAAGCCTGTGCTCTCTCAAACCATAACACTGATACTCAGCAGGATCTTGCATACTTGAACTCTTAAAGTCCTCAGCAGGGTTATCACAATTATAGAACAGACATTTTAAGACTCCTCTTTCAAAATTAATTTATACACTAGGGACAGTTTTTTTGCAGTTTTTGTTTGCTACGGTAGTGCACGAGTGCCATCATTCTACCGACATGTTTCCATTGCAGCGACTGGATAGGCTTGGGAAGAAATCCACTGTCGGATGGTAGTAGAGACACAGAAGTTGCCTGCAGGAAGAAGACAGTTGATGACAGTTGCAGTCATGTGCATTATGCCAAATCTCAGACTATTATGTGTATTTCTGAAGCTTTGGTTCCTAGAGTTAGATTCCATATTTAAGACGGAAAATTTCAAGCACTTGTAATTACAGAAAGTGCAAACCTAAAAGATTGAAAGTGAAGGCAACAAAGCTATAAATATATTTTAAAAAGCTCTCAACTTCTCTAACAGTCTTGGGATTTTGGGGTAAATTCATTGTTTTGGAATGACAGTCTTCACACTATCAGTCTTCTGTCCTCCATTTCCTTTCCAATGCTATGGAGGGCTTCAAATGACAAAATCATTTAAAAGCACCCAATTATTTATTTTGAAACGGTGTAATTTACTAATCTGGTGTTAGATTAAGTCAACAGTTTCAGAGAGGGAGTTGAACACTGCTGCTTCATTCATGGCTGAGCCTTATTACAGCTGATTTTTAAGGGCTTTGAACCTATTCCAATTACAAGCAGAAGTCAGATGGAATAAGGGCTATGGCAAGAAGAGCAAGTTTGAAATCTTAATGACCAAGTTAGGCCTTTCCTTCCTTGATACCCTAGAGTTACTGTGGCAATACAGCGAAGTCACTAGAAGCAGATTGTATGAGAGACTTTCAATAACTTTGCTATGTGCCTATTGAAAACAGTATGTGAGTATGAGCTTCTAGATTTGAGCTCCCTTGTATGGAAAGTTTACATCTAGTTTCTACACCTAAACACTAAAATTATCTTTTTAAACATCAGTTATCACATTTTCACTATATAGGACTTGCCAAGGGTTTGTCATACTCTTGAGAACCAAGTAACAAGCACAAAGTCTCACTAGTACTTTGGATACTGTATTTGCTACATACTCCTTGATTCTGCCTGATTAAGAAATTTGCTATACTTCTACTAGCTCTTCCTGTGTTTCTCCATCAACAGAATAATATTGGATATACACATGAAAACGTATTTTCAACTTGTTTTTGTGAAGAAGGGTTTACATTTCATGAGGAAAGAG
>NW_009952366.1:5754663-5837227 GCF_000747805.2 Chaetura pelagica | reverse complement strand
AAAGAGTGTGACTTTTAAAAATCTTAAATCTTGGATATTTCAGATTTTTATGTGCTAGATTTGACCAGCTTACTGTTAAATCAACACATTATATAACATGATTTTCTGATCTTTTCCTGTCTATTCTCTTTTACTTGCTTTTCCATCTGATGTCATCTTCCAAGTGACTGATGCAATCAGCAGAGCAGGTATGTGAGGGGAGCTGTGCTTGGCAGCAGACAGAAAAGATCAGTAAGTGGAACTTACAGAAAAATAAGTCTCCTACATACTGCTTCACTTTCATAGCCCTTAAAGTGTGTTGATAAGATGCTAAATATCCATCACTAATGCTATTGCCACCCTTGATTCTGCTGACTTTTGTGTTGCTGATATTGTTTTTCTGATTGAGGAAATGGGGGGTGGGGTGTGTGTGAATTTGGGAAGTGAGGCTGACAAGAAGTTGACAGGAAGTTTACACTGTGCTGATAAAGGAAAGTGAGGTATGTTGGGTTGTCTTAACCACAGATGCTGCTTCTGAAAGATGTAGAAAATGAAGTTTAGAAATTATCTGTTTCTGAACCCATCCACTGTAGTTCATGTGAGGCAGTTTGTGTCAGTAGGTGGATCCATTTTTAGGAGGAAATTAAGGAAGCAACCAGGCTTTGCTGTGTCCCTGTTCTCTCATGACATTACCTTTTCTATAATTCTGACAGCCAAAAGAAAGTACCATGTTTTACTACAAAGATATTTACATAGCAATCACATTATGATTCTATCTTACATAGAAATACTTTACTTAGCCTCAAGTTAATTAACATGAGTCAAATAATGCTGTCAGGGTAGATTCAGCAGCAAAAAAATCAACACAGCTTAACTTTCTGAATTTGCTTATCACGTGGGTTTTGCAGCCTCTGCCATGTTCTTTAGCTTCAGTGCTACACTGCTTGCTTGTCTCCATGTGCCAGTGTGCATTCACATGAGTCAGTCATGCCTTGCTGGAAATGTGGGCATGCCCTATTAGATTATATAGCACCGAACAGAATGGACTTTTTCCGTGGTTACAGTCTTTTGCTCTATCTTTGAAATACTTCATACAGCTGACATATTTTGTGACTATTTGTGTCTGGAATTTTGTGGAAGGAAGTCCAAGTTCCAGTGGCATAAAACTAGATGAACACTGAAATTAAATTTTGACTGTATCAGCAAAGTAATGCCACTACCATTAGTGATTAGAAACAGCAGTTTGGGACGAAGTTTAAAGGTACATGTGTAGAGCTGGTGATTGCTACAAAATAAATAAATATGCTATTAACCATAAGACTGTAGCACTCATTTAATTTTATTTTATTTTTTTCCATTAACAATGCACTTTCTAAAGAGATTTGGCTGTAATATTTGTTGCCTTGGTTCAGGAAGGAAGCACTAAATGGACAGTATTGAAAAACTATCAACCAAAAGCTTGATAGCTCCGGAAAGCACACAACTAACAGCCTAAACTAACTGGCTAGGGTGGCCTTATGAAATTGGAAAGCCTCTTGCTGACTTCTACACTTAACCCTGTTTTCTGAACTTAGTGCTGTGAGATAACTGAGGAATTTTTGAGAATATCTCCAAGCACTGTCGATGCGTTCATACTGAATTCTCTCAGATATATAACAAACTAGAAATATCCATGTGTCATTGTAAAGAATATGATGCAAAAGCTATTGTGTGCCATGGGTTTATGAGTCAGAATATTTGTAAATTGCTGTTGCAAAGGTAACTATTTGCAGCTTACCAGTATTAGAACTGTTTTTCTCAGACGTGGTCATAATGCATTCATTTTCATGGCCTTACTTGAATCTGAGAGGTGATGAGATAAGTCACAGCAACATTTCCTTAGAAAATATTTTCTAAAATAAGTTTAAGGGAAAAGACTCTGGATCATCTATACTCTAAACTTAAAGGCATAGGATGAGATACTTCTCATATAATTTTAGCCAAATAGAAGATAAAAGTTAGTGCTCCTTTTATAATAAATAGTGTAAAGTAAGTGGGCTGAATTGCCCTCCAGAAGAGTCATTCCTCCTAGATGCCTATTGTAGCACAGGAGGAACTATCCCATTGAAGTCTCAGAACTCCTTCACTTAGTACAGAGTGCCTGTGCAGCCAGTGAGAATGGGCACCTAACTTCCAGCCAGCTAGACAGATTCATCGGGACAGATTGATCCCACTCATAGTAGTTAAAGTAGTCTTTTCATTACAGTAGGAAATCCTAAGTGGTATGGACTGTAGGAATTTCAGTGCCCTGTCAAAAATTCTTAGGGTAAGATTTTTCAGTTTATTCAAATACAGATGTTTTGAATCTACAAATGTAGATGTTTTCTCTACAGGAAATACACAGTGGGAAATGTAAGCCTTTATATTAGATGTAACATGTGGTATCTAGGTGAGGAGGGGTCCAGTTTTCTGTTCCCTGTAAGTTTCATCCAATGTAAAGGTTACTCTGTGTTCTGTCAGTTAAAACATTTCCTTGGGTTTTTTTTTCCTAAGGGAATGGGCCAGATTATTGGAGAATTTTATAATTTGACTTCTACCCACTTTTAAGTGTATATTTATGTTTATAATAAACCCAGAGTTTAATAATGTATTCCCATTTGATGGCCTATCTAGGGTCTTTAATGTGGATAGGAGGAATGATGACCCCTGTGTGTTCTACTAATTTCCCTGAGCAACTCAAAACCAAACATACAAGTTAAGTTTTGGTTCCACTCAATGTAGCAACAAAACTGCCATGGATTTTAGTGGTATTAAGATTTCACCTCTGGTATGTTTATGCCCATTCTGAACTTTCTTTTCTCTGCATTTCTGCCCTGCTGTGGGTTTCTGTTTTGTTTTTGTTGTTTTGTTGTTGTTGTTTTGTGGGTTTTTTTGGAGAGCAGGAGGAAATGGCTACTGTTTCATTTGAGCCATTAAATCTGAGTAGGGTTTTGTTTTGACTAGTTAAAGCACTGCTTGTGGTTACTGCTGTAATATGTAACAATATGGTCTAACAAAGTACCAGCCTATGGTTGTTTACTGTGCATGGTTCACACATGTGACAGGAATCTAGAGACAACAGATAGTTGTTCTGACAGGTGATTTGATAACAAATTATTACAACACTCATTGTAGCCTTCCCAGACCACTTAAGTAACTGAGCAGATAGTATTTTACTTGCCATTAATTCAATAAAACTGTGAACATAGTTGGAAACTCAGCAGAGGTTTGTAGGACCAGTGTCAGCTTCAATCACTCTTCTGTCAGAGTGTTTTGTTTGCCACTGTAAATGACTGGTGGTGGCTTTACCAGGGGAGTTAAAAGAATTGTAAATCCCACTCCCCTTCCCTGCCATTAGCACTGCCAGGTGTGGTGTGCAGTCCTCATCGCCTGATGGGACACTCCCATGTGGCTGTATGAAGCATGTCAATACAAGAAGCACGTGTATCCAGTGCTGGTTATGACTGAAAACAGTCTGAATGATACTTCTGGGTTGGAGTGTGTGGGCAAAAGCGAGGTGAGAAGGGAAAATCAAACCCGGCTGGTAGGCATTTTTCATTGTTTAGGTATGGAATAGTGTTTTCATTATAAACAGAAAAAGATGATGAATTAGTGGTAAAGAATGAAGGCTTGTGTTTGAAAGCTGTGCTCTGCAGGCAGATCTCTGTTGACCTAACCAGATGAAATTCCTGCAGAAAGCCTTCTCCTTTGCCAGTTGGGTAAGCCTAATAAACCTTTAAGGCTAAACCAAACTTTTAAGGATTTGTAACCGTTTGCTATGGTACTACAGGGACCACAATATGTCCAGAAGTTGAAACTAGTCATCTGACAGTGCCCATTTGTCTGATCTGCCTTCTACTTGCAATCTGTAAGGAGCCACAAGAAGCAAATTTGGGAATGACAGAAGAAGAGGCAGTCAGAGGGGCAGATAGGAGTAGCAGAATGTTAAGTAGCTTACACACACATTGTATCTCATAATTTATAACCAAAAGCAAATGAATGAGGGTGTGTGATGAAAAAATGCTGCTGTCTGATGATATATAAGCCCAGAAGAGTGATTCCTTTCTCTTGGCTATTACCTGATACGTGGGCTGATACGTGGGCGGCTGTCTCTGAAGAGCCATTGTAAGGATCTCACTGCTTTTTGTCTTCCTGAGGTGGATGGAATAAATTGTCTGTTTTCTGACAAAAGTTTATTTCTCAGGTGTTCATGTTCCCCTTGATAAATGCTGCTATCCTTAAAACCAGGATGACAAAATGTGTGTCAGCATGCCAGTCACCCCATTCAGCCCTCTGGTTCTTAAGGGTGGGTTTTGTCTGTCTGCCAGATGGTGAGGTGGAGCAGCTAAGGCATGCTTTGCCACTCTGCTCCATGCAGGTGAGCACTGTCTTTTTGGTCTCATTGGTCCTTGTAGCTGAAGCTCAAGCCTATGTTGCATGAGCTACTCAGCTACAACTAGCAGGCATAACAAAATCTTACTGGATCTTGGTTTGGAACATTTGGGATATGAAATATGTTGATTCTTGAAATCCCTGGTCTTTCTTACTAAGGCAGCCCATTTTACTCAGAAGCTGAAAGCTAAAATAAAGCAGTGGATGCCTTCCTACTCTATTGAATTGAAAACTCAACCCACTTTTTTTCTTAACAATGATGCTTTTTTCCCCATGCTTTACAATTACTTCTGACAAATATCCATGGCTGCTTGGTAGCCTGCTGCAAAAACTATTAGAAGCCTTACTGAGGCTAGGAAGTTTACTATTAATACTAAAGCAGCCTGGTTTGCAACTCTGCCAAACAAATGCACATCCTGATCTGCCCTGGCTTTTGACATTCAGGAAAATGATTAACTTGTAAACTTGTATAGTTTTCCTCATGAATGAATTCTGCAAGAGATACGTGTGTAAGTACAACTTCAATGCGTAGACAAGGCAAATACGCAAACATTCAAAAGCACCATTATGTTCTTGAAAATATTTGCAGGTCAGATAAATAGAGGTATGAAAAACTTAGATTCCAACAGACCTCTACGTGAAGGGAGCCCTTGAAGTCAGTGAGAACTGTGTGCACTTGGATCTGGCACAGTACATAGCCCTCAGTTATCAAATAATTGGGCAGTAAGACACAGTCACCATGTGAACGAAGTAATTAATAAACTCAGCAGTGCTTATGTGATGACTGACCTCTTGCCAGAGCTGAAAGCGAGAGCTGTGCCAGACAGCTAAGGAGCAGAAGTTCTAGAGAAGAGAGCAAGTATAGCTTGTGTTCTCTCTGGATTTCCCAAGAGGAAAATGTGTTGCACATTGGGAGGATTAGAATGTCACTCAGCTTCCCTTCCCCTGGAGAGTGCTCTTTGCTGCTCCGTCTCCACCATCTTTTCCTCTTCCTTCCTTACCTGCCCAATGGACACAATGACTTTGCTGGGAAATGTGGAGGCACTGCAGTTCTCAGCAGCTGTTTCTAAAATAGTACAAAGCCTGGCTTATTATGTCAAGTCGTAATGGACAACATTTTTCTTTAAAGTGTTCTCTTGCTTTGCTATTTGCATTGTTAGTACACCTTAGGCATATGACGGACAATGGCCACAGCTTTGCTAGCTTTCACAGCTTTGCCAGTGAAGTACTGGATAATGGGGCAGCTTTCATGAAATTTAAAAAAATGTGACCTTGGGGCAGTAGAGCAGGGCAAGCTGAGAGAAAAGGAGACTTCCACCTTCTGAAACATCTAAAAGTTGAGATAATCTGAGGCCATTAGCATTTAAAGTTTCTTATAGGGCCTTTCTATAATCAGTTGGTTCTTTTAGAATAGCCTACAGCTGGCGTACTGTGAACAGGCCTCATGGGCTAATTAGTAGTCTTGGAGGCCAAAGAATGTCTAAATGTGGGGTCAAACTCTTTCTTGAGTGACTAGATGTTCTCCAGGGCTGGCCATGCAGCATGGTTGAAATACTTGAGCAGAACAGATAGTGCTAAATTCTAAACTGTAACTTTTCTATATGGGTCAAGATAAGTTGCTTTCATGAGATGACATCTCTTTGTTTTCCTGTTCAGGTTAAGCTGATGTGAAAAATGTACTCAAGTTTTACCTGCTAGTTGGACTTTTTAAAGTGCCTGGTGCTGCCTTACATAGATAATGGTAATACTAGCACTTTTTCTTCTACAGTGAGAAAGAAGGCAAAGGCAGGCAGGGAAGGAAGAGGTTGATTTAGCTTCTTTTGTATCTAGCAGTTAAATGCCTTTGCACAGCAGGTACATTACATCCTTTTTCATTATGTTAACTGTACACTGCACGTATTGAATCTCTGCCATAAATGACCAGAGCAATGTCTCCAAGACTGTTCTATTGATGCTTGGTTTAACATACTGTAAAGGTCTGATCCTGCCTCTGTGCTTTTCCAACCTAGAGCCTTGGCAATCTATACCCACATTTTGCTGCTTTATATGAAGAGCAGTGCAAGAAACAGATGTGTTAGATTTGTAGCTATCCTGTGGCCCTGGACTTGCACAAGAAACACTGACTTTTTAAATTAGTCTTCCTATTCTTATGCCTTGACTTCATCCTAGTGCCTTGATTCAATGCAGTAAGCACTTATTGGCATATTGGAACACTGTTGATAAGCAAAATGGAACGCTGACAGATTAGGAGCCTTCTTCTCCTTTCCCAGCAGAAGGCCGGTTTATTCCTATTAAGGTGTGAAAAATGCCCTTTAAAAATGTAAAACAAAACAAAGAGACCAAGGACCCAGCTTTTGTCAGAAATGACCTGGAAAACAATGGAAAAGAGGAAGTCCCTTCCCAAGCTGAAAGCATAGGGTCAGTCACTTACACGCAACCTCTGTGGTGGTAATGGGAAGGATTTACAGGCACAAGTGGAAATAGTGGCAGCCAGGGTATGAAATCTTTGGGTATTCATCTCTCCATTAACTAGTGATGTGTGAGAAACACTTGGCAAAATCCCAACAAGGAGAGCTCTTAGGTTTTTTCACTTACCCTTTTTTTTCCTTTCATATCTAGGATCAAATGCGGAAGATCCGATTTTTGATTGTGTCCTACTTTTCCCTTGATGCGACAAAAGTAATTAACAGTAGCTATTATTCTTTTTAATCCAGGCTTGCAGATTAGTCCAATTCAAGCCATAAAAGAAAATGAAGATAATAGTGCCTGATAAAATATGGCCAAATTGACTTCTATATATATCATATCTATACAGATATTTCCCTGTGTTTGCTGATTCATACAAATGCTACTGCACAACACAGAGATCTCAAACAATATCCCAAGTGTAGCAGCAACTTGCCAGCTAAACCTGCTGAAGTCTCGTGCTAACATGTTATCTGCACTGATCCTTAGCAAAGGTCATCATTTTGTGCAAACCTTAGTGTTGGCAGACAGTCAAAACAATATGAAGAGCTGGCCTTAGCAAGCTAAGATGGCCCTCCAGAACAGGCTTTTTTTTTTTTTTTTTTTTTTTTTTTTACAAGGTCTCTTTAATGTGTATGGACTCTCTGTAATCAGTGGGATATTCAGGATGAACATTTTTATGAGAGTCTGGAAGAAAGTCGTCGACAAAAGTCGTGTTTTTGTTTGTTTTTCTTTTTAACATGTGTATCTTTGGGCCCACAGGGAACTCAGCTGTTTATACCGGTGTCCAGAAACTGCTGCCAAGGTTTTGTTGGTCTGAGCTAAGAAAAAGGAGCATTAGGTCAAATGCTCATCTTACAGCAATCTAGAAAAATATTTATGAAGGCTTTCGGTAGGAGATTTAATCCACAGTTGCCTTTTTGATAAAATAGAATTAAAAAATATGAAAATATTTCTGTAAATACTGTAAGAAAATACAGTGTATATATATAATTCCCTCTTGGCAAGGATAGGAGAATATTTAGGCATGTGGCAAGGTTTAACTTCAGAATCTTGTACTTTATGAGGATTTTGATTAAAAATTTGTTTTTCAGCCATAGGGAGTACTTGCTGACTGTGGCACAAGCTAATGACAGAGGCTGTCCCTTCAAACTTGTCTCCTGTTGCAGCCGATACAGCGTTAAGCATTTTGACAGCGAGCGAGTGGCTGAATCTGTGTCAGTTGAAATAGATAGATAAATAGATATCAATAGATAAATTCTTTCACACTTAAACACTGTTTTACCCTATACATTTTATACTGGCTTTTATGTCAGTAAGTTAAGCCATATGATGATTTAACCCCATGAACTATTAGTAGATCCTAAAGCAGGCTTAGAGCACAGATAGCTCACCACTTCACAACCAGCACTGTTAGGATTACACTGGCTGCCTGCAGTGTTGGTGGCCAGGGAAGGAGCAGCAAAAGCCTGCAAGTAAACAAACTTTATTAATAGAAATCTTATCACAAATGTCAACATATAAACACAAATGTGACATTACAATACAGTTGCCAATTTGCGACGATTAATTGGAACTTTTTATAGTACAAACTATAGTTTATGGTACCGTTTATAGTTCGAACAGTATCAAATTTTGAGCAACAGCAACAAGCAGCAACTCTGTTTAGCTGTAATTTCCAACTATTCAATACATGTTTCTGAACCAAAATGAGATTCATGGCTGCTGCAAAGACTGACTTTGGTGCATGAATGGCGTGTGCAAGCACCTGCACTGTGTAGAAGTATCTCCTTGGATCATGATGATCTGAACTTCAGTAGTCTCTTCTGAATGTACAGCACTCCCAGTGACACCACTGGCAGTTCCACATGTGCAGGTAAAGGATGGACTGATTGAGCAGAGGACTAATGTGAGATGTAGGAGACCTGCTGCAGGTTTCTTTCTCTGATTCTGAGTTGGTAATTTAGCCACTGAACCTTCACTGTCTGATGTCAGTGTGGACTATGTCACTGACTTCAGCAGAGTGGGCAGTCTCCATGTGTGTGTTTGTGCTGTGGTCGAGTGGGCTAGGCTACTGAGAAACCTAACACTGCTTTGATCCCTCACTCATTACTGTGAAGCCATGTTGTAACCCCACTGGATACCTTTTGCTACTTGTGTGTGGGTCTCCCAGGCTGTCTAAAAATCCCATCACCTGCTTTTGCAATGTATGACGTCTGAACTCTCTTAAGAAACACTTAGCAGCTTTCTTCCAAGGAGGGCAGATGGGGTAAATATTGATGACTGGCTAAGTGCAGCATGGTCACCCTACCCATATGGTCTGTACATGTGTATATTTGGGTGCATGTTAAGGCAAATGTAGGTCTGAGGTGGTTTGTTTTTTTTTTCCTGTTCTTTTTTTTTTTTTTTTTTTTTTTTTTTTCCCCCTCAGTCTTCCTTCTGTCTACCTTGTTTATGTGACTGAACTTGAAAGTTAAACCAAAGCCTGGTTTTGAGCTCAAAAACTGTGTAGGCGTAATGCCTGTACTTCAATTCCCAATTATCTTAAAGAGTGGATGGAACAGGACATTGCTGCTATTTCACTCTTAATGGTGGTATCACTGCATATTAAAATGAAAGGCTGAAGTTCCTGAGTACTACAGTGACTGAGGTCATAAAGTATCATACACAAGTGTATTGTAGTTATGCTTATTGTTTCTATGGCAACATTCAGCCAAGAATCTCAAGGCTCTTTACAAGTATTCTTGAATTAAACTTAGGAGGTAAGGGGATGGTAGTTATTCTTGTTTACAAATAAGGAAATACAGAGGTTAAACTGCTTGATCAAGGTCACACAACAAGTCTGTATCGACGCCAAGGATAAAAGCTGACTCTGTGGTCTGTGCATCAGTCACCAGGCTGATGATATTCTCCCTTGGAAGGGCTGCACAGAGCTGGGAGGAAAGCCTTGTACAAAGTCTACAGATTTGTTCATTCAAAATGTACATTCCAGCTCAGATTGCCTCACTGGAGTGACCTTATATTTTTATCTCTTTGTCTATCTAAACTTTGCCCTTGTGAAAACATCATTATATTCAGTCAAAGCAGGAGTAACAAGATTTTGACACAAGTTTTGCAAATCTCTGACAAAGCAAAATCGAAGCCTGTGCTAAAATGTATGGCAATCTTTGCCTGTATGATTGCTGATCATTCAATGACAATCAGATAAACAGAACCAGTATGTGTGCTTGGTTTGTTTTGATGCCTGCATAAACTGGAGAAAACAAATGTATTTATGTGAAGAACAACTACGAATTTTCTCTGGAGTTACAACAGACATTGCATTGTACAATGAGTAAATGGTGTTTGTTGATAGACAAGAGGAAACACTCCACTCTCCTGTGTTTCTTTTGAAACCACAGGAAGGGAAAAACTGTAAACTCTTAAACTTTTTTGTTATCCAGCCTCTCTTGTTCTTCCCTCTGTACATTGTGCTTGCCAGCCCCAGAGTATTGTAAATGGAGGTATTAGAGGAGAGCAACAGCCACACCTTTTTAACTCCAGCATCCCACTGGATGCTGTTTGTAGAATGAAAGAATGGAAAACAGCAGATACGCTCTTAGGGATGTAATTTTCCAGTCTAGGCTAGGGTAGTATAAAATGCTGTTGCTTCCTGATCTGTTAGGCATATAGATGTCTGATACAAGGCATACTTCTTTCCTTTCTTTTAGATACCATGCTTTACAATTACTATCTGGATGTTGGTCTGCTTGTTAGCTATATCCTTGTAGTCATGCTCATTTTTGTCTGGGTGGCTGCAACTAAGAATTTTACACTGTTTGGAGGACTAGCCTGCTGCTGTGCTCTCAAGATCCCTGGCTGCTATGACTGTATTAGAGTTTTGCTGAAGAACAAGTCAGCTGGCTGAATGGCAGTAAATTAATGAGGAAAAGTCTTGTGAGAGCTGAGGATCATGTTTAGCAGCGTCTGCAAGTCTGATTAAAAAGTTCACAGAAGTGCTTAGCAGAAAGGAGGCTTATTGGACAGGTTTTATTGCTTAAAGGGAGAAAATAGGGATGGGATAAAGACAGGAATGGAATCAGCACTGCCCCCTGAAAGATAAAGCAGTCCTGGAAGCATATAGCCATATATATATACTAATTTGAATGAATATATGATAATTTTCTCAGCTTCTCAGAAATCCCACATGCATGTGTATTAAAATCAGTGAAACACTGAAAGGATTAAGTGTAAGTGTCACATAAGGTCTGATAATCACTGTGCATTTTGATCACTGTGTGGAGTGACAGCTGCACCTCAGCTGTCACTGTGCCTTCTGAGCTGGGTGGTCAGAGATGGGGATCTTCCTTGGTCTTGGTGTGCAGTGATACTTCTCAATTTTTTCAGTTTATTTGTCAAACTTTTTAGTAGATGTTTTCCTTTTTTTTTTTTTATGAACTGTCTGTAGCAGTCAGACTTGCTTGAGAATTTGTATGTAGCCATACCACTCAGTACTACCAGTCCTCAGGTTGCATTACAGAGGATCACTCCAATGTATAGTGTCTCTATTAGATAGGTATTGGCCAGACTTAGCAGCTGATTTAGATTAACTGTGGTTCCAAATATTCTTATGCTTTACAGGTCAGAGAAAATCAAATGGGGAAAAAATGGGAAATGGGAAAAATGTAGCAATAGAACCTAGATAAAATTTACTCTCTACTTGCCAGTCTCAGGTTCAGGCCATTAGTTCTTCTTTTCAAAAACTATATCCACATTAATCTTGCATAGTTTTTTTCAGTTGAGGCAATAAACATTTAAGTGGGACAACTTCAAATAAATGAAATTGCTGGGTTTGTATGAAGAAGATCTAGTGATCTTTTAGTGCACTGAGATTTTTTAGAAAAGATGGCTTCTTCTCTATATATCTAGTTGTGGTGGGTTGACCTTGGTTTCACTCCCTGGGAAATACAAGTGCTCATTGTTTCCCAGACTAACCTGAAATTTCTGCTAACAGTGGGAAAGGTTTATCCGTGATACAAAATGCACCAAAGAAACTCTTTGTTACATTTGGAAAAAGCTGAATAAATGTCACAGACAGGATTCTACTATTTAACTACGTGTCAGTGTGAAGTTATGATCTTCTTTGTTTAGCCAGCCCACATGGTAAATAAATCTAGCGGGGAGAAAAGTTTTGCAGAATGTACAGCTGGGGTTCTGCTGGCTGATCTTGGAGGAATTTTCCTAAATGTCAGTAGAGTGGCCACCCAAACTCAACTGTACTTTGGCTGAAGCTTCCTCTTCTGAATTCTGGTAGTCACAGAAGATCCTAGTCAGGTAAATGCACCCCTTATATTTTTCTACAGCCTTGACAATCAACCAAATTAAGGTATTAAACTGATATTTCTATTTATGAAATGCAGTATAATATGATATAACTTTCTGATTCTCGAAAGTGATTTTCTGAAATGCACCCCTGAATCTATATAGCTCTTCAATAAGTATAGGAACCAAGTTATTGATAAATTAGGTCCTTTCTTGCTGTTCAGACTTGCCTTTCTCTGGAACCATTTGTGAGATAAACTCTGAATTGTTGTAATAGCTTTAGTGCAAATCTTTTACATCTTGTTGTGAAAACTCATTAGTGATAATACGCTTAACTCTAGCGTATTATTCAGATTTTCATCTTTCATGCCTGGTAACACCTCCATGCATAGTCTTATTTAAATGAACCTAATAGATACGTCTGAAGCAAAACACTGCTCAGACAAGATGTGGCCTTTACAGAGGAGAGAAACTAACCGTAGAAATTCTACACTCAGGCTGTCACTCACTCAGTTGTTGACACAACTGTTTGGGGATTGTGAACTGGATCAGGGAGTCAGATAAGGTTAAAAATAATGCAAACAGAAAAGGGACAGGAGATGGTACCAGCTTACTTCTGTGCAAGGGGAGCACAGCTCCCTGAGCTGAGCTGTGCTTTGCAATGTCTCTCTCCTCCTTCTGGACAACAGCTTCAATATTTGTCAGAGACTTCTGTGAGATAATTTAGCTAACTAGATAGAGCAGGAGAAAACTATCCTACCCTGTTTTTCACTTTTTTTTCATTTCTGACATTTTAGCACATTAAATTACCTCAAAGGAGGATCTGGGTGAGTACCAGAGCTAGCAGGAGATAAACAGCAGAAGTATGACCTCCTGCTTATATTTTCAGGAAATTATTAGCTCAGCTTGGTGCATCTCTGGAAACCCTGCACAAATACTTGTGTCATTGCATGTGGGGTAAGAGAGCTTCAGTGCTGAGAAAAACAAGTGACTGGGAGAGAGGGTAGAGAAAAATTCCATTGCCAAAATCATCTGTATCATAAAACTGAGGTGTCATCATGAGACAAGAGGGCAGACTGTGTCTTTCTGTATGAGTTTAAAAATCAGGAGATAAAGGGTTTGGAGAAGCCTTAGTGCTTAGAACCTGAAGTGCTGTATTTGGAACCAGCTGAAGGACTTTGAAAGAAATGTAGAGCTGAGTATGAAATGACAAATGGGGATTGAAAAGTAAATAGAGAATTTTCCTCTTAAAACCAAAGATAATAAGTGGAAAGATAAAATTTAAATTTTCTTGTAGAGTCATTTCCTATCTTATCATTGCCTAGAAAATAATTAATTTCTGATTTCAGTAACAAATTCCAGATAATGTCCCAGACTGGTGGCCAGACAGCCCTTGATGGATTTCAACTGTGCACTTTCTGCATTGTCATGGTTTGACTCAGGATCGGAAATTAAACCAGCCACATCAATGCTCTCAATCCCCTCCCCCTCCCACCCAAGCAGGGAAAGGAGAGAGAGAAAGGAGAGAGAGAAAGGAGAGAACCTTTCTGGATTGAAAACTAACCTAGACAGTTTTAATTAAATATTAATGATAGAAGAAAATATGTACAAATATATATAAATATGTGCATGAATGTGCAAAACCCTACTGTCTCCCCCTACCCGCAGCAACTCCCCAGGCATCTCCTGAGCTGGGAGCAGCTCTGAAATGTCCCGGGGCTGCCAGAGGGAGCGGCAGAGCAGACAGGAGCTGAGGGGAGAGGTGTGAGGGTCAGGAATGCACAGGCCTAGGGATCAACTGAGATGGATAGATGGAGGTCTCCCCGGACTCTGGCCATGGACAGAAAAGAAGGAGAAAAAGGAAGGAGGGGGATTGACTTCTGTGATCCCTGACCTTACACTGAGCTTACATAGGTATATGGAATGGAATAATCTGGTCTGTTTTGCCATCCGTCTAGTCCACTCCTCCCTACAGAAGGGTTGCAGATACAACTCTTCTGCTCCTTCAGCATCTGAGGCCACGGATTCAACAAGCAGAGCAAAGTGTCCTTGGCAGTATCTATAAACATTCCAGTGTTATCAGTCCACTAGCTGTAAAACTTGCTGCTCACTGAAGAAAAAAAATTGGTAAAAATGACTCCTGCTTATATTTTCAGGAAATTATTAGCTCAGCTTGGTGCATCTCTGGAAACCCTGCACAAATACTTGTGTCATTGCATGTGGGGTAAGAGAGCTTCAGTGCTGAGAAAAACAAGTGACTGGGAGAGAGGGTAGAGAAAAATTCCATTGCCAAAATCATCTGTATCATAAAACTGAGGTGTCATCATGAGACAAGAGGGCAGACTGTGTCTTTCTGTATGAGTTTAAAAATCAGGAGATAAAGGGTTTGGAGAAGCCTTAGTGCTTAGAACCTGAAGTGCTGTATTTGGAACCAGCTGAAGGACTTTGAAAGAAATGTAGAGCTGAGTATGAAATGACAAATGGGGATTGAAAAGTAAATAGAGAATTTTCCTCTTAAAACCAAAGATAATAAGTGGAAAGATAAAATTTAAATTTTCTTGTAGAGTCATTTCCTATCTTATCATTGCCTAGAAAATAATTAATTTCTGATTTCAGTAACAAATTCCAGATAATGTCCCAGACTGGTGGCCAGACAGCCCTTGATGGATTTCAACTGTGCACTTTCTGCATTGTCATGGTTTGACTCAGGATCGGAAATTAAACCAGCCACATCAATGCTCTCAATCCCCTCCCCCTCCCACCCAAGCAGGGAAAGGAGAGAGAGAAAGGAGAGAGAGAAAGGAGAGAACCTTTCTGGATTGAAAACTAACCTAGACAGTTTTAATTAAATATTAATGATAGAAGAAAATATGTACAAATATATATAAATATGTGCATGAATGTGCAAAACCCTACTGTCTCCCCCTACCCGCAGCAACTCCCCAGGCATCTCCTGAGCTGGGAGCAGCTCTGAAATGTCCCGGGGCTGCCAGAGGGAGCGGCAGAGCAGACAGGAGCTGAGGGGAGAGGTGTGAGGGTCAGGAATGCACAGGCCTAGGGATCAACTGAGATGGATAGATGGAGGTCTCCCCGGACTCTGGCCATGGACAGAAAAGAAGGAGAAAAAGGAAGGAGGGGGATTGACTTCTGTGATCCCTGACCTTACACTGAGCTTACATAGGTATATGGAATGGAATAATCTGGTCTGTTTTGCCATCCGTCTAGTCCACTCCTCCCTACAGAAGGGTTGCAGATACAACTCTTCTGCTCCTTCAGCATCTGAGGCCACGGATTCAACAAGCAGAGCAAAGTGTCCTTGGCAGTATCTATAAACATTCCAGTGTTATCAGTCCACTAGCTGTAAAACTTGCTGCTCACTGAAGAAAAAAAATTGGTAAAAATGAAATTGGCTTCATCCTGGCTCAAACCAGAGCATGAATGTAGATCTTGTCCTTCTAGCTCTGATGATCTATCTTTGCCCCCTAGGGACCATCACCAATGAACCAGCTGCATGATCAAAATTCATAGTACTTCAGCAAACCTAATTTCTTTCCCATTACAGTGATGACTGTTTAATTAGGAGAAGCAAACTACTCACAGTACACTGAAGTGAATTAGGAGTGTGTAGATGTAGCTAGGACTTTTTCAGTCCTAAAGACATGGCAGATTCTCAGTAAGATGAAAGTGTTAAACTCTGAGGTTAACAAACACCATTTTAAGCTAATAGCTAAAATGCCGTGGCTAGCTTATGTCTGCTCAGTGCAGCTCAAAATGAACATGAAGCTTTAATCTGGTTTTCAAGGGCAGCTTTTAAATATGTTCACTACCATCTCTGACATGGCCACAGCCCATTTATTATCAGTATTTGGTGATTTCATTAACAAGCTAAAGACTGGACAGGTCTACAGGAGACGTTAAACTTGCTTTGTGGATAGAAAGGGTAATTTCTTGTTAGTGATCTTTACCATAATATTATTTTCTGATTATTTGCAATGCACATTAAAGACAAATGCTGAAATGTGACTAGTCATGGTTTGCATAAAAGGACACTGATACACAGAAATTCACCATGAAGATATGATTTGATGAGACAGGGATGCTGATGGAAGGGACAGCTGTTTGGGAGTGCTCAGCCTTCCCAGTGGTGCTAAAAACCCTACCAGAGTGAAGACATTATTCCTAATGCAGATCAGCTCTTTGATCAGCTGCTCAATGTAACCCAAAAAGAGTTTCACTGGCACAACAGAAGAGGGGCAGGAGGGAACAGCTGTGTTTGCTCAGTTTGTCATCAGCCTACAGCCAGAGAACTAGAAAAGTAACTTCTTTAACTACCTTCACCACTCACCTAAATAGAGAACCTCTTATTCCTGTTCTTTCTGCTATTCCCTCTTATTTCCAGTTCTGCTGTTCGAGTCTATGTGAGGCCAACGGTAAATTGATCAGGGAAATGATCCAGATTGAAAGGCCATTCCCACTCCTTATTTTGAGTTCTGACAGTTTAATTGAGGCCTACATAGGTAGTTGCACAGCACAAAGAAGAAGAAAAGCAGTTGGCCAAAGATAAAGGACAGCAGAAAACTCTTTCTTTGATTTGGTTGTGGGTGAAAATGTGAATAGAACTACCCTTTAACTGAAAGGTGCAGTCTAAAACCGCCTTGGTTTATTAAAACAGTACAGTTTTGCTAGAAGGGCAATCCTGCATTTTACATCTTCCTCTGTGAAGCAGGTTTGAATCACTTGCTAATATTAATGTAGAAGCTTGTACCAGTTTCTTTGTGTGGGTTTGAAATTGGCACTCTAGTCATACCAGTTGTTCAAATTCTTTTCTCCTTGCTTGGTTAAAAATGTTGATCACCTTGCTCCTAATTACCCTCTTACAGCACTGAATAGAATGCTGCTTTAAGACTACCTCGTTGTTGATCAGGTTCATTTTTCTTTTGAATTAGTAGGACTCTGATATGGTGCACAACTTTCATTAATTAGATACATGAAGAAGCAGCCATAGTGATGTGATTTTAATAGTTACCTAAGATCCAAATAATAGGCAAACTCAGGGTGGCACATCCTTGGAAAGTTTCCTGGTGGAAACTGTCCTGGAGAGAGCATATCCAGTGAACAAAATTACCCAGGGCAAGACTTGTCAGTCACTGCAAACTGAGAAGAGGCAGCTTGGAAGATCAAATTGAACTTTGCTGTAGGAAGGAAATCATGCCAGTGTGTTCTGTGAGAGACTGAGCACATGATGAGGTGAGGACACCCTCAGAGATGCCCTCCTCAGTGACACTTGAATAGGTCACTGAGGACACAAGAATTAAAAAAGTCATGATTAATACTTGGTGTCTGTGACATGTCTCACAGCAATAGAACATTCAAATCCTTTGCAGTGCTCTCATTGTTAATTATAGGACCTGTCAATCATCTGTGATGGGATAGATCACAGAGTCCACATCTCCTTTCAATTTCAAGATATCTTATTTACCTCAGGTTTGTTGTTTTTTTGTTTGTTTTGTTTTTTTCTTCTATCTAGTCTAATTTTAAAACTCCCAGTTAACGTGACAGCTGGTACCAACAGCATGCAAAGTACTGAACCTCCTGTAGTGTGAGAGGAAAAAAAAGACATTCTTTTTTTGAGAGGATTTGAAACCTCTGCGTGTATAAGTATGGATGGGTGCAGCCTCTGATTTTCTGCCTAATAATTACTCAAATCTTTTACTTTTTAAATATTGATTTAAAGACAAATCCAGAGTGCAGCTGAAGAAACAGCCTAGGTGAATTATTTATCAGAAAGCAGATAAGAATGCAGCCTCAAATTGAAAGGTATGATATTTTCTTAAAAGCCACTGTTGTTTATTAGGCACTGAAGAGGCTTTTTGGCTAAGTAATAATACACTGAGTTAATGTTAACAAGGAACAAGAGCAGGCCTTAAATAACAGTGACATGACTTTCCCTTAGCTTGAGCACATGGCATGCATTTTTGCACCAAAACCCCCAGAATTGTAGACATTATGCTGCAAAGCAATCCGAACTCCTTGACAACCAAGACAGAGGGTTCCCCCCTAAACTTCTTTTCCACAAAGAATGAGCCAAGCAATTTCAAGTTTATGGGTACTCCCACACTATTTCAAGCTATAATATAATTGACTGCTATGCATGTATTACATTTTTATTTAAGGGAAGAAGCTATGTAAAGCCTGGGTAGTAAAACTTTGCTAAAAATTTCACTGAACAATCCCTGAGGCATTATAAGCATTTAATAAAAGCATAATACATAATATTTCCTAATAGCATATTCATGCTTTACAATTACTTATTTTGGGATGGATGTGAAAAAATAATGGTATTTTTCCTACTTTGTCAGATATTATTATGTTTGAGTGAAAAGTTAGGCTGCTGCTTTTGTTTTTCCGGGTGTTAATGTAGGCTGGGATGATCTTATGTGTGGGATATTGACTTGTGGGCTGGAGGTGGAAAGATGAGATAGCATGGCTGTAGCTTTATCTACCTGTAAAGATCTAAGTTTTTTAAAAACAGGTATTATTTGAAATGTTCTGTCTTCTGAAGAGATGTGATTTTTTTAGAAGTATATAGTAAAATAATAATATATTGCATTTGCTTTTGTTGTTTGTTTGCTTTGGTGGAGGGGTAGGAGGTTCACAGCAAACAAGTTTAACTACAGAAGTACTTGGGAGTTATGTTTTGTTAACATTTGCAAGGGTTTTATTTTGCATTGGCCCAGTACAAGCTCATGTTGACAATACATAACTATTTTTCCAGCTGCTCCCCTATGTGTTAACTAACTAATATATTTATTTGACCATCATATCACTTGAGTTATTATGTGCCTTAACTCAAACTTAGTATCTAATGGATTTGGAAAACTACAGCTCTTGGACGTGTTTAAATATGGATCCTTTTTGAATATTTAAGAGATGTACTGTCTGTTTGCTTATTGGAAGGTCAACAATAGCCACCACAGGACTGTAATAAAATAATCAGAAACTCCTCTTTAGACCTACTGAGTCACATAAACAAACAGATTATGTATCTTGCAAAATATGTCATTAGTGTTTATCCTTAACATTATTCTTAGATATTGAAAACACAGAACATATTGTCTGTTGTGCACAAACATTTGTGCAATTAGTACTGCAAACAATCACAAGCAATGTTCTTAACAAAGAGCACTCATTTATTTCCGCAGCATTCCATGAACCCTACCTGAATTAGCGTAGCAGACTAAACCAATATATTTTTACCTCAGTTAAAGGGATCCTCTGTGTATTTGGATGATCAGCTCATATGAATTTGGCAGCCTGAGCTGGAACCCATGTGTCATCATGCCAGTGAGCCAGTGCTGTTCTGGAGTTTTGCTGAAAGCATCTGTACTTGATTTTTTTTTTCCCTATGAAAGTCTGCACTGAAGTTACTATCCTTAAGTAAAGTATCCTAAAGATGTGTGTGACAGCCATTAGTCTTGCTCACTTCTAGTCTATGGGCCTGTCTCTGGTCAGGTGTTTGGTTCTTGTAAAGAGTCAGAAAGAGGAGACCAGGCATAAGCTTCTGCAGGTCTGCTGAAAGGTGATAATCATGGACGTGCCCGTTTGAATCAACAAACACAAGGTAACTGGCTACTTTTAGCAGGCAGTGAATCACGTTCTTTCACTAATGGCCAAGAGTGTATTGGTTTTGTGGCTTCGATGATAAACTCTTAACTGAACTGATGTGTTTGGGCTTTAATTAATGTCTTTCCAATTATACTGGGTTGCTTATTACAATAGCATTATTTGAAAGAAAATCTCCCCAAGGCACTCACTTCAAGGCAACAAGTAATTCCCATCTCACTCCAGCCTCACCAAACTCCTCATCAGAAATCATGTTCCCACAAACCCCATGTATCACTAGTGGAACGAAACCCTATCAGACCAACAAATGCAAAACTAATACTCACATTTCTACAATAACCACAGCAAATCTTCCCTTATTTGAACAGAAGCATCATTTGCCTTTCATCTTTCGCCATTCTGTCCTATCATCACACTTTGGCAATATTCCCCATCATTAGATGTTTCCATTACTCCTTGTTTCCATTACTTTTCTCTCTGATATTATCACAGAACCACTTAGGTTGGAAATACCTTTAAGATCATGGAGTCCAACCATCAGTCCTACTCTACCAAGCCCAGCACTAGGCCATATCCCCAAGTGCCACATCTAGATGACTTTTAAACACATCCAGGGATGGTGACTCAACCACCTCCCTGAACAGCGTGTTCCAAAGTCTGACAACCCCTTCAATGAGAAAGTTCTTCCTAATGTCTAGTCTAAGCCTCCCCTGGCACAGACTGAGGCCATTTCCTCTTGTTCTATCACCAGGTACTTGTGAGAAGAGACCAGCGCCTACCTCTTTACAACCTCCTTTCAGGTGGCTGTAGAGGGTGATGAGGTGTTCCCTCAGCCTCCTTTTCTTCAGATGAAATAGCCTCAGTTCCCTCAGCTGCTTCTCCTAAGTCTTGTTCTCAAGGCCCTTCACCAGCTTCATTGCCCTTCTCTGGACACACTCCAGCACCTCGATGTCCCTCTTGGACTGAAGTGGCTAAAACTGGACACAGTATTCCAGGTGTGGCCTCACCAATGCTGAGTACAGAGGGACTATCACCTCCCTGGTCCTGCTTGCCACACTATTTCTAATACAGGGTGGGATGCCATTGGTGTTCTTGGCCAGGAACCCCCAGATTCCTTTCTGCTGGACAGCTTTCCAGCTCCCCAGCCAGTCTTTCCAAAGCCTGTAGCATTTCATGGGTTTTTGTGGCCCAAGTGCAGGACCTGGCACTTGGCCTTCTTGAACTCCGTATAATTGACCTTGGCCCATCAATCTAGTCTGTCCAAGTCTCTCCGTAGAGGCTCCCTACCCTCAGGCCAACACTCCCTCACAACTTGTTGTCATCTGCAAATTTACTGAGGGTGCCTTCTATCTCCTCATCAAGATCGTTGCTATAGATCTTAAAAAGAAGTGGTCCCAAAGCTGAGCCCTGAGGAACACCACATGTGACCAGCTGCCAGCTGGATTTAACTCCATTTGCCACCATTTGTGCCCATTGACCTTGGCCCATCAATCTAGTCTGTCCAAGTCTCTCCGTAGAGGCTCCCTACCCTCAGGCAGATCAACACTCCCTCACAACTTGTTGTCATCTGCAAATTTACTGAGGGTGCCTTCTATCTCCTCATCAAGATCGTTGCTATAGATCTTAAAAAGAAGTGGTCCCAAAGCTGAGCCCTGAGGAACACCACATGTGACCAGCTGCCAGCTGGATTTAACTCCATTTGCCACCACCCTTTGTGCCCAGCCATCCAGCCAGTGTTTTATCCAGCAGAGCATGTGCCTAATCAAGCCATGAGCAGCCATTTTTTTCATCAGAATGCTGTGAGAGACAAGGTCAAAGGCCTTATAGAAGTCCAGGTAGACAACCTACACAGCCTTTCCCTCATCGACCAGGCAGATCATCTTGTCGTAGAAATATGTCAGGTTTGTCAAGCAGGACCTTCCGTTCATAAACCCATGTTGACTGCACCTGGTCACCTGGTTGTTCTGCATATGGTGCGTAATGGCACTTAAGATGACCTTATGGCTCATGACCTTCCCTGGCACTGAGGTCAGACTGACAGGTCAGTAGTTCCCGTGGATCCTCCTTTTGGTCTTTCTTGTGGATGGTACCACATTTGCTACCCTCCAGTCCACTGGGACCTCCCCAGTTAGTCAGGACTTCTGGTAAATGATGCAAAGGGCTTGGCAAGTGTATCTGCCAATTCCTTCCCTGTAACTGAGAAAAACACAGAGATAATGTCTCCAAGATGTAGTTAGCTTAAGTTTGCTACCTCTAGTTTGCACCTGTAGAAAGATTTGTGTCCCTGAAAACTTGTTGGCTTTCCTTGGGAGCAGCACTCAGTCTAGCAAAAGATCTTGGCTCTCCCCACCAAATTTCATTCTTAGCAGAGATGACATCTTCCATCATTTGCTTGTTTGTATCAAGGAAAATCAGGAAAACAGTTACAGAATTATTTTTAGCCTGTATCAGTTGAGTGACACAGTTTACAGAACAGCCCCACAACAGTTGGTACAACTGATGGGACATGAGCTGCAGTGCAGGAACAGCATTTGGTAGCTGGGAGAAAGGATGGGAACCTCTTAAGGCAGCTGCTCCATCTCATTTAGCTATAACTGTCAGTATTAACTGGGGAGCTTTGTTGTGCACCTAACGCCTTTAAATGCAAGTGCTCTAACTGTATAGCCAGGGTGTGTTTGTATACGTCAATACCCCAATTTATTTGCCTAAAGAGACGTGAATATTAAGAAAGTTCAAACACTTTGGCAAGCAGAATTGTAACACTCCAGAGTTTTGAATACTTACAAGAAAAGTTATTATGTAGTGTTGTCTGAGTAGTAGTATGAGCATCAAACTGATCACTATTTTTGTGAATACAAAAACTGCCCCAAAAATGCAGGTTTTGGAGGACTGAAACTAATATTTCAGGTCATATACTCAAAGATGTTTCCATTAAAAAAAAGAAAGAAAGAAAGAATACAGAATGTCAGCATATTTAATTGTACCTTTGTAGTTTAAAATTTGGTTTTGAAAAGGGCATTTTCATTTGGAAATTGTCCTCTTTTTATGATTTTAACAGAAACTCTGCAGGTGTGGAGTTTAAATGAAATGCAGTTTCTTAGCCTAAGTAAAATGTTCTTGGCCAGCTTGGCCAACTCAATAACCATAAGGCACAGAAATTCAAAACTGCTCATAGGTGCCTGTGACTAAAAATTCATTATAATGAGATATTGTGTCTTGAAGTTTTATTGGCCTTTAAATAGATATGTAGTATATGTAGGTATGTTTTGGACTCATAACAATTTTGAACAACAAAACTGCTGCAAAAGCAGCCAGAAGTTGGTCTTCTTTTGCTTGAACAGCAAATGAAATGGTTACTTTTGGTGTAAACAAAAGATTTGTTGGGATATGGATATTATGTGTTCTTTTTATTTCTTAGACTAGGGATATTCTGAACATGATAGTAACAAAAGGCAGGTCTACTATTCATTGATTCAAGCAATGTCTGTTATTCTAGTATATTTATTTTGTTTCTTTAATATTCCCCTCTGTTTTTTCTCTATATGGTCATGGAATGATCATAACTCAATGGAAGCTGCACCTTAAGTAAGTATAAATTGTTTCTACCATTTCAGCACATTTTATATATTTATACATTGTTCCTTTATGCCCAACTCCTCTTTTTATTAGTTGTAATAAAGTAGTAATAATAATAATTAAGAGAAGCAGCTGGTTTGGTCTTTCTGGTTGCACTACTCTCACCCCCTTCATGGAGCTGTGTTTTTTTTTAACGATACAAACATCAGTTCATGCTGAAACAGTAGTTTTTCTAATTGATTTTACACTGTTCTAAATGTTGGGATCAATCCTTCTGATAGTGGTTTTCTGTGCAACTGGTATCAATGACAATGAAAGGGACCTTCTGAAGAGGGTAATCGTCCCCATCCTGGACTTGGGAGACTTGCAACCTAAGGCAGACTGATTTCTTGAAGTCACCTGGAAATGAACCTTTTCCCCATTAGCATTAGCCTACACATTTATATCAAGAAGACTCAGAAAAGCTTTGGATGGCTGAAGCCATAGAAATGTGTTTGTACAAAACAGAATGAGTTCTGAAGAGAAGTGGAAACATGTTTTTCTTCATAGCATTTAAGCCTCTGGTTTCTAAACATTTGTATTTGATTAACTTCACCCTCAAGTATAGCTCTGACTAAGCTTGCAATCTATAATTCTGAGACCACAAAGAAGAATTTCAGCAAAAATACAGAATATAAGAGTTGACATTCTGGAAATGCGTGAAGGAAAAACAAATAAAATCATCCCCCATGTTTTGCGAAGTAATGTTCTGTGCTCTGGAAATACTCTTATCAAATGCAGTCATGGGAATCACATGCAATGGCAAGGAAGAATAATCAGTTTGGATTACTGAATGTACTTTTTGTTTTTTAAAAATGTTGTATAACCTTTGTGCATGAAAAAAAGAATGAAGAGGATGTCTCTTTGAGGAAAAGTAAATGTCACACTTGAAAGAAAAAGTTAATAAGGATCATCAGTCAAACATCCATATGTGATGCAATCTAACCTGACGGCTGCTAGAGCTCTTTTAAGCCAACACAGTAGACTCCTGAGGCTCTCTGCATTCAGTTAATTCCACAATCAATACCTTCTTCCAAAAAGTGATTAAAAATAGCTAAGACACCATGATAAATTGCCCCCAGAAGAGTTCTTCTTTTTCATCAGCCAGATATCAGACTATTACTGCCAAATAGTATAAAGAATACATCTGCCTCTCTGCTTTCATGTCTACAAAGAAGGAATGATAATTGTGGTGAAGCTTTTGGAGAACTAAGGACACACTACTGAATAACATGTATGTGTTCCTGTTATTAAAATTGCCCATATACTGGTTTAGCTATAGATGGTGTTGTCTATACTAGACTACAAATTATTAAAGGATTAGTTATCAAAAAGATTTAGGGACTTAAATCTTATTTCCAAAATTAAGTTGAAAAGTTTAATAATTAATTAATTAATTAATTTAATAGTGTTTTGATGTCTAGAAATGAGCTACCTCTGAATTGAGGGAAGAGAAGTGGGTACTTTGTAGGGTGTTTAGTTTTGTCCTCAAGGGGACATCCAAAACAGGTCAAGTGTGGCTTCACTGAGCAGTTCAGGTCTTTTCTTCAGATATCTAATCCAGCATGATGAGCTCTACTCACGGCCATTTAGGGCTTTATTCAGAAGGTGCAAGCTCTACCAATAGCTGTCAGTCAGTTACTTCTTTTTGCACCTCTGAAACCCTAGATTTGTCTAGAAGGAAATATTATACAAAAGAGTTATGGAATGTTTACATCATCTGGCCTGTAGCCTAAGGCCTAAGTGTCCTTGGAAGTCCAAAGAATTAAGGTCCTAAGTCGCACTGGCACTTTCAGAATGTTTCTTTTCAGTGCTCTTGGAAAAGACTCTGCTTTAATAATAAAACAGCACTTGAGTTTTGTGAAATACAAGTCTTCATCACATATCGACAGTGTGCGTTGCTGAGATGATTCTGGGCCTTCTTTTCATGTCTGTTAAGGAACCCCTCATGAAAAAAAAAAAAAGGACAAGAAGGGAGGAGAATTCAGTTCTGTCTCAGGATTCACATTTCAATTTTTTTTTTTCATCAGATGGAAAAGGTCAGTGAACTACAAGTCTTATTTTGGCAATGGATCCAGAAGGTCCAGAAGAATTTCTGCAAATAGAAAAATGTAAACGAAATCATAAAGGTAAATCAAAAGAACACCCTGTTCTTGTTTATCTTGCAGATGAAATTAGAAATTCACAAACCTTTATGCACATTTGAAAGCGGGTTTAAGACAACCTGTTGTCTGCCTACAAGCTGAACAGCTGTTTGTAGGAAAATTTTCCACATAGGTCACTGCAGAAAAAAAGTAAGGTGTTGACAGCCTGACAGATGAGTTGGGCTGGCATGGTGCCCATCCAGTTGTAGCACCAACACTTTCATGTACAGTAAGTATCACATACATTTGGACTGCCTGTAATATAGTAGCACTTCTTCTGAAGTTATAAACTGAAACCAGAAGATCACCAGAGTTTCAGAAGACCAAGCCACTCTTCTCCTAAATGTTTTTCTGATAAAAAGAGTAGCGGAAGTTGAAAATCAACTTATCAAAATCTCTTTATGTGAAAGGTTACAGCTGTTAATTCGTGGAAAGGATCATGCTGCTCTGCACAAAGAGCTAAAAGACTGGCAAAGGTCCCATTGCTATGTGATTCTTGTTTTTCAGAGTATTGGTGACCCTTCTTAAGCAAAATTTTGCTGAATGGTCAGCCAGACATGGACATGCACACAGAGTCTTGGTGTTGTTTCAATTAGTTGGCACTGACTCATGTCTAAAATCCCAGAAATATCATCCTTATCCTTTGTGTTGCTGCAATACAAATAAAAAAATCCTCAAGAGGTACTTCATATGAAGGAAACTTTCCTTGACATTTCCTTTCAAAAGAGAAATGGTTCATCATTCCAACATAGTAGACACTTGATCTGTTGACAGATCCCAGTTTATTCAGGTATGGAATTGAAAATATATATTTTATTTTAAGTCCTGCTACTAGGTGGCTCAGAGGTCATATAGAAGTCATTTAACTTCCATGAGGAGCCCATGCATACCTTGGCAGATGTCTGCAGCTTGCTGGTTTAACCTTGGGCTGAAAGTGAATTTGGGAAATCTTTGTTCTGTGCTATCAGTGAATTAAAAAAAAACAACAACCCAGAGTTGAGTTCCTTAACTTCTCCATTCCTCTGTTCCTATGTTTGTAAAGTTGCTGTTATATTTAGTATTCATCTACTCTTGCAAACTATTGTGAGGTATCTGCAAGGTGAATATGCTACTGTACAGAGTGCTCTCTTATTAGGAGCTGAACAGCTAAAACATGTCTATTGTCACCAGCCTGGCAAATACAAAAGCAGGGCAAGATATTTCTCCTCTCCTGTCTCTTTATCATATGGGATAGGAATCAGTATGATCCTAATTATTGTTCAATAATGTAGTATTTTTATATAGATATTTATACTTAACATATATTAAGGAAGCCTTTGTGATCTCTTTGATGGAGAGTATTAATCTCAAAAAAGGAAAATGGGTTTCATCCCTGCTTCTAATTGCAAGGGATGGACAGCACATGGCACTTAGTTTGTATCCACAGCAGAGGCAAGTGGGGATGTTTAATTGCCCTCCTTCCCTGCCTGGGGGGGCCTGCACCCATATGTGCAGAACAAAGGTTTCTTTAGGAACTCTACCTGTTCTGCCCCAGGCCCTTCTAGGAGTTCTAACCTCAGGAAAAGAGCCTCTTCACTGTGTTACACCAGTAGAAGGTAAAGAAAGCTAATATCTGCTTAATTTCTGTAGCCATGTAAGGCAAAGAAAAGTGTGATCTGTCTTCATTTTAAAGATGTGAAAATGGACAAGGGTGTTACCAAGGGCCTCTCTACTGGGTCAGCACTGAGTTAGTTCCATCAGGCATATTCTTCTAGGTATATTCTTGCAGTATTGGTGCCTGAAATTACATCAAAAAGATTAACATTTCTTTTGACATCATTACTTTTCCTAAGAAATTGGCAGGAATGATCCTCCCATGCTGGAAGGTATCTCACGTCTTAATTGCGTGGCTCTGGTAAGCCTGATTTTTTTTTTTTTAAACTTTTCTTCCTTGGGATTTTCTGGGAAACCCTTTCTGAATGCTTGCCCTGCTGAAGCATCAAAAATTTTCTACTTCTTTTAAGTACTAGAAATTCCATACTATGCTGGCAATCTCACAGTTGGCTGATATGTTGGCTACTATGTAATCTAATTAACTAGTTAGTGGTAGGGGTACAGTATGGAGGATATATTTCTCTACAGGGATTTCTAAGCTACTTGTACAATCATTATCTGTTTTATTTTAGTCCCACTTGCAAGAAAAGGAGCCAGAGAGATGTTAACATTTGGCTTTGTAACAATGCTCTGTTTCAGTGCCTTTCTTATAAATAGCCAAAATTTAAAAATACAGCAGAAAGCCATCTTCCCTGCAGAATGAAATAAGAAACACTCACAGTACAGACTACAAAAATGATGACATACAAAGTATGTCATGAAACTGGAGAAGAGCTTCCCAAATGATGATTTTTAATTATAACCCCTTTCTTCTTCAATATGCTGTGAATACCTCAGAACCAAAGCCCTGGGCTTGCTAAAGCTTATGCTGATTGATATCTAGAATGATGTAAATCCAAATAAATCATTCTTGAGTCACCCATGCACCACCAGATTTCAAATTAAACTGATGCTGTGCTGGTGTAGAGACAAATATCTAAGTTCAAGCCAAGGTTGCTGTCACTGTTTGACTCAGGTCTCACATGCGTTGAGCTAAAACACAGTGTAAACTCTGAGTCAACAAGTAACATTATGGGTTTTGAGCAAATGAGGCCTGTTGCCACGATTGCCTTATTAGTGTGTGTCATTCTAAACATCACAAGTACCTACAAAAACTGATGAAAAATGAGATAAAAATGGCTCAGCAGGGCAACTGGTGCTCTCACTGTCTGCTAATTGGAAATAATCGTACTCTTGGAGGCTCCTCACCTGCCTCTGTGCTTGATAAAGATGTGTACAGCTTTTATCTCCAGTGGCATGGCTTTAAATTGTTTCCAAAACTGTCTTCCTTCGTGACTCTGACTGTGGAGATTAGATTTACTCATCTCTGTTAGACTGAATTACCACTTCAGCAAGGGTGCTGGGCGGAATCACTTACTGCTGAATTTTTCTGAAGAAAGGACACAATCCTAAGTCATGCAGGTAAAGCCAAATGGGCTCACAGACAGCAAGCAGCCTTAACAGAGATATGGAGCTAAATTCAGTGAATATTGTATAAATTGTTTTTTAATCGAATCTTTCTTTTATCAAAGGGAGAAAAAAATACTGTGAAGAAAAGATTGCTATCCTTACCTGCCTATATATGTATACATAGGATAAGACATATAAAACATTTTAAAAAAACCCTGAAGAGAGTTTAAAGACTGCTGTCTACCAAAGATCTCAAAAAATATTTTAAAATACGTTGATTGTACTTTTGGATTAGTTTGTAAATAAAACAACTGCAATTAAAGTGTTGGTGTCTAATACAAACTAGCAGTACAGAACTATAGTATAAACTTGACAAAGGATTGAAGAAGTAGGGTCCATAAATAGAGTATGTCCTGCAGTAGAGGTCATCTATTTTATGCATACTGAGTAATAATAACCAACCTTAAAACATAAGGAAATATCCAATTTAGATGATTTACCCCATAAGATGTCGTCACCTGTTAGGTCAGATCCTTTTGATAATGTTACAAGAACAGATCTATTTTTACCCAGCTCTGTTCAAATATCATTCACTAGCTCTGCAAGTGCTTTGGTTCAAAGCCTGAATGAACAGGTGTAAGAACATTATCTGACCAAATATGAACTCATGCATTTTATATATTGTACATGCTCACACTTTTATTTATAAAATGAGTTCACTGTCACTGGCATTTTACTTGCACTACTTCTGTCTTGTCTGCTAAAATCTGAAATGAAAGAAAGCAGCACCAGTATCTTCTAAACTTTCATGATGAACTAGGAGTAGAAATTAAGTGGAAGACGGGACGTCTTTCCATCCTAGCTGATTTAGCGAAGGCACATGAAGTTTAGTTTAATTTTCTATTACTTCAGGAGTAAGCCAAGTTCAGGAGTTATGCACAAGTTGTTATTTTTGTCTATGTTGCACATTAGGATTTTTTCTTATAAGTTTTTTCCTACCAAAGCTACAGAGAGATAAAAGAATTCTCTGTAATGTACTTTTAAAAGAGAGTAAAATACAAGCATAATTAATGCAACTTTCATGTTTTAAAGGACAGCATGTGGGGCTTATGCTTAAAACTTTATGGCTATGCAGTCTGTAAGGATCTTTGCACTTAATGTACAGTCTTTGTTTAATGAAAGCCTGTGAATTTCACATATATCTTTGTAGACATACCTTTCTTTTCCTGCATGTCTCAGGGTCCCTAGAGCAACCAGCAATTATTTGAATTATTATAATTATTCTTGGTAAGATATAAAGAAATTACATACAGACAAAATGCAAATCCAAGAAACATACAAATACAATACTGGATATGTCAGATCATGTAGCATGTAGACATACTAGAGTCGTATGTCTATTTCTAAATGTGTACTTTTTAACATGGTTTTTTACAAGGATTTCATAGCAGAGTGGCTGCACAACATTGACAAACAAGCTCTGCTGCCTGTTTGCAGGTGGCTCATAATTACCACATGCACAAGAGTAGAATATTTAGCAAGCGCTTTTAGCAAAGTCCATGTGTTAAAAGGTAAAGCTGATCACACTTTTAATTTAACCAGAGTCAATTTTTATACTGAAACAAGGCTAAAATAATGGATCTAGCAGATATTTGCTCAAGCCAGTGATCAAAATGAAAGCACTACACCTGTAAGATTCCAGGAGAGGTGTCCAGGTATGAGTCCTTGTATTCATTTGCTCATAACTGCGAGAAGCTTTAACAGTTTTGACTGCACTTTTCCATAGCTGATGTGTGCTTGAGGTGAGAAGCTTTGACAAATGCAGCCAAGTGATCAAGCCACTTCTAACAGAAAGTTTAAGGAAGAAGATGTTGTTTATTCCTTTAAAAATATTCTTGCAAGCTTCTCTCTGCAGTGCTTAATTTGAGCTGGGAGGACTGGAGAAAGGAATGGGAGGCAGCTGGATGGTGAACAGGAGGCGGTCATGGACATGGTGCAAGAAGAGGAAGCGAGCAAGGAGGGAAGCTGGGACTGAAGAGAAAAAACAACAGAGAAGGTTATAAACTGGGAATTAAGTGAGCAAAAAGGAGGACAGGTAGCCATGGGGATGTAGAGGAGAGTTCACATGTCAAAGTCAAGGATGGGAACTGCTTGGGAGGAACACTGTGAGAGGCAGATTGGGCAGGGTAATTGAAGACAAGGCAGGAATGAGGTAACTGGTGCACATCTGAGCAAGAAGCTGGGAAAATATGTCAGCTTGGGAGTTGTTGGGATATGGTGTTCAGGCAGGGACCTTGCAGGAAAGGCAAAGGGAGAGACCTGGCACTGGCTTAGCCAGGACAGTGAGACTCTTAGAAGTGGCTTGCTGGCAAAAGAGGAGCCACAGATGAGTAGACACGGGCCTCCAACTGGCAGCTGCTATTACAGAAACTCCTGTGCATGGACAGGGACAGATAGAAAGGGCTGAAGAAGAGTGGGTGGGAATTCTGCCTGTCAGAACACATTTTTCTTCCATGCTGGAAACCTCTATCCCTGAATTACCTTTCCCCTCAGGCAATAATGGTAGTAAATGTTACCTGAAAATGTAAATGCCTTGCAACCACTTCTGCTGGTTTACTGGTGGGAAGGCAGCTTGTCTGGCTTGGGGACAGAGACCTGTCCAGTGGGTCCAGGAATCTTGGCTTGTAGATGCATGGTAGGCACCTGTGACAGGCATGCAGGAGTTGGTGTAGTGATTTCCTGTGGCATTTCTGTGATGCCAAATTGTGATTTGAGAAGAGTCCAGGCAATTATACACAAAATAGTACCTTTAAGACTGCAAAATCAAATGCATCGAAGTTCGTAAGTAGCTACAAAAGTCTGCTCTGAAATCAGAGTAATTAATTTCCTGATGCACTTTTTTCTATTGTGCACCTCTATTGAATTTATTCCAAAATGCTCATGGGACATGATACGGCTTTTATACCCCCTCTTTGTTATCTGCACTGATTTATAACTGACATGCCCAAGAGCTGATATTTCATAGTACTCAGTGTTTAGTACTGCAGATACTCAAAGTAAGCCATCCACATAAATCAACAGGAAGCTGACTCCTCAGCTCTGCTGTAAATTACAACCTACATCTCAAGCCACATATGGGAAAATGAGGAATATGCAATTGCTAAAAAACAGTGAAAAGTGTGATTTAAATGGCTTGGATAGCACTGCAGAAGAACTCTATGGCAAAAGACACATTTGTTTGCTTTTATTGTGATACCTTCCATTTTCTTCAACTTCACCTCTAATCACTAGCCAATTTTTGCAATAAATTATATAGAGGGGAAAAAAAGAGTGTCCAGGAGGGATAGCTTCTATGACTACATTGTCTGGCTTTTGTCCCAGAGAAAATCCATGTAGTAAACAGAGTTAAGGCAAGGGCCTCAAAAAACTGGTACGTAATAATAAATGTTAAGACCTTAACTCAGTATACATAGCTAATCCTAAGCACAGCATCATGTCACAAACTCAAGTGCTTTTGGAGCTTGACAAATGCTTGCTTAATGTTTCAGCTTTGGAGTTTTGTGATAACCAGGCCATACCCTATAATGTGTGCTGTGATGCTACGGCTGCTGGAGGATTGGAACAAAAACCAATTATGTCAGTCTCAGCTTTTATTTTGAAACTATTTTTTTTTTTATTTTGCATTTTTAAATACAAATATACTCAAGAAAATTAAGCAATATTCTAATAGGACCATTGCAAGCTGGGTTTTATAAGGGTGGACAGATACTGGTAGAGGAGGAGTGTATTTGCTTCCATGTTGTTCTGGCGATCTGGATTGTCCTTGTGCTATTGTTATCTGTGACTCTTTTGACCTGACATGAAACATGTGGCTGAATTGGTGCATGAATAGGAACAGTAGTTCTGCTCAGCACCTGAACAAAACCTGGTTTTCCTCAGTGAGTCTCACTCCAGTGGGGAATGTACTCCTGCCTCTGGCAAGGTATTAGCTGTTGGCTTTGTCCTGTAATTGATGCAGTGGGAGGATCAGCCATCTCTCCCAGTTTGTTCTTGTGGAGGCTAAGGCCAGCCTGGCTGCTGTCAGGAACTGTAAGTCTTGTGGTCAGAATTGAGGCAGCTGACCTGTTAGTGTAGGCAGAAGACTAGAAATACGTTTTTTCCCCTCCAGATAATTCCTCTCTGCCATTCCGCTAAGAGCAACACTTTGCTAATATCAGTTAATTTAGAAAATAACCCCTGAACACTTTGGAAGCAGAGAAGCAGAGTAATCAGGTATGCATGCCATTTTATAGAGTCATTCAGTGCCTATAATTGTGCTTTAGAAGAGAAACACCTGAGGAGAATACATTAAAAATGATAGTTATGTGGATAAATGTCATGCTTTACTTTTAAATGTAAAAGTGCAACTCATACCAAAGATGTGCTAAACTGCTATATTAGAATGGCCAATGCTGTGTCTGCTCAGGGCAGAAAGGTACAGAGAATTTTTTCAGTAGTTAGTTGGAAAAAGTTTTGTGTTTTTGAAGGAGCAGGGAGGGATTTGCATGTAGAAGGGGAAGCAGATCAGAGTTGAGGGATTGAGCCACAGGAGTAAGAAGTTTCAAGAGGAGCAGGAATAGGTATGGAGTATAAAACCCTCAGGAGAGTAAATAAGGTGAGAACTTACAAATTATACTGATTTCTGATTTATGGGCACTCTGACCCTTTCTCTACTGGAGGCATGGACAGTTGGTTGGCATTTCTGAGACTAATATCAATAGCTTGTCTTTACATCTACCTTCCTCAGACTCTACATCAATGGCCCATAAACCTCCTGGGATCTGTAGCCCTCTTGTTGAAAATTACTGGCTTGCATAAAGAGAGTTAAGTGTTTAATGGTAATAGCAGCACCTTGCTGTGGATGGAGGACCCTAAGCCAGTTATAAAAACAACATTCTGTCCTGAAGAAAAGAAACTGACCTTCACTTTTACTTCACCTGCCTGCAGGCACCACATTTCAGGCCAGTGTTTGGATGCAGCTTTGGGATGCATGAAGCATATGGGTTAGAACATATTCCCAAGGTGTAGCTTTTTATCATAACAATGAGAAAACTTAATAACTTCAATAAATCAGTACCAAATACAACATTACCTCTGTTATCTTCCACTGAAGTCCCTGCATTGGGAGGAGTTTCCTCTCTAATTTTCCAACCTTTGAACTTTGGTGTGGGAATTCACCCTATCAATGTGTTTTTATGCCAGATTCCACATCACATTTATAAAAGACAAACACCTTAACAGGGCTGTTTGCTGCTTCATTTCCCTTCTTGTCACTGATGTGTGACCCTTGCTGTTCCTATGTCTTTCTATGGTGTAAGAAAGACCATGAACAAAGACATGGCATTAGAAAAGCAGGTTAAAAAAAACCCAAACAAAAAAACTCAGTAGAAGACAATGATACTTCTTTCCTTAGTTATTAATTTTGTATTTTCTTCTTCATTGGCAATATTACTCCATTGACATTTTATAAGCAGCTTGTAGGAGTGAACAGAGCCTTAGGATGTCCCACAGGCATTCTGCCTGACTATGTGAAGAATGTTCACTATCAGTCAAATGGTTGAAAATAAAAGGAAACCTCGTACTGAACTTCATTAATGTGTAATAAAATGGACTAGTTTGTTATCTTGGAGATACAGACCACTCTACCCTGTAATAGAGAACATTTGCAAAACAGAGAAAAATTATGCACTTGTAGGATCAGAAGTGTATTTGCCATAACCAGAGGTGCTCCGAGGCAGCAGTACCTGTGCCTTTAGCCTGGGCAGTCCCATAGCTTCTGGTAGCTATGTGATAAGGAAAGGTGTGGCCCTTCCCTTGTCAGATAAGTGGCTGTGTATATGTCATGCTCACAAAATCTGCCTGCCCTGTCATCTAGCTGCTGCATGTCCAGGTATGTGTGAAATGAGTCTTCTCACTGAAGTGTACTTCTATGTCCTGTTACGCGGCTGACGCAGGTTTGCTCTGTCCTGTGATCACTGCACAGTGTGCCCATGGCCAGAAGTTTCACATCTGTCCTAGAACATCTGCATACATAGTCCCACCTTGGGTCTCTCCAGCGGTGGTGGGACCTTCTCTTGGGCTATAGACAAGATGAAGGCAAGTGGTGGAAGAACTGTGAGGTCCTTAGAAGAATGGGTTGGTGCAGGATGCCCGAGTGATCACCAGGTTTCTGGCTTGCTGCCTGTCTACATTTCAGGGACAGTCTCGAAGACGGTGTTAAGACTGGGCTGTGGCCTGGATGAATTCTTGGTGTGCTGTATTCAGCTCATGAACTCACCACCCCTGCACTAAAAACACTCTGACTCACTAGCTAAAATTTAATCCATTGGTATAATTAAAAAGTACAATGAAATGAAGCAAAGCTAATAAGCCTTCTTTAACAATCTCAGTGGGTATCTCTAAAACAGAAACATAGGCATAATTTCACAGAATCACAGAATCAGAATCACAGAATGTTAGGGGTTGGAAGGGACCTCTGAAGATCCTCGAATCCAACACCCCTGCCAGAGCAGGACTACCTAGGGCAGGTCACACAGAAACCCATCTGGACGGGTCATGAAAGTCTCCAGAGAATGAGACAATTTTAGAAAAATCTACTTTAATTCATCCATGTTTCAAAAGTGGCTAGGTTTTGAGAGCATAACAAGCTGAGTTTAACCAAATTCCAGATTCCAAAGGAGAGGTCACAACTTGTTATCAAACACATGAAGTCTCATGTTAGGAGTGCAAACAGATGTTTTGAAGGAGTAATACATTCAAGTTGTTTTGTAAGCAGGAGACTGGAAAGAGAATGCCTGTCTGGTTTTGCCTTGTGTTGTCTAAAGAAGGAAGGCAGACCAACAATGGGAAAAATGTTCTGATTTTCCTGAAATGAGGACTAACTGTGAGTAAGAAAATGAAAGCATATATGTTAATTTCCTTTTCTCCTATACTTTTTGCCAGGCTTGGATAGTTAAGTAGCCTGCTTTTTACTGATCATAATATGAAATTTCAGTTTGTTGTTATGCAAAAAGGCTAGAAATATATAAAAACCTGAAAACCATACAGGGTATGTGCTGATGTGTAGGTGCTGCACTGTCCTGATTTTATCTGAATCATGTTGAAGAATAATGTATTAGAAACTGGGAAAGACATGAATTTATTTAGTATACTTTAGTATGAAACCTCACCAGAGTCAGGTATTAGCACAGCACCTGACCTGTGGTCCTGGAAAAGCTTCAGACTGTTATCCCTTCCCCCAAACTGTGAGTCCATTCAGTGGCCGTGGATGGCTCAGCTCTAGGACTGTGTCTAATGCAACAGTAACTATAAAAAGGATAATGTGCTTGAAATCATGGAACTGCCTGCTTAAATGTGATTAGCTCTTGGAATGCTTGGATGGGTTTGCTTGAAACAAAAATAGCAAGAAACTTCATAAATTAGTCAGTTCCCTATTTTAGTTTTTTACATGTACAACTCTGGATTCTGGGGTAAAGGCCATAAGGCCAGGTGGTTTTTTAGGCTGTCCAGTGTAACTGGAATTGGATGCCTTGAGGTGGAGATCTACTGACATACTGCTTCCAAAAGGATCTACTGGTTTTCTCTCTCCTGCTCCTGGCTGCATGGTGCTGCTTCCTCCCTAATGTGGACTCTGGTGCTTGGCTGCCTCTATGCTAATTCAATTCATTGAAATGGCAGAAAAAAAATTTTAAAATCTGCTTTTCTATCTTATTTTTAGATCAGTTTTCTGCCTCTTTAGTAAGATGAGTTTGTTCATTGAAAGACAGCACAAGGTGAAAAGGAAGACCAGGTGACTGAGAAAGCTGGGCTTCCCCTCCTCTGGTTGGCATAAGGTGTTAGATATACTCAGGTTGCCTTGTCTTGGGAGTTGCCCTCTAAGTATATGATCTATCTGTATGAGTATAAATATCTTGTATGTTGATGTGGAGAAGGTGGTTCTTACTGATTCTACTGAAAACTGCCACGTGCCTAACTGTACATGTAGCTCTTCTCCCAGTCCCTTGGTTCTGTGAAGGCTACCCGGGTTAGCACAAATCTTTATAACACTGTGTGTGTGTGTGGAGATGGGAATGTGGGTTAAACAGCATTATTTTTTGATCCTGTCCATGCAGGGGAGTTGGAACTTGATGTTCTTAAGGTTCCTTCCAACATAAAACCATTCTTTGATGATTAATCTACGTGCAGAACATGTAGAGCTAAGCAGGCAGGAAAGAATGGGAACCTCCGCTGGGGGATAGAGAGGTGAGGGCAGGAACCTTTCAACCAGAGCATTAACTTTGATCAGAGCCCAAACTTTTGTAGACAGATAAAGGTGATGTAATTTTCCCAGGAGCTGGAAATTACTTCACCTTAAACACTCCTCTGAGTTTGATTCAAAGAGAAAATGACTTTATGTGAAATATATTTTGAAATCATTAGGGAGAGGATTTGGATTTTATCACTTTTATTTGAAAGCCATAAATACAAAGCTCATTTCTGGCACTTCACAAAATCAGTTGGCTACCATAATCTCACAGAAGTGGGGTAGGAGATTTTCTCTGTATATATGTTCAGTAAAAGTAAGCATTAAAATTAGAGATTAAAAATTACAGTCTGTGTTCCCAAAAGGCCCAGTATAGAAGCTTGATAGGTATTTCTGTGGGATGTCTTCAAAGGCCTGCCATTTTAAAAGGCAAGGAATCATGTATCAATCCACTGATCCTGAGGACAGAGGGCTGGCCTGGCAGGCTGGGTGCTCAGTGCTCTGCCCTTCCTGAGAAGCAGGTACAAGAAGGGCTGTAGAAGCAGAGCAGTCTGTGGCAGGGTGCCCTGGCATGCAGATTGTGTCTTGTAAGGATGCTGCTCTGAAACTCTGCAGGATGATGGCCTGCAGTGGCTAATGCTGGGCATTAAGTGACAGAGAAACCTGATATTCATCTCAACTTTCACACAAGATGAGGGATAATAAGTTAAGTGATTTATTTGTGTTTCTGCCCATTTGAAGTAGTAGATAAGTATGGCAAAGAGCTAAGAAGTTGAACTTTATCAATAACAAACCCTTCTCTAGCATGGATACTTCTTCAGCTTTTTCTGTAGAAGTGGGAAGTAGGGCTGATGAGTGAGTGCAGTCAGGGCTGAGGCGATAACCCTGAGCTGTGAAGTGTTCCAGGGGAAAGCAGTGGAGCTGGCTGTAGTACAGACAAATTAATTTCCACCCTCTGGAAAGAATCACTGACTTCCCCTCTGGGTCTTTGGGCCAGGAAGAAGTACCCAGAACAATGAGATTAGAAACAGATGGAACCACTGTTATGTTAGGAGCTGGAAATCCTGTTTTTTCAGAGTTTTAGGAAGAGGAATCAAACATTTTCCAAGTTCATTGCACAGGCAAGGTTGCAGTGCTATGTACAGCTGATGCACATAAGCCTTTCCCAAATACTGTAGACATTAACAACAGCTTTCCAACAACTGAAAGAGGATACAACTTTAGCAGGAAGAAAGAGGATACAACTTTACCAGGAATGTCAAGCATTTGTGGGAGCAAATAGTTTGAAAACACAACAGCTTTGCCTTGCCAGGTGGCTAAATTTGCTTGACTGTGGTGACAGGAAAGTAAAACAGTACAATGCACTGTATAGTTTGTTCCAGTTACCAGATAAGACTGGTTGGTACTGGCTGAACAGACCTGTCTGTTACTGCAGCTTTCCTTTTACTGACTTGTATCGTAATTCATCCCATTTTTTCTTTCTTTACAAATTGCAACAGCAGCTCCCTTAAATAGATCCTTTCTACCTCTAAATGTGCTCTGAAGTACTGTCATCTTGCAGTGACTATGAAGCTACTCAGTTACAGTCCAAACACCAGCATCTGTCAGTAAAACCAGAGGAGTGGAGCAACAAGAACCTAACAGCAGGGACAGGACATGTAGGTGAGGCTTAGAAAAAAGGGCTGTAAGTCAGAGAGCTCAAAGGGAAAAGGAAGCAGAGACATCTGACATAGGAGGCACTACTAATTGCAGTGGAAGTGCTAACAGTGGAAATAGCCTCTGCACTTTGGTAGAGGCAGAAAGAAAAAGATGTTAGGAAACAGACAAGCAGGCAAGGAAGATGCAGCTGCTTTCATTTCTGCACATCACTTATGTCTTTTGGCCTGACTGTTGTGTACATAGAACTCTGCAAAGCTTCTTTCCTTTATGGAGGGTATCTAGGAGAGCAGTGGAAGGGCTGTGTCATTCTCTGAAATGCTCTGTGTCATGTTCAGAACAGGCTTTTGAGGGACAAAAACTTTCTTGCCATCATGCATATCAAGCGTGTCCCTCTTCATCCTATGTCTTTGCATAGTTCCTAAGTGCAATGAGCAAAGTATGTAGGACACAGCTTCTGAATCTGGGCTCAGAGAGAGATCAGGCAGGGAGACAAACTGAAACAGCAATGACTAGTGCACCAAAATAATCTCAGAAGAGTGAAGCAGCAAGTGTCAGTTAAGCTGGTGGTAGAAGTATCCACCCACCACAGAGGAACTGAAGGAGAAAGAGAGGAACAGCAGAAAAAAATGTGAGGAGTGCTTGTCCAAAGCAGTGGCTTCCAAAGTAGGTCCTCATGTCCAAATGTTCTTCTGGGACATATCTTCCACAGTGTAACACTGGCTGAGTGTCATAAAAGGTATTAATATTATGACTTCTTTTCAGCTTCTGGTAATCTCAGTATCTTCTCTGTATTAATAGGGTTTGCATGCATGTAGCAGCCAAGATCTTCTTTCATCTATGCTAGATTATCACTAATAAAAGGTGACGATCCTTTTATAGTGTGCCAGCCCTCCTCTGCATGTTGCTGACTGATGCCACTGAACTGGGCCTTCTGCAGTAATGATTGGATTGGCCTTGATTCCTGTTTCTAGCCTTTTTTTTAAAAAAAAATTATTGGTTTTCAAATTAATTGCAGAAAGTGCCTGCAGCTTTGTCCTTGGACAGTTTGGGTACTCTAAATACAGTGAGCTGAGGCTCACTGATAGCAGCAAGAGAGGAATCAAACCCATTTTTATCTACATTGGGAGAAAGACAAGCCAGAGGAATATATGTGTGAGGGAAGAGGGATAATGAGGAGGAAGGGGACAAAACAACAGTTTAAGCAGTGTGTGCTGACTTCAGGTTGTTGGAAATAGCCTGCTCAGGTAGCATGTGCATTTGATGAAGTCTGTGCTTGCAAATGCTGTAATGACCTGTGCATATCAACTCTGTGTAATCTCTTGTGGGGTTAATAGCAGTAAATGATCAACTTAGATTTTCCAGATTGTCTGGAGGTTAAATTTCTTTAAATCCCTTTGGGTAGAGGTAAAGCAAATGCATAGTTTGGGCTCTGCGCTGTGACCTGTAACAGGATCTTGCTGGAATACACTAGCATGGGTGGCCTTCAGGAAGGAAGGCAGATGTTTATTGATATGAGGGGAGCACAGGGGGGAGTAGAGGGAAGTTTAAAAATTAACAGAAAAAAACTCAGCTTTGTAATTCCAAATAAGACCTTTCAGCTGTGACTATCAGTAAGAAAATGAAGAGCAGACCTGCCACAAACCATGTGAAAATCACATGAAGAGTAGTGACACTGGAGCATCCTGAAGTCTGAGCAAAACAAGTTTGTATGCCCTAAATTGCAACACATATGCAGGAGGTGAGTAGCACAATAGTTGTGCAACTCACCAACAGCTGTGGGTTCTTGGAGTCACCTCTCAGGTGAGCATGGTGGTGGCCCTGGGAACAGTGTGTCTGGCAGACACATGTGAGGCAGCAGCCAGATACAGATCATCAGATGTTCCTTATAAAGTGCTGACAGAAGAGGAAGGAATGGAGACAGGAGGCTGCAAGGGCAGATCAGCATTAGAGAAGTTTTGCTAAATGTAGAGTAACATTAATATGTAAGAAACTGGAAGAGTACAGGCCCTGGAATGAGGCAGGTAAGAGGGCAGGACACGCTGTGTAGACCCTAGCAAGCTCACTGACAGGGACTCTGTCAGTCCCCTCCCTCCTCACACTCCTTCCCTGTTGCAGCTAGTGTCTCCATTTCACCCACCACTGCCAGGTTTCTCCTTCTTCATGACTCTGTGTAGTTTGTGTGTTATCTGCTTGTGGGCTGTATTTGCCATGTGGAAGTTGCAGAGGAAACAGCTCATGAGACATGCAACTCCAAGCCAGGGGTTGTGTGTACTCCTTTTTTTCCTGCATCCCCGTCCCATGTGCCAGTCTCCCATGCCACTGACTGCCCTTTCCCCTCACAGCTGTGATAGAAGACTATTCTAGTTTGGGTTGGAAGGGATCTTAAGGATCATCTAGTTTTATCTCCTCTGCATGGGCAGGGACACCTCCCACTAGACCAAGTTGCTCCGAGACCCATCCAACCTGGCCTTGAACACTTCTAGGGATGTAGCTTCCACAGCTTCCTTGGGGAAACTTGTTCCAGAGTCTCGGCACCCTCATAGTCAAGAATTTCTTCCTAATATCTAACCTAAATCTAATCTGCATTCCCCCTCCCAGAGCCAGAGGCTCTTTGAGGTCTGAAGTCCCTTGGCTTCTCTAGCAATGATGCTGTGATCTTCCCCCCTGCCTGCTTCAGTGAGGTTTCAGGACAGCACTTAGGCACATGTCTAAACACTTTAAAACACTATTTAGACATTACAGTCAATATGGTGCTATATACAGGATTTTGGAATGAATGTTGGTTTATCAGGCATTCTGTGTGGTGCATAAGCCTTGTATGTCTAGTTAGACACAGCATCTAAGAAAAATTTTTTTCTTCCTTAATACAATGAGAATAACATCTGATGGGTATTAAAGAAGCTGTTAGGAATAAGACTGAATAATTAGTTATTTCTGACAAGATAAGTTTGTCCCGTAATGCATTTTCTAGTGCTTCAGGACAGAGTTCAAGTAGCTGGTAAAATTATGTATTTAGCATAAGCTTCTTCTATATTAATTTCTTAGCAAAATTCACAGTTCTCTCATTATTTTAAGTAACTATGTAATTATAATGTACGATACATGGGATCTTGGAGCTGTCTCACTGGGACTAGATCCAAGTTCTCCAAGTATACAATGGTAGTGTGATGTCTGAGCTATGAGACCACTGTAGTGTCCTTCAGAAAGTGTATTTCAAGTATAGTTAAGGCAGCTTGAGTGTCAATTCATGTTGTAATACAGATTATACAAAAAGGTGGTTTTACTGAGTAGGGAAGCCAGATGTTGAAATATCACTGACTTTCAGAAAAAAAGTTGTGAACATAACTTGCCTTTGTGCTTTTTTACAAACCTAAGTGTGGAGTTAATGTAGTTTTGCTTTCTTTCCCCCTTGCACATGTGATCTCTTTCTGGTGTTAATCAGAACTATTGTTCTCACATGGACTGGTCCTGTAAGGGTGGTGAGTTGCTAATTGAATGGTTCATGTTGTCTGTTTTAAACCCTATACAGTATTCCAGGGGTAATCAGGGATAAGTGCTCTGAAGCTGGCTTCCTGTTGCCATCTCTGTCCAAATAAACAGAATTGAAAAGGAAAAATATTTGTTTTCATGGCTGAGTGTTGGAGATATATGTACCAGTGCTTGTTTTTCTTTCCCTGGGCATGATGAAGCGGTACATCATAGCCACCTTATTTTGCTTGGCTGTGCTCCTTAGTTTCTCTTATGTGGATGCAAAATAATAAAAAGAACTTGAGCCAGATCATGTTTGGGAACTTTTCATTTAAAACATGTCCCATTGCACAGATTTACAACACATAGCAGAAAATATGCACTACGGCTAGCTGAGCTACTTTGATGTAAGCTTCTATAGGAAATACTCTCACACTGAGCTTTCCTTGAGGTCTTGCTTACCTTTTTGGCTTCCTCTTCTTTCAGGCACTGTTTTTACTCCAGTTTCTTCTGTTAAAACAATGTTCAGTTCAACATAAAAACAGTTGGATCAGCACACTTAAGGGACAGGAAAACAGCCACTGGAGGAACAGGGATCTCCAAAGTCATCTTCACTGCTGCATATGGTGTGTTGTAAGACTGGGATCAAGGTTGCAATTCCTGTATTTGTGTGGCTGTGTCAGGCTTTCTTATCTCTGTGGTATTCTAAGTGTCATTCTGTGTATTTCTCAAGTGCCGCTGTCAACTTAATCAAACTGCTCCCAGCTTCCCACTCATGTCCAAGTAGTGCTTCCATCATGCTGTCAGGTCTGTTTGGGCACTTGCACACTTCATAGGACTGAGAATAGATCCATCTGAAAAGAACCACTTATTTTGCTGGGTTGTTTTATAGATGGATCAGCTCTCTGATCAAGTTAATTGCTTGGTTGCTCACACAACATCGCTGGCAGAGCAGAGAAGGAGCTTAAGGTGAGGAATTTCTTCAAACCAGATGAAGTAGTGCTGTTGCCATACACTAAACTAAGGTTTGCTCTGAACTGCTTTTTTTATACCCTCTGCATCTGATGGACCAAAACCATCTTGCTGTCCTTTTGCCTAGATCAGATCATTAGCTCTTGCATAATGTTGACTGAGGAAAAAAAAATCCTGGTTTCTGTTTTAAAGAATGCCATTATTTTATCTGCTTCCCCAAAGAACCTTGAGGACATTTTCATAGTCCCATTAAATGAAAGGTGAAACCATGTCCAAGAGATTCAAGCCAGCTTCCTGCACTTGCTCTTAGCAGTGGAATCCAGCCACAAGCGATGAAGCAGCATTATTGGCAGAGGAGCTGCTGGATTAAATTGATGAATCTGCTTGGATGCAGCTTCTGAATTTTGTGGCAAGTGACAACATGCTGAGTGGCCATATCCTGGTTTCTCTTGTCCTGCTATTTTATTTATTTTTTATTTCACTGTCGGCAGAACTGAAGGCATTTCAATAATAGCCTTTTGACACCAGAGGATATTTAAAGCTGCAGGCTGCTTCCCCTCTGAACTGTAATTATCATTGGAATTGAAAAAGGTGGTAGATAGAGGGTATCTTCCAATATCAGAAATATATTTAATCATTCAGGTCTATGGTAAGGAGTGTAAAGATGTGCTTATAGTCAGCAACTACAGAAACTGAATTATGCTAAAGGGAAAGAATAAAAAAATGCATTTTAGTAACTAGCAATACATGAAATAGTAAAGATGGAAGATTGTCTCAAATTTGTTTCCCTTCATTGCTCACCAAATAACATGCAAATATTAGAATTACTTTAAATAGCAATTTATTAGTTTTGTCTTAAGTGAACACTTCTGAAACAAATATATCCAGCTGCACAAATTTAATGTGAAGATCTCTTTTAACCTTGTCATCCTCACCTCTGTGTAAATTTGGACTTCAGCTGTGACAAGTAAAAAATAATCTCTGAAGTACAGTTGCTTCCAGGGGTAGCAGACTGGGTTAAAAGCTTTATTTTTCATAAATTGTACTTGTCAGACAAAAAGTCTTGGGTTCTGTTTTTATAGTTGCATAATCTTAGGCATCTTTCTATTTGATTGACCAAGAAAAAGTACCTAGGAAGTTAACACTGGCCTCTGGCTATTGGTGGGCATTTGTATGGCGCTTTTTTTTTTTAACAGCCTGTCTTAACTGAGTTTACAGGACATGTACTTAACACCAGATAACTTTGCATTGCATCCACTACATCTGTCTATACTGTTTTTGCATGAATTGTGTTATTGAAAGAGATTGGCATTTGCACTGTGAAGTTCTCAGTACAAGGCATGGGCTTCTCAGAAATAAGCAGCTCAGCTGAAAAGAGCAAAAACTGGTTCATTCACAACCTGGCAAATGTAATTTTGTTCATATTAACCCTGAAATGACACCTTCTGTTTATAGAATCGTAGAACACTGCAAATAATTTATTTATAATTCATTTATTATAATTGATGATTTAATAATTTATTTTTTAAAAAGAATAAATGGACTTCAGATTGTTGTTCCCTTTTAAATTACCCAAACTATTGCATGTCCATCTAGAAGCCTCTGTCAGCAGGAAGTTTTAAGAAAAATGATGGCCACCTAAAAGTCACACTCCTGAGGATGAACTTGAAACAGTTCTGGGGTTCTCTGTGTCATGGCAATATATTGCTTCATGTTCTGTTTGTGGTTTCCTATACTCCCAGGTTTTGTTCTTCACTTAACTTTTCTGAATTGCAACCTTCCTGTCCCAAGCAATAGCAATCTCCACAGGATCTCGTAAAGCAACAGGTGACGTTTTCCTTCTAACCACCCTAAAGGGGTGTTTGCTCTGTGGTTGTTGCTCAGTTCCGCAGGCTATTTGTTGAAAATAGAAGGATTGACATAAGCAGGTTTTACTAGAATAAAAAAAAAAATATAAGGATTTGTTCAAAGGCACATTTTTGGTTATTAAAAAAAAATAGGAGCAAGTCAAATAGTTGGATAAATAAAATTAATTGGCACAACCTATCCTAACCTCAAAGCTGGTGGTGCTTTAAAATACATCTCTCTCCTGTGATTAAATATTTTTATGTTTGAGGAAAGAATACTGGTTGTTTCCTACCAAACTGAAAGGAAGTTACAGCTTTAATGACTATGTCTGGATTACAGGATACAACAAAGAACTCTAAGTAATTTTAAATTCCCTGCTTCAGAAGCATCTTGGAGCATCTCTGAATAAAAATGTAGTTTGCAGCAGCTGCCAGAATTGTATTTCTCTGGGTGTTTTTTATTTTTTATTTTTGTGTTCCTATCTTCCTATCTATCTATCTATCTATCTATCTATCTATCTATCTATCTATCTATCTATCTACCTATTTCAATTTGTAGGAGGAACAGTCAGTGTGTGACTATCAGGTAGCTATGTGAGGAGGTCTGTGTATATGCAACTCTAAAACCAAATTTAAATTCTTATTAATTGAATTAAATAGACTCTGCAATACAGATTAAACCATAAAATATCAGTAGTAATGCATTTTCCTCAGTAATATGAGATGTGTCTGCTGTTTCTCTCCTCGGGTGAGAAGGTTGATTTAGTGGCACCAATAAACATCACGGTGAGAAACTGCATTGTAAACAAGCAAAGTCCCTGGGCAGTTCCTACCTCAACACAAGTTTACCACCTTATTTCCTTTTATTTACTTTCTCTTTTAACACCTCCCCAGTCTCTTAAGGTGATAGATTCAGTTAGCTCTGTCTGACTTCACATTTTCATAGGTTAAAAGACATTTTGAATATTTAAATTTGCAGTACACTTTAAGTATTAGATCCTTGTATCTGTCTTCCACTGGAAGTCCTTCCTGTGAAGTTATTGGTAATGTTTCAGTCCCTGAGCCAGTGGAGTAATAATTTTTTTTGCTTGCTAAAGCTGAACTATCATCTGCAAGCTGTTACCTTTTAAGTGAGTGAATGCGGGAACGTCAGCCTGCTGCTTAGCTTGGCAGTTGAAGGCAGGTTCTGCTATCACACTTGATTAATCTTTTCTTTTGACCTCTCTTTTCTCTCACTGTGTTTTGGGACCAGCTAGTGTAGCTGCAGTTGAGGTTTTTTATTTCATGGTCAGTTGCTCACTAGAATTTAGGCTGTTCAATCACAAAGGCTAGGTAACTTCTTGTGAAAAATGAGAGAAGAAACAGTGTAGGAAAGTACTGTGGCTGTGCCCATGAGGTATAGGTTCAGGTACAGTTGGCAGTTACCAGCTTGTGCTAGAACTCATTTGATGGCTTTCTGCCTGGAGAGGTTGCAAAACTGCCTAAGTTGTGCACAGCTGATCAGTAGTAATCATTTCTTTATTGCTAAAATAAAGAATGACACAGCAGAGGGGGACTGATAACCTCTGCTTTGTGCACAGGAGAGGAGAATTTTCCTGTTGGAGGGAACCCTCTAATATTTATTTTTCTTTGGATTCCAGGAGGTAGAAGCATATGCCTCCATGAAAGCCTCCTGGCCCTCAGTGTCAGTGACCTGGCAGGTTTTATTCTGGTGAAAAATTCTGAGGCAGTAGGTCAATTGTAGAGTCTTGTAGGACTCACACCCTGGTTCCCTGTTTGTTTTATTTCTTCTCGATAACCCTGAGGGTCCCAGAGTTCAGCAACTGAATAGCTGCAATAGTATGTTCAAAATTACTATTTATTTTTTTTTAAAGTCTGATATTTTGAAAAAGATATTTTAAGTATCCTGAGAGGTCTTGAGCAATTTTTGTTTTTCCTTCCAGTATCCTTTTCCAAAGTATCGCCACTCTGAATTCTGCAGTCACCATCAGGTTGCCCATGTATTCAACCCAGTGGGGCTACTGACCAATTAGTCATTCAGTAGATGTCCTGCAGTATCCCAGAGCTTAGGGTCAACAGGGTTTAGGACAGGGTAAACCTGCCATTAGTAGATATATTTACAGAAAGAAGCAGTTGGCCTTTCATAAAATCCCAAGTAACCTCTTTGCAGTGGAAGAAGAAGTTGCAATTCTGCTGTAAATCTTACAGGCTATTTTTGGTGTTCAGCCACCTGCCATAGATGCAGGCATGGTTTCACAGCAAGCTTAGGACCACACTGCTGTTGAAAGTAGTGGTTATGCCCTGTGAATAAATCATGGAGTTTTCATGTGGATCCTCCTGTTGTTCTGAGTTGGCCCCTGGCTGGATGAGTGCTACAGCTGATGTCAGGGCAGGAGCAGACAGCGAGGGAAGGGCTGATGGCACCTGTGGAAGACACAGTGCATGGCTTGTCACTGCAGCTCAGTGTGAAACTTCAGGCTCAAGACCAGGCTTAGGTCAGGCAGCAGGATCTGTGCCAGCCCTGTGTGCTCTGTCCAGTTCTTGCTTGCACTGGCTGTGCTGCTTGTCCCATTTGCCCAACACATCGTGAATGGTTTCTTTCATAAGATCATGGGAACTTGTCCCCCTCACATTTTCAAATTCCCATTACCTAGGCTAGATGACTGAACGACTTTACTCTCTATCTTCTTTTTGGTTTTGGATTGACTCCTCTGTCAGCCTTGAAGAATTACGTTGTTTTCTAGCAAGGCATTCCCTTTGCCCTTGCTCATTCTCAATACTATGACATGCCAGGTTGATTGAAGAGGTCTCCTGAATAGTCTTTATCAGCTTACTAGGAATTTTTTTCCTTCCTTTCACTCTTTCTGGTTTTTAGAAGGAGAGATCACAGCATTAAAAGGAGGCAAGAGCCATCTTCTCTGGCTTCATGCAAATTGTGTCTCCTCATGGACGTTTCTAGGGCTGACTTGACAGGATTATCTGGTTGTCTCTGCTGACAGGAATCATGTTAATGGCAAGTGACTCTGAGCGATAAGGTTCCACAGGTATCTGTTGTCAGACTGGGCAATCACATGAAGAAATAATCAAATTAACTGGAAGTGACTGGAGTGAACATGAGAGGCAATTGATTTATTTTTGGGTTGCTACTTCAATCCATTATGTTCTTGCTGTGTGTATAGTTACAACAAACTAGTGGCTGCGTATCTACAGCTAAGGGGAACAGCTGTAGGGCCCACTGGCCTGTCATTCCAGGGATACAGACACTAGCTAAGCCAATCTCAGATGGAGTGAGTCCGGTGGTTCCTTGTCCCGAGGCACTGGCTCACACCCTCAAGGTTGGACGTGTGGGCTGAAATAGGTGGAAGATGCATCCCTTGAGAACTGACTTGAGCAAAACAAAGACAAAAGCTGTTTTTCAGCTGGGAAAGTTCCCCAATCCTGTTTATTGTAAAGCTGCAAAAAACATCAGCATCTGCCAAAAGGAAGTGGAGACATGGGATGGGAGAGAGTGGGTGGACTCATGAGGTAAGAACTACTCCTCTCAGAGGCGGAGCCACCTGATGCTGAAACACAGTGTTTGTTGAGCAGTGAATTAGGGCAAGTGACAGCAAGTTTGTTTAAGCTGTCCTAAGCACCTTCTGGGTACCAGCCACATCTTTCAGGCAGTTTATTCTAATTCCTAAGTCTTTCAGTCAGCTGTTTGTGCAGTTGGGGAACTGACCCAGCTGAAAAAAAAGCAGGGTTGTGGTGGAGACTGAGGGTAGAATCAGTGTGAAACCTGTTCATCCTCTGACCTCCCAGACGTCTAGGCTCATGAGGAAGAGACCAGGATCAAACTGCTGGTGGTGGGAAGAAGGTGGGAGTTGTTTGAGCTGGCATTGCTACTAAAGAAAGGGACCAGCTAACTGAGGGAAACATGCATTTGTTCATATGAGAAGGGCAGTTATTGTTATTATAAATACTCTGGGTTTTTTTGGGTTTTTTTGGTTTTTTTTTTGTTGTTGTTGTTTGTTTGTTTGTGTTTTAATTGACTTAAAATTCTGTATCTTTAAATGAAAAAAAATTCTCTTATTCCAGGGTGAAAACCAGAGTATTCATTCATATATGCTAAGAGTCTGTTTCATAACTCACATTTTCAGTTGGTAGGCTCATCTTTACTTTTTAAAATTTTCTTCTATAGCTGCTGTGTTTTTTCTTCTGATTCTCTCTACTTAGTCATATAGGAATCTGGAATATGTTTTTTTCTGCTTCTATTTTTTTCTGTATTGCTTCATTCACTGGAGTGCATGATCTGTTCCTTTTCATCCTTACACTAGAATGATTTGATTCTGTTAATCTTACAGGGTAGAAAAAGAAAAAGTTATGATTTGGAAAGTGAAGTTTATGGTTTTATATTTGACTCTTTACATGCGTGAAATTCTCTTTGCTAGTAATGGACCCATCATCATATAATGGAAGAAGGAGACTGAAACTGGGATCAGGTAAAAGAATAGCTCCCTATCTCTGTTCTCAGTACCTCTCCACAGTAGATAGTCCAAGTGTTTTCTGGTTTTGGAGGATGAAAAATCTTTTCTTTTAATGAGGCGTGGTGGTGATGGCAATGGCATGGCAATGACTTGCTGTATCACCTTTTGCCTTGCAGTGGCAGAAGGGCTGAGAATTTCTGGTCCCCAGCCCTTGATTTAAACTTTTCAAACTTGAAGCATATTTCCAGGCTCTGTCTTGGAGTTATCTTGCTTACCTGTCAATGCAGCTGGTTAAATGTCAGAACATAACATGCCGGAATCGTGAGGGATGTTTACAGTCCAATGGGATACAATTTAGTACCTTCACCAGTGCACTTGCACTTGCTACCCACGAAGTATATTTTCTTCTGACATCCTGTGTGAAGGATTGATTTACACATACTACATAATTCTGGTCAGCTGAGCAGTTTCCTATAACTGTAAAGAAGCCAAAATTTACACCATCCGATGTGGCTCCATCATGTAACACGCTCTTACCTATCATGAGACCTATCTGTGCAAAATAGATATCTGGTGTAACCATATACCAGTGCGAGCTGTGCAGAGCTGGTGTCACACTCTGAAGTCATCCCTTATTTTCAGAATGCTTTGCTTGTCCCATCTGCATAGCCTCTCAAAAATGGCTTTATATTAATAACTTTATGGTGGGCATTTTTACACTGAAATACCTTCCTGCTGTATTGGGATTTTCATCTATCCAGTAAATGTCCACCATGAGAAACAAAAGAACACAGTGCTCACTGAGTTTCGGGAAGAGATTCTTAGTCTGAAAAGATTCACCACAATCTTATTTATTTTAGTCAGCATCAGCTTGCTTCTAAGTAGTAAATTAATTGCTGCATAGATCTAAAGAAAAGCCTGTCAAGTGATCGGTATTTGAATTCAATAGCTTCATCAAGAATGAGTTTCCAGCAGAAATGAAGGAAGTCTTTATTCATATGTCAGTCTTCATAACTGAGACTGAAACGGAGTTGTAAATTACATCTTTCCTCTGATGGGAGCTATTCATTGTGGATAAGTTCTTGTTTTGCTATGGAATTATCCCTACTATTGATGTTTTTTTCATGCTCACTTGCTCAGACTTCCTGTGCTGCTGATTTTGATTCCACATAGAGGTACAACGGCATAAGAAGTTGCCTGTGCTGGCGCAATGAGCAACATCTTATGAATGGATTATGACAAAGTTGTACTTTTATAGCAACTAGAGAAGCTATGAAATTAACAATTGATTGCGTCACTTTTCAATTAGCCTTTGCACTGTGACAGGAATATTATGCTCTGCTTCTTTGCCTTGCTCATGAGGGAAAACTCAGGTACTGGGATAGATTCTAGCATCAGGTCCTACCTTCATAACTTGCTAATTCTGTATTTAACCTGAGTTTTACCTTCAACACAGGATTAACTGTTGAATCTAAAGCAATAGAAAACGCATGAAAACCCTGTCATAAGCTACCTTGGTGCCTTTTTTTACCAGCTGTTAATGCCAGGTGGATTCACTGAATGCATGTACTCATACCAAGAAGTAATCAGTCTTTTAACACCTACCCACAAGCCTTCTGGGTACTCTTTCCTGTATAGCACTTACCTGTGCTGACTCTTTTTTGCATCATTGGGAGTCATAAAACCTTTTCTTAGCATCTGTCATCCCAACCTGCCTACAATATCTTAATTTTCATTCATCTCTAGACTTTAAGCAGCAGAGCAGTGGGCCTCAGAAATCAAAAACTATTTGTATCAACTGCTTGACTACAAGAGCACAGCAGATGCCTGGTATCAGTCTGAGCAGAAAAAGCAAAATCTTCTGCTTTAATAATGAAGGAACAGTGAACATCAAGCTACTGCTGTTTGACCAGAGGGCCAGGGGATCTGAAGATCAGTGCAGGGAAGCCATAAAGGGTATGAAGGTTAGTGACTGGAAATCCAGTGGTAAAAATTCCAGTAATGAAATGGGCTGCTCCCCCTTGGGAGTGTGGAGCAAGGGCAAAGATATTTATGTCGAGCATGGCATCTGCAAAGACCAGTCTGCCCAGGCAGGCAGTGAAGGGACAGAGAGGAAAGAAAGGGGGATGTAAGTTGTCTTGCCCTGCCCTGGAAAAAAAGGTCAGTTTTGATCTACAAGCTGTATATCACACACACACAGTATGAGCAGCACAGGTTAGGAGTCAGCATCTCAGGACAGGAAGATGGAGGCAGTTCTCTTTATTCCTGTTTCAAAGGACAGTGTGAAACATAAGGACTGTGCTTCCTCTTGAAAGCCCACCTGCAGCTTTCTGTTTGGAGATAGCACCATTTGCTAGTCTGCTCATCTTCCAATGGATTTCCCACTGTCTTATTCCTTCATCGTGCTCACACTGTGCAGAAAGTTTGGTTCAGGTGAGGGCGGGCAGAAAAGGCAAGTGGCAGTTTATTGTTGGGTAGGTTTGCCATGTGACCACAGCTGTAGCTCTGAGTTGGTAGAGTGGCTGTCCCGGGGTTGTAAACACTACTCTTCTCTACTAATTTCTGGGATCCCTTTTTCCTTCATGCACTTCAAAATAGCTGGCAAATGGAGAAAAAAAAAAAAGAAGAAATCTAACACTTCTCAGCATGTGAATTATTTGAGAACTTAGCTGAGAAGCATTTATGTACAGACTTTAAACACTGTGTCAATGTCTTGATCAAATAAAATCTAATTTGCCAGGTGTTCAAACCACTTGCCTATTCAGACAGCCTGTAAAATATCACATACTAGACTATTGCCTAGCTTATTTTAGTTTCTTTCTGGGGAGAAATAAGACAGAATTTTTCACTTGCTAGACTTCCAGTCACTAATGATTTTGTAAGAAAAATATCTCTTGTCCATTTCTGTAGTTTTTGCAGATTCCACAATCCTTTGTGGAATCCTTTTCCATTTGCAGTCCTTTTCCATTCACTTGATTACCTGGGCTCCTTCAGTTCAATATAAGACTTCCATGATACAAATGGAAGGTGTCATTGCAAGTATACTGGGTTTTTTCTTCCATTGTAATATGTAAGGGTGAGGTCTCACAGCATAGAAGAGTAGATCCCAAGGTTACTGTCATGTAAAAAGGCTCATTTCTCTCATCTCTCCCTCTCTTCCCCTCTTCTTTCTGTCACCAGTTGAACAACTCTCCCCTTCATCTTTGCTGGCACTCATCTTGCCCCTGTTGGGCCAGTTGAACTTGCTGAACCCACTGAAAACTAACTCAACACAAGAAAGTGAGTATTCTTCTGGGAATTTAGTGAGCCAGATCAGTTCAGGTGAGCTGCCAAGCCATGCAAGGGAATGGGCAGGAACACAGGGAAAGGAATGGCAGAGGAGGCAGTTCACCCTGTGTAGCAGCAAGATCTGGCTATTGAATCTGGCCAGCTGCAATGTGAAACCTTACCTGAATGGAAGTTTGCAGAAGTCTGAAAAGGGCACAGTAAGCACCACTACTCATGTGTCTGTAGTTAGTATATCCTGAACTGACTAACTCCTCAGGTGAGCTACTGAAGAGGTGGGTATGGGCATAGTCACTGTTCCATACAGAGGTAGCTCTTCCAAACTGGAAGCTGGGAAGCTGGTGCATGGTTTGAAGGCATTGTCATGTGTCCCTGCCATGCTGCTGGTGTCCTTGCTGTTTCTGTGGATAGGCAGACTGCAGCACATTCCTGTATTAAAATAAAAAGTGCTCATTTAATAGTTAAAATCAACTGTGTTTTATTATTTTGTGTAGCACTATTCTGCTTCCAGCCTTGTGCCCTTGGAAGATACCGCTTTAGGCATGTTTTAACTACCAGCATTTCTCCTCCTCTGGATTCTCAGCAGACAGGGATTAGGATGCAGTACTTGGCTGAAGCTCTCCTGCTGACAGATCGTAGTGACCTTGCTGTGACTTCTGTTCTGATCTCACTGGCACTGCTGGAATTTGACACACTAGAACATGAGATACTGACTCCATTATGCTACTAAGTGGTATCCAGAGCATTGTGTTCCTGCCTCCTTCACCATCTGATGTAGGTGGCAGATAGTTCTGATTTATCTTTGCCATCTGATTTAGGAGGCTTAAGTCTCTATCATCAGCCATTTGATGCCCTTATCATTTCATGTGGCTGTCTTTATCATATGCAGGGTGTACAAATTGACACAAGCTTGTATGGTAAGCATGGTTGGTCTACTTATCTTATTGCTGGTTGCTTTTCTGGAATGTAAGGAAATTGCTCACTGAACATGAAGGAAACACACTAAATATTTTCTCATGCATCTTTTGAGGTAAATCTTAAAATATTTTATTTATTGATCAAATATACAGGACCATGATATTTTATTCTGCAGTTATTTAATTTTTGGACTACATAGATTGGCTTTTTTTTTTTTTTTTTTTTTTTGTCTAGACAAATAAAAAGACAGTAGTTTTTCCAAGTCCAGTTTCGTCAGTCCTACAAATTGGAATTTCATGCTGTTAATTTAATCATTAGGGAAGGTTATGACCCTGAGGAATATGACTTGCAAATGACTGGGTATCGAGAGGAAATAAATAACAAATCTGGCCTGGAGGGAGCCCACGGAGTATTGTAAGCAGCAAAGTACCTGACACAATTAACAGAAAAATAAACTGTGGATTTATTACTGCAGCTTTGCCAGCTGAAAGTACTAGTTATTTATTTCTGGCACTGGTTAGACACTGATGACTAAATCTACAGAACTTCAGCATTGTCAAAGTGACACTTACCTTGCATGGTCCTGGCTTCCCTGGTGGAATTCATGGCCTGCTGTTGCACCCCATGGCTCCAAGGCAACACATGGAAAGGCCAAGTGTCTCAGAGTAAGAAGCAAAGCAGTCTGCAGTAACCTAAAATATCAAACATGAAGTGCTGAATTACATAGCAGGTTCAAACCCCACTTCTTTCTCCTGCCTCATACCAGGCTGTGAGAGTGTCCCTAGGCTAAATGAGAATCCATGTCTTCTTTTAGTTACCTAAGTTCACCCTTGAAAAATGGGGTAGACAGGCACTGGCAAGTAGAAATTACAACGTAGATAGGCTGTGGATGGCTGGGGACAACCCCCTGCTGGGGAATCTCTTTCTCATCTTTTACTTAAGGTCTGTTCATATGTTTTATACTAGCCTGCCCATGAGACTCAGTCCTCCATCTAAAGAGTACTATGTAGGCACAAGAATTTCTGAAGCTCAGCAACAGGGGCAGGGCGACTTACCCTATCCTGCAAGGAGATCTTGCAGGTCAAACTAGGGAGCAATTATCAGCATTCATGTGAATGCAACTCACATCTCTGAATTGGTTTATTATAACTGTGCCACATTTCTCTTTTCCTTGGACAGGAAATAGTTGGCAAGCTACAGAAGAGAACTTCTGATAAAATTGACGAGGTGAATTAATGACTCATAATCTGGACTAATGAGGCTATTCCAGAATGGAGTTCAAGCAGGAATAATAAAAAAAAGTTTAATGCACAGGACATGTTAAGGACCAAGTTCTCTCTTTTACACTTTCATCTTACTGATTATTTTTTAATGGTCTATAAAACATGACAGATCTGAACAAGCAGATGCTCTTTTGGGAGATGCTGAAGATTTATTTCCTGATTTAATTTGCTTTATTTCTTCAATAAAGATATGACAGAGAGAAGTTCTAAAAATATTCTCTTTTCCTTGACCTCAGTCACATGGCCTAGATTTGGGTCAGAAAATCCGACAGCTGAGTGTAGGAGTTACAGTTCACAATGCTTTTTTATGATGAACATACAGATGAATTTAAAGCTTTAGGCAACTATGTTGAGTGATGATAAACTACTACCCAGTAGTTTGGTGACTTAAAGAAAGGACTGTACATGCAGTTTACCTAATTGTTTTTCCTAGATAATATTATGGTTGAAGAGCATGTTGGTCACTATGCTGGTTTCCTAGAAGAACAGCTAGTTCATAGAATGAATCATAGAATGGTTTGGGTTGGAGGGGACCATGAAGATCATCTAGTTCCAACGCCACTGCCATGAGCAGGGACACCTTCCACTTGACCAAATTGTTCAAAGCTTTGTCAAACCTGGCTAAGTAATAGTTGCCTTATGACTTTTTGTTATTGTTACTTACTGAAATAAACTTACTAAGGTATTTTTATGGTCCCCTTTTCCATTGTCCAAGCTCCTCTTAGGTATCTGTTGATTTCTCCTTCCAATTTCCTTGGCATTTTTCATGTCCTCATATGTATTTGTAATATAGAGGAGAGGAAGAGTCTTCATCAAGAGACAGGTGCCAAAATAATTACAAATGGAAAGATTCTCTACCAGGCAACATGTAAACACCAGAGTGTTTAGTAGTTCACCAGGGTGCAACATTGAAGCATATCAAGACATCAAGAGACAGCCTGATCTTTTTCTTAGAGGTTGGTTAGTTTTTTTTCAAGAGGTAAGGATCTCAGGCTGTGGTTCCAGAGTATGAGGCATCTGGTGGCTGTTCCAGATAAAGAGATACCTTCTTCTTTCTCCTAGTACCTCTTTCCTTCCCCTGCACTGTAAAGAACTAGCTCCTTGGCCAGGCAACACAGAAGTCATGAACCAGATAGAGGAACTAATCCATGTTAAAAAATAAACCTTTGTTTTCTTTTAACTTGGACTTACTCCTTGGTAGAGTTCACAGCAGGCTCTCAGAAGTGATGGTGCATGGGTAGTGGTTCACAGTGCAGCTGTGAAGGACCTGCTTGGCCAATGGGAGGTGAAGGTGGAGTTCAGGACAGGATGTTTCTGCCAAAAAAATGTTAACTGTGGAACTATGGTTTCAGATTTCCAGCTTCCCTAGAAAGAACAAAGCCTTTTCTTGCCTCCTTACTGCCTCTTTGGAATGCAGAACTACTATTTAATGCCTTTTTTTTTTTTTTTTTTTTTTAATAAGACCACTGTGAGAGCATTCTAGGTTCACTCTGTGAGCAGCTTAAAGTATTTTATGCCACTATTGACCACTTAGATCTTGAAAGCACACTGATTATTCCCTACTTCCTATCTTCAGTTGCTGCTGAAGCAGTCATTTTTATTGAATTACTTAAGCATGGCCAAAGGTTGGGGAAGCTATAAAACCACCAGCAGCTAAAAATTCTCCAACCTAAAGACATGTTTGAGGAAAGATAACCTATCATCAATAGCTTCACAAGTGGAATGACAGACTCTGTTAATAATTGAGAATAGTCTGCTCCGAAGAGTTCAGATATTGTCACCAAGGAGTGGTCCAATCCAACCCTCATTAGGGTGATGAAACTGCCCTACTTCAGAGAGATGAGGCCAAGCCTTCAAGGTACAACCTGTTACCCTGCATTGCTGGGGGCTGAGCCCTTCCCTGCACCCTTGGGAGGAGAGCAAACCAAAGGTGGTGCTGGCTAGAAAAGCAGAACAGCAGTTTCCACAGACCAAATCACAATCCTATGATCCAGGGAAGAATCCCCACTTCTCTATGGACTGTGAATTTCCCCAGACCCTGGTACCATGAGTGTTCCTGCCTAACATACCCCCTCCTGGGTCACCCAAGAGGTACAAAACTGAGCCAGATGACAGATGAGCACATGGTCACATCCCTGTTGAACACCTTCTGGTGGGGATACTGGCTTTGTGCATTTATTCAGGCTTTACAGTGGCCGTGCAAAGATGGGCAGTCCTTGATTTGGCATAAAGCCTGCAAGAGCAGAATTAATCCATCAATAATGTTTTAGTGCATTTGAACTAGCAGAATGAATTTATACTGGATGAGTGCCTAATGTCCCATGGCCATGGCACTTCTGGGTCCATTTCCTATTGCCTTAGAGGATAATTTGCTGTTCTGTTGAGGATTTGTAGACCAGAAGGAGTGAGACCAGGTGAATTTGGAGCAAGCAGTACTGAGGACAGTTCTTGGACAGGTGGAAAACAACTGGTTTTGGAGCTCATAATTAAGCTTCATGAAACTGTGCTGTGAGAAATGATACAGAACAAGGGATCTCTGGATTCAAAAAGGCAGTTGCAGGAAGGCCTCTTAATAAATGAAAGCAGCAGACGGGTCTGTCTCGTATAGTGTGCTCCCTGCTGTTGAACAGATATGTCCCAGAGTAACTCCTCTAAGGGATACTGCTTAAAACACCCTACTTCATTGATTTTATCAGGTCGGGGGTGATGTGGTCCATTCCTGTTATTTGAGTAAAGAGGTGTGTGCATCTGTGTGTACAAACACAGGCAAGACCATGTCATTGTCTGAGAAACTTAATATGTAAGTCTAGACAGGCATGATCTATAATTTGAAAGTTAAAACTGAACACATTACTAAGAAAAACAGTTTAATTATTATCTTTGGAGCCTGTTTTTCACCCAGCACTGCCTGATATCAACAGCTATCTGCTATCCACTATCCCTGCTGTCTAAAAATAGACAGAGATAGAGGCTGTATAAACCGAAGGCATATAAAGGCAGGTTTAATTTTTTTCCAGAGGAAAAAGGCAAAGGCATAGTTTAAAATGAGGGCATAGGAGTGGAGAGTTCTGCATATCACCTTTAGAGGAAAACATTGTTAAACATTTACTAAGGGCCTAGAGATTCCCAGATGTGTTTACCAAGAAAAGCAAGATAAATTAAAAAATAAAGTCAGGAATAACTGTAAGTAGGCTAAGTATCTCATAAAATTACTCAACCTGCCTGGAAAATGTTGCAATGTCCATTCCAGGCTGATCTGTCCCTCCCTCCTGGAAGGTGAAGGCTCCTGGGAGCAGTGATTTGACCAGCTCCTTTGCTTCATAAGCAAGGAGCAGCTTGGCTGAGAATGTATTATTTCTAATGCTCTGTTTGTAACCTTGAGAAGGTCTCCATGGCAACAGAAGGTACCAAATAGAGTTGGTCATGACATTTTGACAGGAGTTTTCCACTAGAAAATGCTGGTTTAATGCAGGAGTATTGGGGAGAAATGATTTGATGTTGATAATGGTTTTTTGGTGTGAAGATGACTGGGGAAAATCTGAAAAATGGCTTGGAAGGAAGAGGTTTTTTTCTGTTTTAAGCCTGCCTTCTTCCCTTCTGGGACCTTTCATGTCAGGAAACAAGACTACTACCTCTTCCTTTTCTATTTTGGGACTAGTGGTTGAATTCCCAGTTCATCTCTTTTCAGCTCTTTATTGTTGATGCTTTTACAAAAAGGCTCTAAACAAAACAGAAGATGAAAGAAGCTGAAAATCCTCAAATATTTGAAGTATTGCTTTTTTTTTTTTTTTAAGTTCTCTTTTAGGAAAGGGAAATTTGAAATAAAAGCAAAACAATACATTGGAGTAGTGTACTATCCTGTTTTGAATAGTTGATTTTATACCATGTGGCGTAGAATTTTAGGTCAAAACTTAAGTGTTTTGTCTTCCTTATCGTTCATGAGTTATCTTCATCCCTTCTCTCTACTCCTGGACCTGAACTGCTGGATGCAGTGACAGTAAGAAACATATCATTTCATATCATATCCTCTCACTAACATTCTTAGTTTCACCGAGGAGAGGTTTTGGGACTTACAGTTCCAACATAGTGTTATTTGTCTCTTTTCCCAGTCAAGGCTTCTTATGAAACCAGCGCAGAACATGGCACAGGTAATAAATCCTTTTGTAGAGGCAGTTTTCACAGTTGTTCTGCTTCATGACTCCTTCCTTGCCTATTCAGTATTAAGAATACAAATAAAAATGAAATAATTAATTTTTTGCATTCCAAAAAGACAGGGGAAATACATACCTGTCTTTCTCACAGCATTCAGCAAAAATGTTATTTTTAAGAGCTTCCCATCGGATTTTTGGAAATGAACTGGGCACTTGAGATTGTTAGTCAAATTTGCTGATTAGTTGAGTCACTTGACTGCCTGCTGTTCACTAGCTGCCATTTCAGTACCACCTCTCCTCACACTGCTTCGCTGCTGAGATTACAGTAGTCTGCAGATGAGGTGGTACAGGGACAGACTGTGGTTGGAAACATGGAAGATCTTCCTCCAGAGCAGTGGGCTGGTTTACAAACGTACTGGTTCCGTCAGCTGTAGCAGGTGTCCCCAGGCTGGAAGCTGCTAGCAGTGCTGCAGCTACACCAAAGTGGTACACGAAACAAAATCCAGCCTACTGTCTTTACCCTGGAGAGGACAGGAAGCAGATATTTTGGCAGCTGTCAGACACCTAGATACCTCCTCCTGCACCTGCCTGTTGGCCAGCAGACAGTGAGGAATGGCTGCTGCTGCTGCCAAGAGCACAGCTCCCTTTCCAGAAGCAGCCACCACCAGCAATCTGTGCATGTTTGCATGGTGTGGACACATCTTTTGTAAATTTGCCTTGCAGGAGTGTGCCAAGTCACTGGAGGTGATCATACCAGGTAAAAAAGACCTGGGAATTTTAACAGGATTTGTTAAAGTATCTGGAGAAAGTGTTAAATTTCTAGCTGGAGTAGCTGAGATGAACAAAGGGATGGAAGTGAGTGGGCAGAGAAACAGCTCAAGGTCATGTGGCATGTTAGCAGCAGAGTTGGGGTGGGCATCCAGTATCCCAATTATCAGGCCATTTTCCTATCACCTATCGTCATAGAGTCGTGCTTGAGGTTCATCAGGCTTATGTCTGCTTTGGATAAATTTTTCCTGGAAAACTGTCTCTGCTTACCTCAAACTACATCACACCACAGGGTTTGCACTTGCTGTGGCCACTCAGCATCTTGACTCTGGTGTTAAAACTGGCACAGGGCAGATGATATCCCCTTTGTCAAGGCTGGCTGGTGGAAAGAGGCACCAAGCCAACAGAGAATGCCAGCTCTGATAGGAGGCTGACGTAAAAGAGGCTGAAGAACCATCTAGGACTGCTGCTCTGGTTATATAACCTGGAATATATTTTTTTGTACATGCTTAAACTGACGTGCATTGTGTTTTGGTATGTGTTTGTCAGTGCCCTTGTTTTATAGCCTTACTAAAGACTCACTGACAGATGGCACTCAAGAGAGTGCTTTTTATAGGTGCCAGTGTCCAACTCAGATACAGTTCCTAAAAGCAAAAGGTGTTTGGGGGTGGAGGGATATGATGCACTGCCAAAGCATTTTGTAAAAGGTGCTTTAGTGGTACTTAATACTCTTCAGAACGGGGAGGTATGTGCGAGATGAATGAGGAACATTGACTCTCATAGATATTGAGTCACTAGATTACTCTGGTAGATGGTGAACAGCATTTATGAAATGGAAGAACAAGAAAACAGGAATTTAAAGGGCATACAAAAGGCAGGGGAGACTGGATTTGGGCAGTGCCTATTTAACCTGGAATCCTGGAGAATGATTTTTTGTCACAGCTTGACCCAGTTCATACCTGCAGATGAAGTGAACCCAAGTGTAGGCTGTCTAGTGCTTCATAGCAGCTTTCTTCTTTGCGGAACAGGTGTCTTGGGGCTGACAGTCACACCAGTGCAGGCTGTATCCTAATGGATGGGGTGCTTTCCCATGGGAGCAAAATATGGTGGGCAGAGCCAGCTGCTCCAGAAACAGCCCCAGACTGGGAGAGTGAAGACCCAGGTCCAGGTTCCATCAGAGGTGGAAATGGGGCCAGAGACAGGATTGGAGATAAGGCTGCAATGTGAATCTGCAGTCCAAGCAGGAGGCAGGGCAAGCAGGGACTGCTTGCTCTGGACTGAGCTGAAATGGGGTCCTGGGCCATGGGCAGGGCAGTGGGAGAGGCCTCAGGTGAAGTTTATTGACACCAGTAAGACGTCTTGGTACACTTGGGATCCTGACACATTTTTTCACTCCAGGATGACTCATGTAGAGGGGCTGTCTAGTTTTACGAGAAGGAGGAAATACAGGTGGTTTCAGCTGCAGGAAATACAGAGTACTTTGCCTCTACTTATGACTTTGCAGTTAGGTAGATAAAGGTAACCAATGCATTCCTCATTGCATTGTCATTAAACCCTTTATTCACTAGAAGTATCTGGTTGTCTCTGTTTCTACCTCCGTGGCCGAAGTATTTGCAGGCTCTGACTCCTTCCCATGTTTTTGTGAACTGGGACATGGCAGTCCAGCCACCTCTGATTCCTAGTGTTCTGGTTGATGCGTGTTCTGGGTAGTGGGGATTCAGGCTTCCAGTTGAGGTGTTTAGGGACAAGACAGCAGGCAGGCTGAAAAACAAGTACAGTCAAGGGATTTATTAACCACAGGCACTTTGCTCTTTACATACACTAGGGAGCTATACATATCCCTGAAATAACGCAGGTCCATAAAGTACCTTTTGTGGAAGTCTGTGGCAGAGACAAATATAGAATCTGTTTATTCTTGGAAACATTCAGCTGTGGAATGATCCTTTCTCTTCTGGAAGATATAAATCTACCACACACTTTACAAATTCTGCAGAAAAAGAAACAAGGATGAGGAGCCACCAGTCTCCTCGGGAAGGCATCTCTGAGTAGTATCTTGTGTGCACTGCATGAGGTACAGGGTCTTTGCAAACCAATGGTATGTATTCCTGCAGTGAAGGATTATATTGTAGAGCAAATCCATGGTAGTGCAAGGGAGATGAAAACCAGGTAATGCAAGCAACTGCACCGTTTCCTAGTTCTTTTCTGCAGTCTCAGATTGTTCTCTTTCTCCATGGCAGGTTTGTTGTGTGCTATTTCACAGGGCTTAGAAGGCAAATAGAAAATGCTTCACAGTATGAGGCCTCTTTGTTGAATTTTTAAACACTAGGAAGCAACTTCACGAATATGTTAATGACATTGATGCCTGTGTAAGCCATTTGAAGCCTTTAGATTAATTGGAAGCATTCCCATTCTTCCTGTGTGCCCTCACCAGAGTGGAGGGAGTTAGTTTGTTCATGTCATTTTTGCTACAGCAGGAGAATGATGAGATAGATCATCTGAAGGGGACCATATCCTGGTGGGTTTCATTCCTTCTGCCTTGTGTAGACATCTTCCTGTTCACCCCAACCTTATTTTCTTAGCTCTGAAATTCAGTCCTTAAGATCCCTGTCCTTCTCTACCCTCCTTCCCCTGTGTTTTTTTTTAGAAAAAGGTATTCTTTTATAGCAGGCTATTCCCTGCTAAGCTTCAAACTTCTGTACCCAAATACAGGGATATAAAGGTTTTCAAAGAAAAACCTGCATTCACCTGCATTTTTTAACACAAGTAACATGACAGCAGAGTTGGCTTTTCCTTTCTTAAAGCAGATGTTCAGCTGGAAAATTTAAGTTATGGGGTTACAGATCTGGCAAAGTATTCAGAACTAAAATGACACCATGGAATGGGAATTGTCAGACAATGTTAATTATAGGTGTGGCAAGCAGCTGTAACAACCAACATGGCAATTTCTGCTGTCTCTCTCTCTGTTTTGCAATTTAATGCTCTTACACTCTGTTGGCTAATTTTAGAGCCAACGCACACTAGCAATTCACAACCAGGTAATGTTTGTAACCATCTGGAACAGAGGTTATCTTAAAATGGTAAGCAGAGGAAGCACTTTTCCATGTGGTTGTGATACTGTCTGTTCCTTACCTCACTAATGACTGGAATTTAGGGAAAGCAATCATTAGAGGGAGGAGAGGAAGGAAACCCTGGGGCAGAAGGTGGAGCAGGACGGAGCACCAGAGCGTCAGAGCCAAGAGAGTCAGTAGGTGCACAGACAAAATAGGACCAAAGACTTACAGTGAGCAAGAAGCAGAGTCAGTGTGGATAGAGCACTGGAACAAGCTCCCCAGGGCAGTGGTCACAGCACCAAGCCTGCCTGAGTTCAAGAAGTGTTTGGATGAGACTCTCAGACACATGGTGTGATTCTTGGGGTACACTGGGACAGGAGTTGGACTCGATGATCCTGATGGGTCCCTTACAACTCAGCATATTCTATGATTCAATGATAAAACCAGTATCAGAGAGTGTAAGGAGCACTAGGAAGGGAGAAGTATGGAACAGATTGTTTTGAAGAAGCAAAAATTACAAGAATGAGTAAGAGAGAATAAAGAAGAAGTGTTCATTGAGACTAATAAAACCCACCAACAAGCATGCATGGTGGTCTAGGCCTGTTCAGAGAAGCTGCTGTCACCAAAACTAGGACAGGGTAGATCAGTTGCTATTTTTGAATATTTTTGAAGTATTTTCTCTGAATAAAGGGCAAGTGTAATAAGTCTATCCACAAAGCTGAGATCTATGCTTTTCATATAAAAAGAAGAAAAATAATTTGCATTTTTGTAGTGTTTTTATTTGATCCATTAGTACATGGATCCTGCCCAGTACTTTTATTCAGCCCATCTTACCTGCCTCTACTTTCTGCATATGAAATATGTGAGGAGGTTCTGCAAGGTCTTTGGTGAGAAGAGTCTTCAGAGCTGAGAAATGCTCACAAATGCCTAACTATGAAAGTTTTAGGTTGCGGCAACAGGTAGTAATTTGATATAACTTCATTGGTGAGATACTGGCACAGGTTGTTTGTGGAAGCTGTGGATGCTCCGTCTCTGAAAGTGTTGAAGGCCAGGTTGGATGGGGCTTTGAGCAACCTGGTCTCATAGGAGGTGTCCCTGCCCATGGCAGGAGGATTGGAACTAGATCATCTTTAAAGTCCCTTCTGACCCAAACCATTCTATGTTTCTGTGATATGGTTTTAGTATAGTCCCACAATCAGAGCAGTGTTATCAGACTGACCATCATGAATGATAAGGACAGGCATTAGTTTTGTGTCAACTGTCATTAACAGGTGTTCACTCGCTTTAATGTCAGCCCACTTCCAGATACCATAAAAATAAGTTGCATTTCATCTGGATAGAGTAAACAGCATGACAAAAATGTATGTGGATATGTTGTGTGACAGTCAGTTTCAAAGCACTATCATAGTTCATCACAGTAGTAAGGTAAAGCAACATGATTTGGAGTGAGTGGTTTGAGGAGAGGAGAGCAGAGGAGAGAGGGAAAGGAAAGGGAGGGAAGCGGAGGAGGAAAGAAAGGAATATATTGTAATGATAGGTACGTTCCCTTCAGAAGCTACAACTGAATTTTGTAGATAATGTGCATGGCAGAAAACCACCAAGTCTCTCTTGAATATAAAAATGAGAGAAGTTCCTTTAAAAATGTTCATATTCATCATATTCATAGCAGAACCAGAAGAGAAGTCAGGCAGGATTGTGTGGGAACTCACCTGGGGTACCAGGTACTGGTGGCCTTTGACAGTCTTTAGCTGCCTCGAAAATACTGGGGTTATGCTTAGAACTAGAGAAAACACATGGCTTAGAACAAAATAAGTTTGTGTCTCTCATTTCATTAGTACAGGACAAATTTAATGATAGTGTGAAACTATGCTTTATAGCACTGTTTTCTGAAATGTGTCAAAAAGGAATGTCTTGCAAATCTGAAAAAAGTTCTGAACTGGAAGTGTGAAGAAGTGTGAAGTTAAACTGTGTTTAATACCCTGCTTGCTCACAGCATTATTTTTCAGTCCCAGGAGAATAATTTAAATCAATTTTTATGATACTGGGAAGGAAGAAAAAAAAAAAAAGAAAAAAAAGACATATTTAGATTGGCTGAGCAAATGAAGATATTTTGAACTGGCTTCAATAACTTTCCGTAGGATAACAATTTGCTTTCAACAGATAAAGTTGAGTAATTAGTCATGACTGAAATCAGAACTGTATAGCTGAAACCTGTTGATTGATTGACATTCTCTCACATTTGGAACTATCATAAGGCAGTAAATAGTTGCCAGCCTTCCTAAAAAAAACAATGGCCAAATACCTGTCACATTCATTATGTAATAACAGATGTGCTGCTAGCATTAAGTTAGCAAATTTGGAGAGCTGGCTTTGCCAGCTCTTTCTGGTATTTCTTGGGAACTTTTCAGCTCGAGCATCTCAGGCATTTCCAGCTATAAACTTTACTGATGATTTTGCTCCCACAGTCTGTTGTAGCTTTCATCTCAGTGGATTCGCTGAAATTAATTAAGTGCTATTTTGAAGTGATGGATCTTCTGTTCCTAAAATACTTAGTTTTTTGCAGAGTTCTGGACAGATTGTCTACTATGTTTATGGAGTTCTGACTTTTTTTTCTCACTTCAGACTCTTATACAAAGAGCTTGCATTGCTTCCTTTGCAGCTTAAGAGGCATCATGTAAGGCATTTCTCTGAAAGCAAAGCCAGTGCTCCTGATTTAACAAAGAGCAAAGGTCTTGGTGGTGCACTTACTCCTCCATCTTTCATGTCTTGAAATAAAGACAGTATCTTTGGTTGTGATCTAACCAATTTTATGAATTAGCTAGAAGAGCATTTCCTAAATGCTTGTGAAAACTTCATTTAGAGTAATGCAATTCCAAATAAGTTGATATAAGTCTAGGTGATTTCCCAAATCAATGGGTCTGTGTAACTCATAGTTCCTCCTGGTGCAGTCTTGTTGCTTCAAACACCAAAGCTGTTGTCTCAGAACCACCAACATGCCACTGTTTCTGATAGTTACTCAGCCATATTGCAGTTGCAGGCACAGAAGCTGTGATTTCTATTACCTTGTTTCAGTAACTGGAAGAATTATTTAATTGCTTGCAAACCAGATGAAAACTCACTCTGTTTTAGATACTTAAACTAAACATCCAAATTTTAACTGGCTTTCCTGGGCTTTCTTTGCAGTGAAAAGGGAGTGTCTGAGCTCTGCAGAACAATGAATCAGATGACATTCACAAGCTAAGGCAAGATGACTTGGAGAGGTATTCAGTATAACTGTATAACTGGAGTACACCATCATTCTCTTCAACCTAATCAAAACATGAAAAACCATTGAACTAGGATGAACAGAAAGAGATATCATATTTCACAAAGTTATGTGCTAAGAAAATATTATGTTATCATGGATAAAGTGTCTCAGAAATGTGAATAAAATGAGGTATTTGGCTTCTAGAGCAGGCAATGGACCAGAAAGTACAGTATGGCAAACAGAGTTGATCTATTTGCTGTTGGAGCAATGGACCAGAAAGTACAGTATGGCAAACAAATAGAGTTGATCTATTTGCTGTTGGGAAAGTAAGATTTTTCTTCTTTGGCCAGCTGTCTGTTAATTGCTTTTACAATTTAAAAAAAGTAACTTCTGATCATGTTTTGAGCTGTGCTTGACTTGGAATGGCATAGGGTTAGAGAGCTGAAACACCTGTAGGTCTCTGAGGCAAACATCTGGCTCACACACTGGTCATTGTAGTCTTTGAGGAACAGCCTGGAGTTGGCAGAGTGAAAGCAGAACAGCCCATACCAGACTCCTTATCATGCTGCAAGCAATCTGCTTTTCTGTTTTGTAACCAAATGCCACCAGTTCCTCCCTACTCCAGGTCCCTGACAAGTGAAATCAAAATCAAGGGGTAACTGGAGGCCCACTGGCCTGGAGAAAGCTGGGAGTGCAAAAGGGCTCTGGTCAGCTTGTGCTCTCATGGAGCACTCAGTGGGCTGGGATAATGAAAAAAGCAAAATGCTTGTAGGGAATCTGCCCAAAAGTGAGGTGGGATCTGGATCTGCCCCAGATCACAGGTTTCAGAGGTGGTCATCCTAGTGCAGGAGTGGGAATGAGAAGCCTCTGTGAGAGGAGGAACAAAAAAGGACTCCTGGTGGATAAAAAACAGTAGGAATACAAGAATAGGAGTTAACATAGGAACACAGGGTACTTCTTCAAAAATTAAGGAGCCCCTCCAGAGCCAGGGAATAAAGGAGCTAGAATTCCACGGCTTAGAGGTAGTTAAAATTACTTGATAGTTCTTGATGGGGAAAGGGAAGGACTTGAACAGCTGAAAAAGTTGATGTGTTAGGTAGCCATACCTGGAGAAGCTGCACTCCAGCTACCCTGTGTACAGCCACAGCAGGGCAGTGATGGCAGGGGTTTCACTGCAGGCTGGAGGGGCAGCCTACCCCACAGACGTGGGCTGTACTGATACCTCAGGGTGCCATGAGACTCTCACCATTGCAGGAGGGATGGCCTTGATCACCTCCTATTACTGGAGTGGAGACATAAGTAAATTCCTAGGGGACCAGCCCAGGTATAATGACCAGCCCAGCTATAACAGGTAAACAGTAGAATTCAGCTACAAGCTCACTTTTTTTTAACGACATCACCCTTTCCTCTGGGCTACTAAGGAGAGCTACCTACACCTTCTGTCTTTACAGACTTTGATAAAAAGGTGAAAGGCACCGTGATAAGGTGAAGTGCTCATAGAAAGATGGAAGGATCCCGACAAAAAGTGTAATAATGTGGAGAAAGAAAGGAAAAGAATCTGGATCTAGGGAGTTGTCATAGTGAAAGATAGTGAGGTTGGGTTTTTTTTGTTTGTATTGATACATACAGGACAAAATCATTAATTCAACCAGTAGAGTTGCATGGGTATAGCCTATTCTCCCTAACATAAACCAAAGCTTACACTTAAGGCACATGACAGAGCTTTTAAACACTGTAGGTAGGGACTTAGCTACAGTGTAGAAACAGCAGGCTGAATATTTATGTAGGTGGGTTTGCTGTATGGTAGAAATATTACTGTGCTAAGTATCTGTTTTTTTAGCGCATGGCCAAAATACAAGAGCTGATAACATGTTTTGAGCTCGTGGTATAGAATTAGAATCTGCTGAGATAGTTAAGCTTGTCAAACATGCTCCTCTATAAAAGCAGCAGGGTTTTTCATCCCAGTTTAAGTAGAGTTGATTCTTGACTTGAGTGAAAGTAGTTCTGATTCTTATGGAATGCAGAATGCTGAATTTAGACAAAAAAACATGGGCTTTCCAAGAGAACCTCTCTCCTCCTCCACTACCCTAAATAGTGAAGAGGTGGTTTGCAAGAACAGTGTTCACCATGGATTAGCTTTCTGTGGATTTGGGAAAAGCCTATGCTTGGTTTCAGGAAGGTATGTCCATTCCTTGTGTTTGGGAGAGCCTTTCTTATAGAAAGCTGTTTGTAATGCACTGAGTGAGGCTTTGGAGGTGGCCTTCACTTGGGAGAGAGAGCAGTATGGATCTCATGAATTTTGTCCACAGTGCAAGCAGTGCAGAGGGCATTGGAGAACTGTGTGTTGAGGCAGGTACACACAGCAGCCTCCACCTATTGTGCAAGGTGCTCACTGGGAGGAAGAATCTTTCCTACTGCTTGGGGAACTGCACTGTTCTGAGCTGGTGCTCTGAGCAGAGACTCCAGAGTGCCTCTACTTTATAAAAGATGATCTAAGTGAATGGACCCTTCACTTTTGAGGTAATAATTAGGAATACTGTTTGAGATACGTATCTAAATATGTTATTAGAATTATTTACTTATCCATCAGTAATCTGACATTTTAAAATGAGCTCTACAGCTTGGGGAAAACTGAATTACAGAATCACAGAATCTTAGGGGTTGGAAGGGACCTCCGAAGATCATTGAGTCCAACCCCCCTGCCAGAAAAGGACCAAAGAACCACACATAACTAGGGCTGATCGCTCAGAAAGGCATTCAGACAGGTCTTGAAAGTCTCCAGAGAAGGAGACTCCACAACCTCTCTGGGGAACCTGTTCCAGTGCTCTGTAACCCTCACATAAAGAAGATTTTCCTTATGTTGAGGTGGAACTTCCTTGCTCAAGTTTGTGTCCATTGCCCTTCATCCTATCACAGGGCACAAGTGAAAAGAGGTTGTCCCTGTCCTCATATATTTATAGGCATTCATTAGATCCCCCCTCAGTCTTCTCCTCTCTAGACTGAAAAGCCCCAGGTCTCTCAGCCTTTCCTCATAAGGCAGGTGTTCCTGTCCCTTAATCATCCTTGTATCCTCCATTGGACTGTCTCAGGTAGATCCCTGTCCCTCTTGAACTGGGGAGTCCAGAACTGGATGCAATATTCCAGGTGAGGTCTCACCAGGGCCAAATAGAGGGGGAAGTACAGTTTTAATCCTGAAGTGAATGACATCCCCAAATAAGCAGTATTAATGTCCTTATGCCTGAGTATCAACCCTTTACATCCTCCTACTCTTAGTCCATTTTATCAATGTTTACTTGTATGGCTCAATAGAGAATCATGGAATCATAGAACAGTTTGGGTTGGAAGGGACCTTAAAGATCATCTAGTTCCAACCCCTCTGCATGGACAGGGACACTTCCCACTAGACCGGGTTGCTCAAAGCACCATCCAACCTGGCCTGGAACACTTCTAGGGATGGGCAGTCACAACTTTGGGCAACCTGATCCTGTGTCTCACCACCCACACAGTAAAGAATTTTCTTCTAATGTCTAATCTAAATCTACCCTCTTTCAGCTTGAACATTTTTTTGTGTCTGCAATCAGCTCCTAAGATCTCAGCATATGGTTGGGTTACAGGGGCTTGAAAAGATGTTCCTGATCTAGTAAAGATCAGAAGAGTTTTATTAACTGTTGGTACTTGGAAATGTATCCTACCACAGTTGCAAGGTGATGTGATTTGATTAAGCCTCTGTGGAAGATATCTGAGTAAGCCATGTTACTTCATATTTGAGGTATTTCAAGAGCATGCTCATGGAGAGCTGGCATGGTTAATTTGACAGGTGATAATTTTTTAAGGCACCATAATTTGATTTTATGACTAAGACCAAAATGTTTGGCCTGATACAGGCCCAGGTTGACACCCAGTAGCCTTTGAGGTAGGGCCTTGCTTGAAATGGCAGAGTACATCCCTTCCCATGTGCATGTGCAGTTTTTCTGCTTCTCTTCATTTTGGGGGGTGTCTCTGTGGTCATCAAAGCAGACACTGCCCTGTGCATGTCCATGTGACTGTATCCCATGGGAGCTCTGCTCTCAGCCTGAACACCATGGAGATATTCCCAGGGAGCATTGGTACCAAACAGGTAGGTAGGAGGGAGCCATGGCTGTGGCTGAGGTGGCAGAAACTTGGCATGTGGACATCCTTTAAGGATGTGCAAAATCATAGATAAGCATCATTATGAAGGATGAATCTTTTTATTTAGTTTCTTTTAAGGTTTCTTGAAATGTCTAAATGGGAGGCCCTATGGGACCACATTGTGATGCCCTTCCACTCTGCCTGCCTACATTTTCTTCTTACAGAATTCAGAGTTTATGAAGGAAAAAGGATGAGAAAGCAATCTCTGCACTTTTCTTTCCTTGCAAGCTGGATGCCAACAAGTGGCCCTGAGTCTTGGTACTCCCCAGGTCAAGACAAGACATGCCAGGTATGTGTACACCTGAGATTTGCAAAACACTGCTGGTTCCCACAGTAGAGACACAGCTTGAGAGAATTCTTGGAGCAGGTTGCTGAGGTAGCACAAGAGCCAGAAGACGCATATATACCTGGTCTATACAGGAGCAGTCAAGGGCTGGGGAAATAAGAGTAAGTTTACTGTAATAGCAGAAACTCCTTCAGTTCCTTCCTTTTATCCACTTGGATCAAGCTGTCTGGAAGCATTTCATGTCTTCTGTTGCATCACATAAGGAAAAAGATGAAAAGAAGAATGCTGTCCTCAAATCTTGCTCACTTGGTTTATGTTGGATTCCCTAGGATCTGATTTATTTATTTTTTTAAATATACAGACCCTGAGGTAAGGTGGAAGCTATGCTTCTAAATTCTCAGTAAAAGGCTGGGCTTATTTATGCCTTTTTCCAAGGTGTTGTGCAAATATACAAGTTTAGTGACAGTTATCATGATTAGATTTTTAATGAATGCTCAGTTCTTACTTGTCAAGAGCAAAAAAACTTGTATATGTTTACAGATCAGGCTGCTGGTGACCTCCACTTCCCATTTTGTAATGTTTAACATGCAGTTTCAATGTTTTGAATTTTTGCTTAGCGGGCTGAGAACTGCATCATAACTCTTTTAAAAATAGTCTTCATAGCTTACATGTTAGTTGGAATTTCTTTTGGGGAGGTTGAGGCTTAAATGCTTCGATATAGCTTTACATGGAGCAAAGTAAGAATTAGGACAATGTGAAATATGTCCTGGTGTTGCATCCAAATGAAAATATGGAGTGCTACCAAACCTGGACTTGTGTGGGGCACCACAGAAGCATGTTGTGTAGTATCCATGGAGTAAGATTGCTACCTTGCAAGGCAGAAGACAACTGAATAAAACCCACATCAACCCACATTAGCTATTTCCTGTTAGGAAACACTGGGTATTGTTTTTCATACCCACACATAATGAAGCGCATGTTATGATAATTGTCAAGTGCTGTGATTCTTCTTCTTATTTGGTAAATCTTGTACATGTAGATGAGATATTATTTTTCCATGGCTGTATTTATATGAATTGCAGCCAATGCCTCTACCTAGAAAACTATGTCAATGTAATGCAACGTTATGTAAGTTTTGTTTCGGTTCTTAATATCCTGCACCTCACAGGATTGAATGCCTTCCAGAAGTGCATTAAGTGGCAGGATTGTCATCTGCTATATATGGTTTTCTCTCTCCCATTCTTTACAAAGGTGACTTCTGTGCTTTCTTTATTTTCAGTGTCTTTTAAAATAGTTATTGAATTATCTCTACATGGTTCTGTATGTATTTATGTGACTCACATTCAGAGTAAAATATATTGAGTTTTGTGCTGGGAATAATTCCAGTGGGAACTCATCTGAAAAGCCTGAGTCTGGCCTGAGAAAGATCTGTTTTCTGCAGAGCTTGTATCTGGAGATGGATGATCCCACTACACCTGCAGGATGAAGCTGCTATTTTTCCTCATCTCATCTCTCTCTATAGATGAACTTTCCCTTCATTGTCTGGGGTCCCAAACTTCTGAATCTCTTAGGAATAAGGCTGCAATACTCAAAGTCACACCATAGATTAAATACAGGTCTTAGATCTGCACCATTCAGGGGTGGTTCTCACAGCAGCTGTATCTTGTCCTTGCACATTTACAGTGGCTGCTTCTCTGTAACATAGAGTGTTGAGGGGAACTGCAGGACCCATGTCAGCATGCTCCAAGGAAGACCCCACATTGGAAGCAGTGTTGCTGTGGGACGTTCCTCCCCTCCTTTCTTTCATTCTTTCCAGCATTTTCAGGCTGAAATGTAAAACTGAGTAATGTAAAACTGTAAAAACTCTGGGCATTAAAGCTGAAGCAGTGGCTGATATGTATCACACAAGTATTACTGCTGTGTAGCTTTTGGTTTTGGGATTTTACCAAGCTGGATATTGCTTTTGATCTGCATGCCTCTTAGGAGCTAAACTGTCTGGAGAACATTTTGATCAAATTCCAACACAGTTTTTCCAAGTGTGTTTCTTTTGCCTTTTGCTAGCTACTTCCTGATATTGTTTATACAAAACATCACCTGCTGTCAAGGGCAGTGCTGGCCATTTGAAATTCCATGAAGCAGCTGTACCTATTAGGCTTATTTTCTGCAATGAATTACCCAGTGTATGTAATTTTAAACTCACTCTTCTTCTCTGCCTTTCTACCACCACCAGCCATCTCATTTCCTCTGCAAGCAGTGATGGAATGGCCAAGAAGGCGAATGGCATCCTGGGATGTATTAGAAGGGATGTGGTTAGTAGGTCAAGAGAGGTTCTTCTTCCTCTCTGCTCTACTCTGCCCTGGTGAGGCCACATCTGGAATATTGTGTCCAGTTCTGGGCCCCTCAGTTCAAGAAGGACAGGGAACTGCTTGAAAGAGTCCAGCGCAGAGCCACAAAGATGTTGAAGGGAGTGGAACATCTCCCTTATGAGGAAAGGCTGAGGGAGCTGGGTCTCTTTAGCTTGGAGAAGAGGAGACTGAGGGGTGACCTCATTAATGGTTATGAATATGTAAAGGACAAGTGTCAGGAGGACAGAGCCAGGCTCTTCTCAGTGATGTCCAATGACAGAACAAGGGGCAATGGGTGCAAGCTGGAGCATAGGAGGTTCCATGTAAACATGAGGAAAACCTTATTCATTTTGAGAGTGACAGAGCACTGGAACAGGCTGCCCAGAGAGGCTGTGGAGTCTCCTTCACTGGAGACATTCAAAACCCCCCTGGACAAGTTCCTGTGTGATGTGCTCTAGGTGATTCTGCTCTGGCAGGGGGGTTGGACTAGATGATCTTTCAAGGTCCCTTCCATCCTCTAACGTTCTGTGGTTCTGTGATTATGTGCATTAGGTTACCAAGAACCTATAAGTTTTGGTTCCTCTGCACCAATTTTGGCATATTATATGTATGTCTTACACGAGAAGAAGGAGGTTTTTTTTCCTGCCATATCATATAACTCTGGAATCTGTTACCTTCATGAATAACCATATTAACTGTTAATTTCAATTTATTTCAAGAAGAAGAATCAAAACAAGGGAAATGAAGACTAAGTTTGGGTGGTATGCAACAGGAAGATACAGTTGTCTAATAAATATTTTAAAATTCCAAGAGAGTGTGAACTTGGGACTGAAAAAAGAAAAAGATTTACATGCAGTGTGGATGTCCAAGAAATCTGAATCAAAGTGTAACTAGATCATAGTTTTGCATGACAGTGATCTGTGCTATATTTGGATCAAGCAAAGAGGGAAGAAAAGAGAAACTGAGTTATTTGAAAGCATGAGAAAGTAAAAGTGGACTCCAAAGTCATATTCATTCCTTAAATAATTACTTTTTTTCTGATTTAGTTCAGGAGATCCTGAAATACCTTGAAATAATGTAAGAGTATCAACAGTGGATTTGAACATGAGCTGCCAGCAAGCTGGATAAATGGTGTGACTGTCAAATCCACTGAATGTTCTGGAGGTTTCCCGATAAGGTTTTAATTTATTGCAGACTGTGCAGACTGATTTTATTTTGAAATTTTTTAGATATTAGAAATTTTTTAACCTCTAAACCATATCAGCAACTGAAAGAATCTGTGACGACTAATGTAACTATTTGTTCCAAGCAACCTACATAGCTCTTTTTTTCTCCTTTTGGCAAATATTCATGAACATGCCTAAGTTTTAGAAAGTCTTGAAGTAATTGTTACAGCTGTCTTCAACCAATGGATTGAATGGACTGCTCACCATCTGTAAGTGATGAGAACTTTTCAGTACAGACAGCCCAATCACTGTAACGTTAGCACTTTGACCCTCTAAAGAATCCTAGTACTGACTTAAAAATCCTGAGACTGGGAACTGTAGGGGATGGCCTTTTTACCTTTTATTTGATAAGTCATGTTGTTACTGTCTTCTGATCAAACACATGTATTTATAAACCATTTTTTCCCCTTCCATCCTTATTTCTATGGTCCTGTATCTCTTGTCAACCAAGTTTGTGAAACTGCTTTTTGCATAATTCCATTAGAACAGAGTTTTGGAATATTTCTGAACTCATAATGGAGAGGTTAAGTATTGAATTCAGTGAGACTGTTTTTCAAGAAGGGTGTTTTACATCATTTGAAGAGTTCTAAGACTTGCTCCCCTGGAACAAAACACTTGATTTTTAATATTTTCTGGGGTTACCACTAGATATTACATCTGGTGTCAAAGCCTAAGACACTTGCTTAGGTCTGTGAAAATCTCTGAACCTCACTTAAATAAATACTCAACAAAAATATACATTGCATACTTGGTAGTAGAGAGATGACACAGATAGATGACAGATCCACCCTATGAAAAGGGACTGACCATGCATTCCCAAGAGATACATCTTATTAAAATAAAATGCAAGGAAAACAAGAACATATCAAGAATAGTGGTCTGTGTATTTCAAAGGCAACAAGGTATGCCAAGAAAAACATTGTAGTCGTGCTTCCAGCTTAAAACAACATTTGAGAAGCATTTTAGAAAGCTTTGTACTTCAGTTTATGTTTAGTGCCAGTGTGGGTTTTCAGGCTCACAGGACTTTTTTTTTTGTTAATTTTGATTTTTTTTAAACTCTAGACATGATATAAAAAATACAGAATTAAGAAAAAGTATTCCTAATATTGGGACCCATTTGTTATCCAGTCTGAAAAAGACATAAAGAAAAGAATTTCTTAGAAGAGAGAGAAAGAAGTATGTCCTAGAAAATAGCTTTAAAACCCAGAACATCTACACTGGATGCATTCATGTGGAATAACAGGTAATGTATTTATCAAAGTGGCATTGGTTGAAAGCCTAAAAAATAAATTAGTCTTTCTTTCAATACCAATAGCTAAACAGTAAGCTAGTGATGAAAATCTTTGCTTTAGTTACCTGAGGTCAGATCAGATGAGTCTTAGCTGCAGTGGAACATACACTGTCTTTTTAACAACATCACGCTGCAGCTTCTGCTGGCTACATACTATAGAAAATCAATTCTGCTAAGTATTGTTCCTTGGAGCAATTATTAGCAGAATAGGAATGGCACAAGAGTTGGGAAAAAAACCAACAAACCAAACAAAAACCCCCAAACAAATTAAAAAAAAAAAAAGTTTTTTCAGACCATGTTGTTATGGATAATCAGTGAAAACTGTGAATGTTAAGGGAATGGGACAGGAGTAATGTTACCTGGCTTTAGGTGACATCTGGCAAAAGGTGACATCCGGCAAAAGGTGACATCCAGAAAATGTATCTGTTTTTGAACTTCAAACCAGCTGAATGGAGTAGAGCTCAGAAGGGAAATGTAAAGGCTTGTGTTTCTGATCAATCCTGTGTTGCCATCTATCCCTGCTCTGCAGAGCACAGCAACTCTGAGTGCCTCTAGATGGCTGCCTGCTTAGGCCATTACCTGAGCATCTGTCCTGTTCTGCTGGAGTTCGGTGTTCCCACCAACCAGGGGGAGGATGGAACTCTAGAAAGTAAATCTATATAAACTAAGAGTACCCTAACCCAGCTGTAAAGCAGCAGGGGAAGGAGAGATGCTGTACTGTTCGTGCTCCTGTGTGATGTGCTGCACACCCTGGCTCTCCAGACCTCTACAGTTTTCTTCACTTTCCCCTTTGGCTGCACTGATCTCGTGGCAGGACATTTTGTTTCTTTAGCTCTGTGTGTGTGTTAGTTCAAGCTACAAAACTGGACATTATTCTATGTGGTTGGTTCTGTATCCTTCCAAAGATTAGAGGAACATGCTTTTTGATTTTAAGTAGTGACAGCTGTGATGGGCAGGGAGACATGGGTTGGAGTAGTGTGTTCAGCCCCAGTGGAGCAGGAAGCCTAAGACACTCCAGACCAGCCAGGTTCAATAGAATCAAACTAGGCTGTCCTATATCTACCAGAGTCTTTTGATGTGCTAGTTAAGACAACCAAACTAAAACTTTGGAAGGTGGCAGAAAATGGAATTTCCATAAGAAGTTCACAGAGTCACAGATGTTCTAGAACCACACTAAAACTTTCTGAAAAATAATCAGTTAAACACAATTCTGGAAATTATTTGGCTCTTAAGAAAAAGGTCATCATATTTTGTCTTCCTTTCTCTGTAAAGTGTCTGAAGTTTCTTAAGCTGCCTGATAAGGGACACAGCCTAAGATCCTGTAAGCTGCTACATCAGGGGAAAAATGTAACTACCCTTTAAAGACATATTTCATATATGTCTCTCACATTACTAGGCTGTTTTCTGCACTGGGCATTTGTAAGTTACACTGATCTTCAAAAAACAAAATAACCAGAAAATCCCAAAGAAAACCAGCTGAGTTACTTTTAAAACCTTTCATTTGAGAAATAATATGTGAATAATATAAAAACTATCATCCAGCTGGGAGAGTGGAGGGAAGACGCTTTTAGCCAGCACTAAATACTAAGCATTCATGATGTCTTAGCCAGGCCAGCTATTGGATCCTGTGGCCCCAGGCACCACATTAGCCAGTCAGCCTGCTTTGTCTTCCTCTGTAGGTAGCAGAGAGTGAGACCCCTGGACAAGGCAACTGAAAATAGCAGGGTTAAGAGAGTTCTGATCAGCCAGTGAATGAACCTCTCTGATGGGTATCATGAGAATTGCTTGCTTGGGAGGTGCCTAAAATAGGGTGAAGCCTATTATCCTTTCTATATAAAATTTTAAATAACTCATAAATTGCCTCAAAACTTCTGTGAAATATCATGGAGACACTTCCTCTCTGCTTATTTCATTTCCAAGGAGTATATTTTTATTTATTTAATGCTCCTAAATTGTCCTTACCTAATTTTCATGTCCCATTCCTTGCATCATTACGTTATAATCATCAGAACAACATTTGATGATTTGGCCTTACCATAGGCCCATCAAAACTGATGTACAGTAGGAAATAATATATACAAAATTTAAACATCCAGAGTAACTGTTGTTTACATGCAAGACAGCTTTATTGTTGTGATCATTTATTTAGTGCACTTCTAGTGTACTGGGAGCTTTGTAGCACATATTGCTTGCTGTCCTTTCTGCACTTTGAATACTGATATTTGGGAATTCTAAGAATGAAAAGCTGGTTGATCTACTCTTGAAGCCTGACAGACAATATTCTTATTTATCTTTTTAAAATGAGAAAAAAAATGGTAATCACCATCCTTTCTGAGAGCCTGGAAAACCGTGTATAGCAGACGTGAGCAGTTGTGATTCCCTTCCTCTGTTAATCACACGGAGTAGGAATATTTGCAGGTTTTATGATATGCTTGCCTTCCTCACACAATGAGATTCACTAACACAGCTGGGGATAAATACTGCAGGGAGGGTACCTTCAAAGGTAAAGTACATGTTCTTCTTCAAGGTGGTACATTTATCTGTTAAATAAACCTGGTTCACAACTTCCAGCAGCTACAGCCGACCATTAAGGATGTAATTTATGTCAGCCCGTAGGGGTCTGGTAGCAGAGCAATTAGGACACCTGGCCACAGACCCAGAGGGCATGAGCAAAGGCTGTGCTCCATACCTGTGCTAAGAGTGGTCCCCCAGGGATCATGCTTTAAATGAAGGCTTAATCACTCGGGCTGACAAGTGAAAGGTCTGCAGGGGTGATGCCAACAGGCCCATGCCCATCCTTCCTGTGTTCTGCAGCAGCGGGCATGCTGTTCACTGTTTGCCCAGGTCTCATCCCAAGACTCAGGAGGATGGTGGATGTGTTGTAGATGTGTATCACCGCCCTCTTATGGACGGAGTCAGTGGTGATCGGGAACACATCCTTGGTCTCCCACAGCAGCGTGCCTGGTGTGCTTCAGGCTTAGAAAGCCTCTGCATCCCATGGTGGCAGCCGCAGGTTTCACAGCAGTAAGATGTAGGAACAATATGTGCTGTTTCTCTGCCATTCTGGAAGGGGGACAAACACACTGAATCACACAATCCCTACACATTTATGTAACACAGTGGCTATAATTTGGTGGAACACTAGACCAACGCCAACAACAATTCTTACGATGCCCAGGGTGTTATGTTGGGCCTCACTGGCTGCAAGAGCATCCAGTCAGCAAATAAGGTCTTTACTGTGTTCTGCTGCACAGATCCAAAATGTCTTGCTGAAGATGGCCACCTGGTACCCTCTTATTCAAATTCATAGGCTGTCCTTGAAGCATGTTACGAAAGCAAAATAGATTAAGAAAATGGTATTATTTGCAAGGAAACTGAGTAACAGTATCAAATCTGATGGGGTATCACTGTGCAGTCAATTGAAACCAAGACTTATTAACTTCTCTCTCAAGGGAGAGAGTGCATTCATCTTAGCTGGCAGTAAACTTCCCTGCCTATATTTTTGAGCTGCTACTATTTCAGTCTCTCTTTTTTTTTTTTTTTTTTTTTAAGTAATATAAAGCCCCAGCTCCATTATACTGTTTGAACTCTATCAATCTTATGGAGTGTCTTGGAGTTCTGGTGTCTGTGCTGGATCAAGCCTTGATCACCACTCCTTGTGATAAACAGCTGCTGCTTTTTTCTGTACCTGTGCACTGCACCTTAAGGTGACCCTCAGTCAAGGGCAGTTACACCCTATGGCTCCCAGTCTAGTAAGTTACTGATGCTAAAGAGTGGAGATCCTGCTGCTCTGTTCCTGCCTCTTCGGGCTGCCTGGTTCTGGCTGTCCTCCCTCCTGTACCACCTGACTCAACTTGTCAGCTCTAAAATAAGGCCAAAACAAAAGTGAAGTGTAGCTTTTTGCTGCTCAGTAAGTTGAATTTGCTTTATTGTTCAGACGGAGCATCAGAAGTTACAGATGAGAGGAGCTGAGGCTGTCTGGTTGGGAATGGGGATACAGGCAAGGAACAGAGAGAGGGAAAGTGGTGGAGCAGGACCATTGCATTCTAAGGCAACCAGCTGTTAAATCTCTGCTACACATCTGGCTGTACTCCTAGCAGCTCAGTATCTCTCTCTCTCTCTCTCTCTCTCCAGGCTTCCTTATGCCATGCCCATGGAGTAGCAGTGGCCTGCTATTGCCATTTTACAGGAGAAGACACAGAGACCACCAGTGAGTCTCCCAGTGCTGTGCAGATTAGCTGGTGCATGGCAAGGAATTGAGTCCAATGTCACAAACCAGAGGTGAATGTCTGAACTGCTGCCTGTTCCTCCTTACTAGAAGGTGCAACTAATCTTTCTTTCTCCCTCTTTTCTTCCTGCTCTTATATGGTAACTGTACTTCAGCTTTTGAGCATGCAGAGGTATTTTAATACTGCACTGCAAAGGTGGAGGTTTGGTATCCTTCTTCTGTTCTTTTAGCCAGGAACTATTGCAAGTAATCTGCTAGCTAGGGAGTAAAATGGATCTTGCCTTCCATTTGTTGCTGCCCTGCTGCAGTCTGATGAATTAGCTGCCAGGATCTTCTAATTTCTAAGCTAAATGTGCTAGTACTTGGATTTCAAAGTGTGAAACCATGTTCAGCATATTCATATCCAGGAGTGCTTCTAATTGGAGTTTTTATTAAATTTTCATTTGTAGTCAGGGTTGGTAACATGTAAGTATATTATGGCTTTTGAAAGCCTCAAGCTAACATGCATCAAACATTAGCTTGTTTCTACATAATAGTCATGTGACACTTAAAAGTCACTATGCAGACTGCACGTGACACTTAGGAACATGTTTAAAAGCAGTGTAATCAGCTTTCAGTCTGGTCTTTCACTTGTGTGCATTTAAAGCTAGAAAGAAGTACTCTAGTCTCAGGTCTTGCTGAGATCTCTTTAACTACCCACTTGTAAAATCTCTCAGTAGCATGGTAAAAAGGCAGAAAACAGCTCATACAACATCTTAAGTATTAAGTAGCACACAGGAGCTGAAAACTCCTGGGTGATGACATATGAATCACATTTCTTATTTGTCCCAAATAACTTTTTTATTGGCTGCCTTTTGCTCAGGGAACATAACCTCTTCCGCTTGTGAAATTCACACAGACAAACTCTGCTTTGCTGTTTCATATTCTGTGAGCATGTTTGCAGGATGGAATACTTGGTATCCACAATACAAGCTGCACTATTTCACTGTGATTAGTTACTTAAGTCATTTGTTATTATTTCCATTACCTAATTGGGGGAGAAGAATTTATAATTAGCAGGGTGAGTCTGGCTTGCTGAATAAGGCAGTAATTTGTGGGATGAGATTTAGCAGGGAAGTAGAATTAGGTGAGTTTCCCTTTTCTTAATTATACAGGTCCTGTCCATAGAATAAATCCTAGAAAATTAAGTTACTCTTAATACTTTAGGAAGGGAACATATTAATTTTAAATACTGTATTCTGTTTAAAAAGGAATGCAACTCTGCTCTTGATATTAACTGTGAGAAATACTGTCAGGACAGAGTTTGTTTTATGTCAGTCTCTATACAACACGTCTATAGTGTCTATGATGTCCTTCGATATCTTTGATCTTTGGGCTGTGGCTCTTCTAGTCACTGCTCAGTTTGAACTTGTGATCAGTGATACAGCTGTAGACAGTCTAAAGGTTTGGTACAGGGTTCTAGTTAAAGCCACTCCTTTCTGTTAAGGCAGCTTTTCTGCATTTCTTATGTGGTACATTCACCGAAATGAATTAGGAATTTTGACAGAGTGGACCCAGGAGCTTCTTCCTACTTCTACATTTGATAGGACTGGAAGTTTTTATAGGAATACTTTTAATGTTAAAGTCAGGGTAACAGTGAGAGCCAGAACTAGTTGGAGACTTCAGCCTACACTGAATTTATATGGGAATATTACACTCTCATTAGGAGAATTGTCCTTAAATCTGGGCAGATCAGCATCAATCATATAGTTTTAAAAATAAACTCAAGCTTCAGTATTGGGTTGATTTCAGTAGGCATAGTCTCTGGCAACTCAAGTTTTAGTTCAATCTGTATTTGGCTTTCAAATTACACTTTGAATTCTGGCCAGCAGAAATGAGAGACTGAGATTGGACTCAAAAGTGACAGGGCAGTGTGTCTAGCATCTTACTGGTCGGTGATGAGCATGAGGGTTTGAGGAGTGCTTGCAGGGCAGTCTTGACCTCTGATGTGCTTATACAGAAATGGCAAGTTAGATATCAGGATGAATTACCTTCAGAGGGTGCTTGTCACCCTTCATGGACTATACAGAGAGAGTAGCATGATCTGGCTTCTAACTCAGATGTCTGCTTTAAATACTTAGTGCTACATGGGATGAATCAGGTCATTTTTGCATGTTGGCAGTAGCACTAATGAGGATCAATTGTCTGAATTTTCAGCACATCAGAGGCAATGTACTACTACTCTGGAATTTATCAGATTATTTTGATCAGTGGTTGCTCTCCTTGTCAGTTATTTTGTATAACTTTTGAATCCTTTTGACAAATATGGAAATACCATGAACATGGGAAAGCTGGAGCCAAGGTAGGTGAGTTCATTCCAGCTTTGTTCAGGCTTGATCTAATTCTGAAGAAAGTGCCTTTCTACAAGATGTTGGGTGGAGACACCCCAGGTTCTGTAGCTAAGCCAGTCGTGCTATTTCAGTTGGAAACATTTATTTCTGTTACACTTCTGCTCGGGCCAACCTTATGCTTCCTTTTACTCTCTAACAGATGTACAGATTCACCTGGTTCCTTTACATTTGATAGACTTTTCCCAGTAAGTTCAGTAAGTGTGAAAATAGTCAAGGAGCAATACCTATCACCCCTCTCATCTTTCATCTGCAAACTCTCTGAAGTCACCTACTTCCCCCTTGTACAGAGAAGGAAATTTTAGTTGTGAAGGGGCTTGAATAGGAGTTGAATTTTGCTTCTTGTAGGGCTGGGCTTGGCACAGAATTAACTAATCTGCAGCTCTGTGTCAGGCAAGCATTTTCCTCACTCTTCCCTGCTCCTTTCCCTTCCTTCTTTTGGCTACTTGTCCTTGTGTGAACCACCATCCACCACGGTAGCACTAGTGAGAAGGACTGCAGAGTAAGTTGAACTGGGGGTCTATTTCCGCTGAAAAAAGAAATTCTTATATTGGAGTTACAGATTCTATTTCAGCTAAATAATTTCCTTAGGAGACTACATAATTGTTTGGGCTGTGAGGGCACAGCGAGAACCACAATTGAAGGTGAAGCAGGAA
>NW_009952366.1:5751469-5754303 GCF_000747805.2 Chaetura pelagica | reverse complement strand
GGCTTCAGCTGGCAAAACCATCATGGCTGCCAAAGCTTCAATCCCAGGAAGGTGCTCTGAGAGTGAGGGGAAACCTGATTAAGTGACCTGGCACAGTGTTTACAGTGTTGGCAACTGACGTTCTTTGAGGTGAGTGCCAAAGGTCCCTTCCAACCTCAATTATTCTGATTCAAACTTAAGTTTTGTTTCAAGCATCCTTTGGCTCTATCATGCTGTTGCACACATTTCTTCAAGAGCACACATACAAAGCTAAGATTGATCCTGTCCAACAATGACAGAGGCCCTCTGCCCATCTGATATGCTCAACATAGTAAAAGCCAGATCACATCCACTCAATTTGTATTTAGTAAGAAGCACCCCAGTAGGATGGTCTGGGAAAGGGATGCTCCCAAATCTTCTTGTGACAGCTCTACCTGCATTTATTGCATGCCTGCAAGGATTGCATACAACACAGGGAGAAGCAAGTAAACTGCATTTTTTAAGAGCTGACAGCAAATTATCTGCAGCATGTGAGGGATATTTTAGAGAAACTATACTTCAGAGAAGTGTAGTGGGTGGTCAAGACTTCTTGGACAGCTCAGGAGGAATTTCTTGGTGTCAGACTTGATCCCAGCTGAGATCGCAAGCCAGATGGCCCTTTCCTCCATGCCAACACAACTGCTCATATCACCATCTGAGAGACTGGACTGGGAAACTGATGCCACTGAAATGTCATGTTTTATTTATTATTTTGCTGTGTGATTTACTGCCTTATGTGGCTCTGCTGATGGTAGTGCTTGGTGAGGTTCACACAGCAACCATTGCTCAGAGCTATGTTTTAAGGGATCAGCATAGTCTATTGCACAGTTTCTTAGATTTCTGGTTACATCCTGTCAAGCAGCTCTTGCTGGTGACACAAGTCTTTACACATGTCTTTGGGTACCCTTTAGCTGGTCCTCAGAGAAGACCCAGTGTAATGACCAGCCCCTCTCTCCTTGGAGTGTGATGAGCCAGGCTGTAGTCACAGCACTTTTACTTGTCAGTGACCTCACTGGCAAGACAAATCACTCCTGCAGAAGGCCTTGCTCTTTTAAAGCAAGTCAGTGAGCCTTTGCACATGATATGGACAGTTGGCATGATACGTGTTGGTTATTTGAACTAGAGAGGGCAAAATCCCTTGGGCTTGTTGCCCAGGCTGTATGAGTTTATTTGGGGATGGCTGACAGCTTGCTGTCCCCAGCTCTGTTCCTCACCCTGGACGTGCAAGGTGCCCCTGAGTCAGCTGCTGCATCACCTCGGTTTACACCATGGTTACGGGCTGTGGTATGATAGGGCTGATTCATATTGATTCATCAGCAGCTCAAATGCCCATATGGTCTGCCCTAGGCAGAAGGCTGGGGCAGTATTCTTCTGCTTTAATCTTATTTGTATTAGCATTCCTACTCTTCACCACAGCCCTTAGCCAAGCTTGAATATGGGGAGATTTGCTGTTTTGCAGAGATTTGCTAGAAATTCTTTCTGCCCTTAGCTCTCTTCTTTCAAGGGCCTTTCTGTGGTATTCACTTCAGTTGCAGAAACATATTGTCCAATGGTTCCTTGCAGTGCTGCCAATCTAGAATCAATGAATCATAGAATCATTTAGGTGGGAAAGACCTTTAAGATCATCAAGCCCAACGGTTAACCTAGCACTGCCAAATCCACCACTAAACCAGGTCCCTAAGCACCACATCTACATGTCTTTTAGATGCCTTCAGGAATGTGACTTGACCACTTCCCTGGGCAGCCTGTTCCAATGTCTGACACACCCTTTCAGGGAAGAAATTTTTCCTAATATCCAATCTAAACCTCCCTGGCACAACTTGAGGCCATTTCTTCTTGTTCTATTGCTTTTCATTTGGGAGAAGAGACCAACACCCACCTTACTGCAGCCTTCAGGCAGTTGCAGAGAGTGATAAGGTCTCTCCTCAGTCTCTTCTCCAGGTTAAACCTCAGTTCCTTCAGCCTCTCCTCATAAGACTTGTGCTGTAGACCCTTCACCAGTTTCATTGACCTTCTTTGGACATGCTCCAGCACCTCTGCGTGTCTGTAGGGTGCTGCCGCTTCTGTTCTTGATGGCCCATTGAGGAAAATACTTAAGAATTTTCCTTCCCTTGCCTTCCGTTTCCCCTTACTCAATGGAGTCCTAACATGTTCTTGCTCCTTTTAACCACTCATGCAAAACTGGGCAATGCTGTGATGCAACAACTTCAAAAATATTGAAAAATGATCCTGCATTTTCTGCACATCCACTGCAGACAAAGCTCACAAAATGCTGTGTTATTATGTGTTATTATGCACCACAGAGAAAAGTACTGCCTGTTGTCCTTGCTACCAAGAAAGTTCCTTTCTGACCCACTGGCATTCTCCACAGGGCACAGATACCCTAAGTGGTTCTCAGCCTCAACCCACCGCTTTTCTCCTTCACCCCACGCCTTTCATTCCCATCCCCGCTTCATCCCCCAGCTGTGTTCCAGGCAGCAGGTTGAACCCTATCACTGACATGATCAAAGCTAAAAGGAAATTTATTTCTGAGGGTTATTTTTATTCCTGATGACTGCAGCCCCATCATGCAGTTAGCACACAGTGCCTGGCAGAGAAAGCTGCTCTGGCTGGACAGGAATGTCTCTGGGGTCTTTGCCTTGCAGAAGACAAAGTTTTGTGGAACTGCTCCTGCCTGACAGGGGTCCGTCAAAGGGGCTTCTGTGTAATAACAGTGTAGGTCCAGAAGATCTGCTCTATGAGGCCTTAAGGAGGTGATGGGGCAGGGTGAGAAGAAGGTGAAGAAATGTGGAAATTAATACATGAAAACTTAGTGG
>NW_009952366.1:5745283-5751455 GCF_000747805.2 Chaetura pelagica | reverse complement strand
CATGGTTACGGGCTGTGGTATGATAGGGCTGATTCATATTGATTCATCAGCAGCTCAAATGCCCATATGGTCTGCCCTAGGCAGAAGGCTGGGGCAGTATTCTTCTGCTTTAATCTTATCTGTATTAAGCATTCCTACTCTTCACCACAGCCCTTAGCCAAGCTTGAATATGGGGAGATTTGCTGTTTTGCAGAGATTTGCTAGAAATTCTTTCTGCCCTTAGCTCTCTTCTTTCAAGGGCCTTTCTGTGGTATTCACTTCAGTTGCAGAAACATATTGTCCAATGGTTCCTTGCAGTGCTGCCAATCTAGAATCAATGAATCATAGAATCATTTAGGTGGGAAAGACCTTTAAGATCATCAAGCCCAACGGTTAACCTAGCACTGCCAAATCCACCACTAAACCAGGTCCCTAAGCACCACATCTACATGTCTTTTAGATGCCTTCAGGAATGTGACTTGACCACTTCCCTGGGCAGCCTGTTCCAATGTCTGACACACCCTTTCAGGGAATAAATTTTTCCTAATATCCAATCTAAACCTCCCTGGCACAACTTGAGGCCATTTCTTCTTGTTCTATTGCTTTTCATTTGGGAGAAGAGACCAACACCCACCTTACTGCAGCCTTCAGGCAGTTGCAGAGAGTGATAAGGTCTCTCCTCAGTCTCTTCTCCAGGTTAAACCTCAGTTCCTTCAGCCTCTCCTCATAAGACTTGTGCTGTAGACCCTTCACCAGTTTCATTGACCTTCTTTGGACATGCTCCAGCACCTCTGCGTGTCTGTAGGGTGCTGCCGCTTCTGTTCTTGATGGCCCATTGAGGAAAATACTTAAGAATTTTCCTTCCCTTGCCTTCCGTTTCCCCTTACTCAATGGAGTCCTAACATGTTCTTGCTCCTTTTAACCACTCATGCAAAACTGGGCAATGCTGTGATGCAACAACTTCAAAAATATTGAAAAATGATCCTGCATTTTCTGCACATCCACTGCAGACAAAGCTCACAAAATGCTGTGTTATTATGTGTTATTATGCACCACAGAGAAAAGTACTGCCTGTTGTCCTTGCTACCAAGAAAGTTCCTTTCTGACCCACTGGCATTCTCCACAGGGCACAGATACCCTAAGTGGTTCTCAGCCTCAACCCACCGCTTTTCTCCTTCACCCCACGCCTTTCATTCCCATCCCCGCTTCATCCCCCAGCTGTGTTCCAGGCAGCAGGTTGAACCCTATCACTGACATGATCAAAGCTAAAAGGAAATTTATTTCTGAGGGTTATTTTTATTCCTGATGACTGCAGCCCCATCATGCAGTTAGCACACAGTGCCTGGCAGAGAAAGATGCTCTGGCTGGACAGGAATGTCTCTGGGGGCTTTGCCTTGCAGAAGACAAAGTTTTGTGGAACTGCTCCTGCCTGACAGGGGTCTGTCAAAGGGGCTTCTGTGTAATAACAGTGTAGGTCCAGAAGATCTGCTCTATGAGGCCTTAAGGAGGTGATGGGGCAGGGTGAGAAGAAGGTGAAGAAATGTGGAAATTAATACATGAAAACTTAGTGGATCCAGACAAGACTAAGAGTTCTGTCAGAATGGAGATGGGGTTAAAGGAGGCTTTACAGGGAAGAGAGAGAGAGCTGAGCATCAAATCAAGGAGTGGGGTGTTTGAGGGAGGTGTCATATTTTTTGCTAGACAGATACAGCCAGAAAAAGCTCAAACGTTCTTCTAAGGACACTGACTTTTCAGTGACAAGGAGATGGGCTTATGTGCCATATTTCTGGTTTTTTTTTCCCCTGTAATACACAATTCAGTAAAAACTATGATCTGTCCTTACAAATATTGCCTTGGTTATGTCCTGAGACCATCGCAGCTCCAACAGCCATGCTGTTACAGCTAGAAGTAGAAACAGAATGAAATTTGGGGAACGGGCAATTGAACTGGAAAAACAATTCAAAGGCAGTTCTCCTTGCTGGCTTTCCCAAGGATATTTTAAAAACAAGACTCACACTTCCTTATGCAGTCTCTGCCCAGCAGTAGATTTTACATTCTCTAGGGTCCCTGGAGTGCAAACCCATTAAATGTCTTAAAGTGCTCGCCTGTTAGTTACATTGTTAAGTCCTGTTTGGCTTTCTCCAAAATTAGCTGAGCTACCCAAATAGTGGAGATGACCAGGATCAGTCCCTTCCTGTTATCTTTCTGCACCATTTCCCCTGGTCTTTACTGGATAAACTGCCTCCAGCTGAATGTGTCGACCAGTGTATGTGTCAGAGCTCTATTCCCAAGCTTGCCACAGCAGACACTGTGTGAAGGAAGTCCCCTGGCACATGGTAACACCCTGTTTGGTGAAGGGTCAGCGATGATATAGGATTTCAGGGAAGACTGCTGATCTGCAATCTCGTCAGGAAATTGTAATGTTCCCTTGGACACTATCCTTAGTCTGAATACATTAAGCCCACTGGCAAAATGATAGCCACAATTTAAGTTAATTGTACAGTTGCTGGGAACAATGAAAGAAGAAAAGAGCTCTCTTTGTAGTCAGTCCTCCCACTCATGGGATCAGTTAGTTCCCTATCCTCACTATCTCACACCACAAACCAGAGGGGAGAAAACAGTAATTCTTGACTTCTTTTTTTTCAAGTGGAAAAACCAAGGAAAGGACATTTTTGTATTCTGTGCAGCTGTATTCAGCAGCAAGATTGCATTTAACTGCCATTTTCAAGTGTCTCATAAAAGATTATAACATGTATGCTGAAAAATATCAGCAGTGGATCTGTTCCTTTATTGTGTAGGAAAAAATGAGACAAAAATAAGTGAAGTTGAGGGAATTACTTTCAGTACTTTCTGCCTCTAATTTTAGGCTTATTTTTTTTAGGAATTGTTAAATGAAGAAGTGAGCTATTTTCAAAAGGCTTTTTGTTTAAATTAAATCAAATGGTAATGCTTCCAGACTTTTTCCTCCTATTTACAATATAGGGCTTTGGAACAGGTAACCAGGCAGTATTCTGTCTCATCAGTCCTCAAATCCAGGAAAAGTGAGAGAAGTAGGCTGTTTGCCTCTGAAGTGCTGGCACATGACTCTAAAGGATCACCGAGTTTCTTGTTGACAGGAGAAAGCTCTTCAAGTGTTAGGAGACTTGGAGTTAGGAGTCTTGGAGATTATAGACTTGGCCTCAAATGCAGGCAAGAGTTAGATACTGCTGTGCAAAGAACTTTTCCCTGAGCATTCAGGAGGAATGTACTTTGGTAGCTCTGTGCCTCTTTATTTCCCAAACCAGGGGTTTCCATGTGCTCTCTGGGGTCAAATACTGGTGAAAGCACATGCCAAACCATGGCACCACATTAAGGCCAGCAGAGCTGCTTAAAAAAGCAGATTGTTCCCTCTTGGTTCTCTCAGTTAGTCATTCCTGTCTTTACAGAAACCTCCTTACAATTGCAGCACAACCATTCGTATGATCTTGTGGGAAACTATATTGGAAAAATTGTATTGTATTGGCTTTTTAAAATACTATTTATTTATTTATTTATAATTTTTTTATTCTTATTTTTTTCCCAGCAGCTGTTTTTCAGCTGGATGAGTTCCCTGATCTGGTTCACCATGTAGCCACACAAATATTTATGATGGCACAGTACAACAGATGATCTGGGAGAAGATATGGGAGCGGGAGAAACTGGGGACTGCTTTATTGGCAGTTGTGTTCACTTAAAAGAACAGCAAACTGTAGTTCAAAGAAGAAAGGAATTGCAGTGGGATGACACATCTAAGAAGGGAGTTGAGGCATGTGCATTGTTCCCCAGAGATGAAAACACAGCTTCAAATGTCAAATAGTGCAATTACAGGGATGAAGATCAGCTAACACAGCCAATTCCAAATGATGCAATCTGCAGGCAGGGAGATTTTCAGTATCTCTGTCCATCTGAACCTTCCCTTTGACGGAGTTGGGAAGTGGAAGATGCAGATGGTGGATCAAAACAGCTGCAAAAGCAGTGGATCAACATGTGGATGACCTTCCATTCCTATGTGATCTGCAAGATCTGAAGTGAGATCCTGTGTGAGATTGTTTTGGATAACTATGTTGATATTTGTGTGTGTGCATGGGTAGAGGTTGGGATTCTGTGATGGGTACTTAAGTGATTTCCTTCTCTTGAAGGTGTATGTTGTGGGTTTATTGTGAAAAGGGTTTTCACCAGAAGGAGCATATAACACACAGATTTATTTACCACTGTTTTCTTACTAAGCTGTGCTACTTGCAGCAGCCTCTGGGCCCTGCACACTGCAATGGCACAACAGCCTGGCCAAGTCCTCACAGAAAGGTGATGTGGGGTTTCCTGTCCCGTGTTGCCACTGTCAACCCTGACTTCTGTCACCTGGCATGGGGGCTTGTCTGTTCTTGGGACAAGTTCCCTGTCTGTACCTGCCCACACCCCCCAAAACTGATGTCACTGGGCCTTTGATGGTCTCTGACATCCATTTTAGTATGTCTGGATTTTATGCCAATACATCCTAGTTCCAGGTGTTGAGGAGAGAAACTGAGTAACAGTTGTTTTCTGCTTTGTGAGCCCCTACTGCATTTTATAAAACCCTTCAGAGGTAATTCCCAGTCCAGAAGGGAGTTCACAACATGCTTCACCATTATTGAGTTAATGCAGTTGCCAAGTCTATTCGGTACCTTACTGCTCCACATGTGCTGAAATACTTGGCTGGACAGGAGTCTGGAAATGCTGTGCTGTGTCTCTGCTGCAGTTTCAATCACCGCTTCATATCTGCTCTTTTTCATCAGGACTTAAGATGGAACTTAGATGCCTTGAGCCAATTTTGAACTTACTCGTTCAGCTGCCTACAGCAGTCTAGCTAGAGGGGAAAGAAATTCACCTAAAAATTTCCTGTCAGAAAATCAAGGCAAATTAGGCAGTGCTGAGCTCCATGGTGCTGCAGATGGATGGCTGTCTCTGCCCCAAAAGACCAAAAGTTTTATTTTTTTCGCACTGTATTGTTGGGGCAGTCTCACCATTATGTTGTAATGGGCTGTGCTTGCATCCTGCTGTCCTTTAAAAGATTTTCTACCCCACAGTTCCATATAGTCTCATAGTTATACTAGAGATGAGACAGGGACATTTCTGCTGGGCAGTCAGTGTTGTGGGAGGATGGACTCTCTGCATGTTCTTTGATTCTAGACTAAATGTCAAGTCTGATTTACCATGGCAGTTCATGTATTAGACTTCCCAGGGACACATGAACCGGTTGCTTTCAGAAATGTTTTTTAATGAATGAAGTTCTGAATGTCTAAGCTGCTTTTCATTATTCACTGGTACTTCATTTCAGTAGAAGCAGCTTCAGTCAGGATCTCCATAGCTTTTAAGTGAATTATGTTATTTTACCTCCACTTCTTCAGAGGCTCTCAGGATCTGTGGTGAGATCAAAGGCATCAACTGCGCTGTGATCTTCATTAAAAGGGAAAAACAACAGGGAAAGGGCTGGCTCCGTCAGTAGAAAGATCTTTTAAAAATCTGTCTCTTCAGACAGCAATGCTCCTTGCTTGGTTAAAAGCTGCACGGTAAGAAGCAGAACTGTGCTGGAATCAGACAATTCCGTAGTTTCTTTCTTTTGCACTTAGGGAAGGTCCTTTCCAGAGCATTTAAAATTCTTTATTGCCCTTGAATTTAACAGCATCATAGGAAACCTGATGGTAAGGAATGACCTTGGAAATGCATTTACGGTTCCACTTGCTGCAAATGTAAGGACAGGATTGCTGGGCTTATGAAGCTGTGAATGAAAAGGAAGCAAGAATATTATCTTCATCAATTCCAGGAGCAGAAAGACTGGGAATATATATTTTTTTTGGTTCTGCATCTCTGAATGTCAGTGTTCTGAGGCCATTGCCAGCCCTGTCTACCACTGCTGAAATCCCTCCCTCCCCCCATAGCTCCCCTCACCCTGCCCATGGTTCAGGAAACCATTTCTGCCCCCTGGGGCTGTCAGTCTCTGCCCCAGCAATGACACAGCAGGGCTGATCTCCAGCTCCACACATCTATCCCTGGCCATGGCGCCCCCAAGCTGGACCTGTGGGTCCACATCCCAGCCTGGACTCAGCCTGGCCTCTCCCCGAGGAGATACCTGATGCCCAGGACTGGGGCTGCCCTGGTGCTTCCCTGGCAACCTTTTTCTGCACTCTGCCCCACCCCCCCC